>NC_050091.1:10600776-10946105 GCF_009764565.3 Dermochelys coriacea
AAATTGCAGCAAGGGAGGATTAAATTAGATATTAGGAAAAGCTGCCTAACTGTAAGGATAGTTAAGCACTGGAACAAGTTACCTACGGAGGTTGTGGAATCTCCATCACTGGAGGTTTTTAAGAGCAGGTTAGACAAACATCTGTCAGGGATGGTCTAGATCAGGGGTGGGCAAACTACGGCCCGGGGGCTGCTTCCGGCCCGTGAGATGTTTTCACCTGGCCTTCGAGCTCCTGCCAGGGAGTGGGGTGTGACAAAGCTCTGTCCTTGCCTCCGTGGGTCCCGCATTTCCTGGAGGATTTTGCTAGCCTGAGAGGCTCACTGTGACCCTCCACATAACCCTTCTTTCTCTAGAGAAAAGGGTCATAGTCTGCTGAGCCATTTTTATCATAAGCCAGTGAGGGAGGTGAGGAGAAGTTATCCTTCCGTGCACAGTCTCTATTGTCTCCCAGGCTCAGTGATTAATCAGGGGACAAAGGGGGGGGGAGCCCAGAGACCCTAATAGTATCAGCTATGGTAGCTGACCTTTTAGAAACATGACATGTACAATTCCCTGGGCTACTTCCCCCACTGCAACCCTCACTTCCTCAAGCTCCACTTCACCCTTACCTCAGGGCCTCCTTCCTTGTACCTGATATGGTGTGTACTACTCAGCCTCTCCAACAGCGCAACTTCCTCCCACAGCTCCTGACATGCCCACCCACCTGACTAACTGGGAGGCTTTTAACTAGTTTCAGCCAGCCCCTGATTGGCTTCAGGTGTCCCAATCAACCTAGCCTTCTCCCTGCCTTCTGGAAAGTTCTTAATTGGCCCCAGGTGTCTTAATTGACCTGGAGCAGCTGCCATTTGAGCAACCCATATGCTCAGGGTTTAGCTGATTGCCATATTTGGGGTCGGGAAGGAATTTTCCTCCAGGGCAGATTGGAGAGGCCCTGGAGGTTTTTCGCCTTCCTCTGTAGCATGGGGCATGGTTGACTTGAGGGAGGCTTCTCTGCTCCTTGAAGTCTTTAAACCATGATTTAAGGACTTCAATAGCTCAGACATAGGTGAGGTTTTTCATAGGAGTGGGTGGGTGAGATTCTGTGGCCTGCGCTGTGCAGGAGGTCGGACTAGATGATCAGAATGGTCCCTTCTGACCTTAGTATCTATGAATCTATGAATTGACCTAGAGCAGCTGCCATTTCACTTATCCTGGTACCAGGGATTTGTTTAGCCTGGAGCTAATATATCTATCTCCCACTACTCTTCAATAGCCATCTGGCCTTGCCCCGTCACAGGGGTCAGGGGCTTGCTGCGCTCCGCCCGGCGCTCCTGCTGGGGAATGTGGTCGGGGGCTTGCCGCACTTTGCCCAGTGCTCCCAGCCCAACTCAGTGATGAGCAGTTTGACTTTGAGCACCATCTTCCATGAAGATTGTTCTGGCACATAGAAGAGCCACATTGCGCAAGTGCAACTTCACCATCCCTATGCAGCAGTGCGCCAGATCCCTCCTGGTCTCCTAAGGCCCCACCCTTGAGAGCCTTGAGTGGAGGGAAACCGCCCAGGGGCCGCAGCTGCACCCATCGTAGCTCGGGTGCCTCTGCATGTGGCACTGCTGCCTTGGTGTCACACTGCCCGCAGGGCCCCTAGGAGTCCCTGGTACTGCCCCGTAGAGCCCCCCATGTGCCACACCTCATGTGTCCTCTCGCCACACCTCAGTAACATCCCTAACATCTCTTTCAAACTTTTAATGAACGCAACAGTGCAAATAGAACTCAAAGGTACAACAGTAAGAACATTTTTTGTGGGAGGCTGGGGCATAAAGTTACAGGTGTGTTTACACCTGCCTCTGCCTCTTCTTGTCCACATGGGTTCTAGGATAGAGTGCCATGGCTCAAAATTATCAGGGGCACTGACGCCCGACAAATCCAGGCTAGAGAGAGGGCCCAGTTTTTTCACAGTGCGTGCCATCTTGTAAAACAGCAGTTTGAAATAAGGGCAGCAGTTAGGATTTTCTTTTCCCTTTCAAATACGAGTGCTGCAAAAAGTAAAAAAATAAAAGTGACAGTGAGTGTTGGGTTTTCAACAAAGAATGGAATGCAAAATATTTTTTCATAAATGTGAATTTGAAGGCTGTATGCCTGATTTGTCAGGAGAGCATTGTGGTGTTCAAGGAGTACAATCTGAATCGCCATTTTTCAACAAAACATCCTAATTATGGCAGCAATTTAACAACCGAGGAAAGGGCAAGAAAAATTGAGAAACTCACCACGAACTTAAAAACTCAGCAAAATATTTATGGGTGACAAGTTGCAGTTCAGGAAGACACTACAAAGGCAAGTTATGTTCTGGTGTTTAAAATTGCTAACCAAAATAAGCCTTTTGATGAAGGGGAGTTTTTGAAAGAATGCATGGTTGATGGCATGCTCTGCCCAGAATACTAAAACAAATTTGAGAACATTAGTTTGTCATGAAGAACTGTTACTCGCCATGTAGAAGTGATTGATAAACATTTGGCTTCTGAGTTGAACAAGAAAGCACAGGGCTTTATGTTGTTTTCATTAACTGTCAATGACAGCACTGACATTAAGGACTCGGCACAGTTACTGATTTTTTTCAGAAGAATTGACAAATTTAAAATAACAGAGGAATTTTTATCAATGGAATCAATGAAAGGCACGAATAATGGATCAGATTTATACGAGAGGATGTCTGGCTGCCTTGAACATCTGAAGCGCCCATGGAGTAAACTGGCAAATGTAACTACAGATGGATCACCAAATTTAACTGGGAAAAATGTAGGACTTTAAAAAAGAATTCAGGACAAAATAAAAGAAGATGACCCTGATAAAGAGCCCAGCTAAGCAGCAGTTCTACAGAAAAGGACCTGGGGATTACAGTGGATGAGAAGCTGGATATCAGTCAGTAGTGTGTCCTCGTTGCCAAGAAGGCTAACAGCATATTGGGCTGTATTAGTAGGAGCATTGCCAGCAGATAGAGGGAAGTGATTATTCCCCTCTATTCACACTGGTGAGGCCACACCTGGAGTATTGTATCCAGTTTTGGTCCCCTCACTACAGAACATATGTGGACAAATTGGAGAGAGTCCAGTGGAGGGCAACAAAAATTATTAGGTGGCTGGGGCACATGACTTATGAGGAGAGGCTGAGGGAACCGGGGTTATTTAGTCTACAGAAGAGAAGAGTGAGGGGGGATTTGATAGGAGCCTTCAACTACCTGAAGGGGTATTCCAAAGAGGATGGAGCCACTGTTCTCAGTGGTGGCAGACGACAGAACAAGAAGCAATGGTCTCAAGTTGCAGTGGGGGAGGTCTAGGTTGGATATTAGGAAACACTATTTCACTAGGAGGGTGGTGAAGCACTGAAATGGGTTACCTAGGAAGGTGATGGAATCTCCATCCTTAGAGGTTTTTAAGGCCCAGCTTGACAAAGCCCTGGCTGGGATGATTTAGTTGGTGTTGGTCCTGCTTTGAGCAGGGGATTAGACTAGATGACCTCCTGAGGGCTCTTCCAACCCTAATCTTCTATGATAAGAACAGCCATACTTGGTCAGACCAAAGGTCCATCTAGCCCAGTATCCTGTCTTCCAACAGTGGCCAATGCCAGGTGCTGAATTACAACAAATCTCACTACAGATCCCAGATAACTGACCGGCATCTCAACTCAGTATTGCAGATTTCCACAACAAGAATGACACCGGACTTTGATGTCATTGTAAAGAAGGGTGACCAGCTGCATTGTTCACATTAATCAAAGAGGGTGTGGGAAGGGATTAAGTTTGGTTTAATTATTGTAATACATTGTTATGATGGTATATTTATAATAGTAAGTAAGGTTTTATGTTTATTTTCACCAAAACGTATCTTTATTAAATAGAGTTTATTTGAATATCTCTGAATTGTTGTTTTTGTGAGCATTCATGGCCCGCCAAACAATTTCCATACCCAGATGCGGCCCACAATCCAAAAAGTTTGCCCCCCCTTAGGAGGCAATACTTCCCCTCTCACAAGCACAGAGTCTGAGTGTAGAAAAAACTTTTAATAAAAGGAGGGAAGTGACTCAGCATTAATTTGGGAAAACATCACAACTAGGGTTCATAAACATAAATCATGAGCAAAAGACCCATCCCCAAGTAAGTTGGGCAGTGTCCTTTTCCCCTCAGGTTCTTAAGTCAAGCAACCCAAAAGTCTCTTTAACATCCCCCATCCCTTCTTTGCACCCCACTCACAGTTGTTTTCCTTGGCTAGTGCAGCCGCAGAGTTCAGAGGTTCATCTGCAGAGTTCACCTTCCACCCTGTGTGGAGGGGAGTGGGGGTAAGGAGGCACCTTACACGCTCCGCTGCTCAGGCACTCACTCATCGCCTCAACAGCCGGTTGCTGTGCGTCTCTGTTGGGCTCTGCTCTGACCCTCTCTGCCAGCTGCCCTGCTGTCCGCTTGCCATGCCTCTCCACCAGCCACCCTGCTGGCCGCACCTCTCTGCCAGCTGCCCGCACTAAGATGTCTTCAGGCCCCACACTTAACACAGCTCTTAGTGATTTCAGCTGTTATTGGGGGAGCCTCACTGCTAGTGCACATTAGGCACACTCTTGCAATAGAGACACTGTTCCAAAGTAAGTCTAATACTAAGGCCTGGGCTACACTGGGTGTGTATGTGGGGGTTCGAACTAAAATACGCAACTATTTGCGTAGCTGAAGTCGAAGTATCTTAGATAGACTTATCTGGCCATCCTCATGGCGGCGAGTCGACCGCGGTGGCTCCCCCGTCGACTCCGCTTACTCCTCCTCCCGACCCGGCGGGTAGTGAAGACTTACCATTAGACATCACTGATTTCAGTTCTGCAATATGTAACACAATTCTCAATTGAGTCTAAACTAGCTCTTTTTTAATACCATGGAGAGAAGAAGGGTCAAACAGCATCTAGGACCCTTAAACAACATCTGCACCACCAGATTCAAATACCTATCCCCACTTTCTCTCAACTCATTGGGCTTTGGAACCCATGGCCATTGCCTAGTGAGTGCCATTTAGTTGAGGGTGAGTCCTCCATTGGGGTGAGTCCCTCCATTGGGGTATGCCAGGTACAGTTCTGCTGCCCTTGGCTCACACAACAAGGGTAACAAACCTTTATTACTCCTTCCCCAATAACAAGGAGACTGGGGATCCAACACCAGCCGCAAGTGATCATTTGGGCAAGCAATCCCATCATGCTGAGCACCTAGGCAGGATGGGTGTGTCCATGCAAACGAGATCAGTTCCTGAAGCCTTTTTCCACAGCTCACCACTAGATGTAAGAGGAGAGCTCATTCAGACTTTGCTTACATTTACAAAAGTTGCGGAGTAGATCTTCAGAAAACTCTAGGGATAATTAAGTGCTGGCACAGGTACCAAGGGAGGTTGTGGAATCCACATCATTTTTTAAGAACAAGTTAGACATCTGTCAATGATGATCTAGGTATACATGGGATGCCTCAGAATGGAGGCATGGACTAGATTAATGGTTCTCAACCATGGGTACATGTACCCCTAGGGGTATATAGAGGTCCTCCAGGGAGTACATCAACTCATCTAGGTATTTGTCTACTTTTACAACAGGCTACATAAAAAGCACTAGCGAAATCAATACAGACTAAAATTTAATATTGACGATGTCAGATTTATACTGCTCTGTATACTATAAACTGAAACTTAAGTACAATATTTACAGTCCAGTTGATTTATTTTATAAATATATGGTAAAAATGAGGAAGTCAACCATTTTTCAGGAGTAGTGTGCTGTGACACTTTTGTATTTCGATGTCTGATTTTGTAAACAAGTAGTTTTTAAGTGAGAGGAAACTTGGGGTACGCAAACAAATCAGACTTCGAATAGGGGTACAGTAGTCCCCTCCAGCCCGACATTTCTATGTGCTAAGCCTATTTGTACCTGTTTTATTTATTGGACTCTTAAAGAGATAGACATTCCAATTCTACTTACCAGCTCTATGACTATATTAAATACACATTACAGACAGATACCAAATTTTCTAATACAATGTTTCAAAATCAATATAGCCAGAGTTTATGAAGATTAGCAGGTCAGCATGCATGTCATTAGGTATTATGACCTTATTTCCTTCATAGAGAATACCACGTTGTACTGTCAGTTCTTTGTTTGTTCTGTACTCATGAGACACTACTTCCTTCCTAGGTTTCAGAGTAGCAGCCGTGTTAGTCTGTATTCGCAAAAAGAAAAGGAGTACGTGTGGCACCTTAGAGACTAACAAATTTATTAGAGCATAAGCTTTCGTGAGCTACAGCTCACTTCATCGGAGTGAGCTGTAGCTCACGAAAGCTTATGCTCTAATAAATTTGTTAGTCTCTAAGGTGCCACAAGTACTCCTTTTCTTTTTACTTCCTTCCTGTTTGGCAATCCTGACATGACTGTTCTGAGTATCTGAAGAACAGTGTCAGCTTGGGAAGATCTGCAGAATCTCCTTATCTGTTAGACAAGGGAATGCCTGGTTAAACTCCTCTCCCTTGCCTCATCTTGGCACATGCCGAGAGTCTCATAATCCAGGTTCTGGCCAGTCGCTGTCTGTAGTGACAGCGAATATGCAGTGAATATGCAGGGATACTGCTCAAACTTGGTTCATGTCAACACAATGGCTAGGCATTCTGTCTCCCTGTGAGCATAATTTTGCTCGAGCCAAATGCTAGAGGCTGGCCAACCAGTAATGCTGCTTTCAATCCACATTTCCTCTCATGATATGTTATAGTTTTATTTCGTACGTAACCGTTTGTATCTAATGCCTCTACTTTCTGTTACTTGAATCTCTGTGTTGATCAGGAGCTGGATGCGCCAGGAAGATGCTCGGAGGGCTCTGGGGATGGAGTGTGCCTATCACTAACCTGTAGAGACACAGCAGGGCCTGTGTATGCCTAGTGGGCAGTGCTTGTGTTGCCCATGGCTGGTGGAGTTGGGGAGCTGACCCATGGCAGGCACAGACCAGGATTCCTCAGGTGAAGGGCAGGTGGTAGTGAGGTGCCTCACAACCTGGATACCCCAGGAAATGTCAGTCAGTCACTAACTTTTGGATCTGTTTGAAATAAAAATAATGGAACTGATATGGGACTCGATTAATAAAGAATTGAAGGAAGGTAATTGAATCAATGCCAATCAATATGGCTTTCTGGAAAATAGATCTTGTCAAGCTAACTTGATATCTTTTCTTGCTGAGATTACAAGATTGACTAATAAAGGTAACTTGATGCAATAGATTTCTATAAGGATTTGACTTGGTACCACATGACATTTTGATTAAGAAACTAGAACAATACAAAATCACCATGGCATACATTAAATGGATTATAAATGGGGAATCATCACTGAGATGCTGTGTTTCTAGTGGGTCCCACAGGGCTTGGTTCTTGGCCCTATTTAACATTTTCATCAATGAACTGGAAGAAAACAGAAATTCATCATGGATAAAGTTTGCAGATGACACAAAGATGGCGGGAGTGGTAAATAAGGAGGAGGACAGGTCACTGATACAAAGTGATCTGGATCACTTGTTATGTTGGGTGCAAGCAAACAGTTTGCATTTTAATATGGCCAACTGTAAAGTCATATATCTAGGAACAAAGATTGTAGGCCATACTTATGGGATGGGGACTCTATTATGTGAAGCAGTGCCTCTGAAAAAAAACATAGATGTTGTGGCAGATAATTAGCTCAATACTAATTCCCAATGTGATGCTGTGGCCAAAAGGCTAATGCGATCCTTGAATGTATAAACAGGGGAATATCAAGTAGGAATAGGGAGTGCAACCACTGCTGGAATAGCGTGTCCAGTTCTGGTGTCCACAGTTCAAGAAGGATGTTGATAAATTCAAGAGGGCTCAGAGAAGAGCCACAAGAATGATTACAGAATTGGAAAACATGCCTTACAGCAAAAGACTCAAGAAAAATCTGTTTAGTTTAACGAAAAAGTTTAAGGGGTGACTTGGTCACAGTCTGTAAGAATTTACATTAGAAACAGAAATTTGATAATAGAGGGCTATTTAATCTACCAGACAAAGGTGTAACAAGTTTCAGTGTCTGGAAGTTGAAGATAGATAAATTCAGATGAGATATAAGGTGCAGATGTTTAACAGTGAGGTAATTAACCCTTGGAACAATTTACCAAGGGTTGTGGATTCTCCACCACTGGCAATTTTAAAATGTAGATTGAATGTTTTTCTAAAAGATCTGCTCTAGTTGAAACAGGAATGAATTCAGGGAAGTTCTTTGCCCTGTGTTTTACAGGAGGCCAGACTGGATTATCACAGTGCTTCCTTCTGGTTACATAATCTATGAATATGAATTTTGCTGGCAGGAATCCCAACAACATCCAGCATCTTGAAAAGCATGCTTTTGAAAAGCTGGCTGCAATTATGGGTGCACAGCCCCAGCTCCATTCCCATCTCTGACAGCCCAAGCCAATGTCACTGAGGTCCAGTAAAGTCACGGAATCTGTGGCTTCTGTGATCTGCCTGACTAAATCATATCCTTACCCATCAGCCTCCAGGACATTTCTGTTCCATCTCAAGTGTAAAGAACTCAGGCCAGCTGACTGGATGGTGCATTGCCAGACAGAATCCAGCAGAAAAGAGAGGTGACTAAGGGCTGGTTTACACACAAACCTGTGCTGAAATAACTAAGTCAGTTTAAATTCACAACTTTTGTTATTGCTCTCAGCATGTTAGAATACTAGATCTCTGTATTCAAATAACAATCATAATCAATTCTCATGCTTTAGCCAATTGCCTGTAGGAGTCAGGAAGGAATATCTTCCCTGATACACAGTTGGCCAGATGTATTCTGATTTTGTTGTTGGTTTTTTTTTCACCTTCCTCTGAAGCATCAGAGATTGGCCACAGCTGGGGATGGGGCACTGGACATGGCGGACCAGTGCTCTGAGGTGAATCCTCTTAGACATTTGGCTAGTGTGTCTTGCTCACATGCTCTGAGTCAGACTAATCACCAGACAGGGGCTCTGGAAGGAATCTACACCCAGGTAAGATTGGCATGCTTCCACTACAGCATGGATGTGGCTCACCTGCTAGGATCACCTGGGCATAGCTCAATGAATCAATTCCCTGCCATAGCAGGGGCCTTGGGCATTGGTGGTACCTCTGTCTCTCCTGTTCTCTGCCTGTGGCACACAACCGTTTAGTCTCCTGAGGAATGAAATACTTCAGTCTAACTAAAGTCATTGGGCTCAGTGTATGGGCATTAGAGGTATATCTGAGTGAAATTCAAAAAGCGGAGATACACAGGAGGTCAGACTAGATATCGAATGATCCCTTCTGGCCTTAAAGTGCAGGAAACCAGAACACGTTCCAGAACTTAGGTCAGAAGCCACAGAATCCAGCACACATGGACCAACCTCATGGCTGAATACATCTCAGGTCCGGTATTACTAGCTGTTTCTAAAAAATGATGAAACCCAGACTGATGTTACCTATGCATGACTGACAGGATTTGGCCCATGAGGAGTGACATGATGCAGAGCCCAGAGGTTCAAATTTCTTGCAAAAAGTTTGAATAAAAGCAAGTCACACCAATGAAAATGTTCAAACGGTTATGTTGTAATGTGTATTATTTTCTTTGTATCAATGATTTTTTTTCCAAACCAGCAATGAAAAATGGAAGTTCTATGCTTTGTTTTTTGCCACTTTTGAGATTTGTACACAATTTTAAGATTTCAAACTCCTGTGAAACTGAAATCTTGAGTGCAATCTTAACTAAAATGTGGCAATCAGCTCCACATAGTAGTTAGACTACATAAAAAAAGAGCTGCATTAGAAGAATGTTATAGAAGTTGCAAAGTCAAACACTTGAAAAAAAATGCCAGATTTAGACATGTCCATGCATTTTTAAAATTTGCCCCCTGATGCGTCCATCCTGGGCATTGAATGAAGCTGGGGTTCTGTGAAAAAATACTATGTGATCATGTAATTGAAGACTGTTTTATTATCCACACCCACATGGAGGCATTTACTAACTTCTGAGTATTTTTGACTTTGCAACCTAACGAACGTTCTTTTCAATGCTGCTTTTATATGTAATTTCCTAGTTTTTTTTAAAAAGAGAAAAACTAAAATAAAACTATTATATGCAACTACAACAACCCCATCATCATCAGGGTTTGACATTGAACCATGAAGGGGCAAGGGCGGAGGCATGGTGTTGGGCAGTGTATGTGGGGGAAGTTTGACCTGTAGCTAACCCAGCTGCACCTTGTCAGAGGATGACCAGAAGACTCCAGTCTCTCCAGGCTGCGTCACTCTGTCCCCTTCCCCCACACTAGGTTGTGATTTCAAGTTGTATCAAACACTGAGTTCATTTAGCTGTTTCACCCTAACGAAAAAATGGAGCTGAAGTGCCTCCCAGCCCCACCGTGAAAGCCCTGTCAAACTCTGGTGAGGTGCTTTACACAGTGGATGAGGGATGTGTATGCGAAATAGCAGCAGAGATGCTGCCCTCCCAAGGAGCTGCCTGCTCTGCAAATGAGAAAGAGACAGGGGGTCTGGGGCAGTGAAGGGGAGTCTGCAGATGGTGCTGCCTCCCAAAAGCCTGCAAGGTAAGTGACAGGATTTTCTGGGGCTCTTCCCATCTCCCTCCCCAAGGGCAGCAGGGATCAGAGTGGGGGAGCAGAATCTCCCAAACTGCAGCTTTCTGGGAGGGAGGTAGATTGAGATGAAAGTGAGGGGCTGGGCGGGAGGACCAGTCAAGTGAGGATGGTGCAGACAGTCAGACATGGAGGAAGCCTGTCAATGCTGTACTGCAGCCTCTCTAAGGCAGTGGTTCTCAACCTATTTACTATTGTGGGCCGTATCCAATACTACCTGTATGGCCCTGAGGATGTCACATGGGCCGCAGCTCTGTGCTGACTGGGCCACAAGCGGGCCGCAGATTGAGAACCACTGCTCTGAAGTATGTGTCCAGTATGTGTGCAGTCTGTAGGGAACTGATTTGTCAGATCATTCCTGCAGGAGACTGCTCTGATCTCCCAATAACTCCAGCCTCCGGCATCTGAACCTGAATGCGAATATTTTTACTGATCAGTGCACTGAAGCCATGACTGTCCTTATCCTGACATGTCCCAGCCTCACCAAGATCAGATAAGATGCCTCCCCACAGCTCTTCCTGCAGGGCAGACATACATACCCACAGAAGCCGTTCTCTCTCCCATTCTAAACATCCCCTTTGTCTATGCAAACCTGTGGGTCAATTTCTCTGTCTCGATTGGGGGGAGCTGTGATGGGGAGGTGCGTGTGGGCACTGGGAATGGGATGGGGAGACTTCCAGCCCTTTATCCACTCGAGCTGATAAAAGTTGAACAGGAGGCTGGGGACCTGTCTGACAAGAATGGGAGCTCTTGAGTGTACACTATTGGAGAGATGTCACCTGGTAAATATCACTTATTTAAATTCCTCCTGCAAGGCCAGGAATTTGGTCATTAGCAGGTCAGCACTTCTCCCTATTACGGATTGCTAGCTTCCTCTGGCAGGAACTGGTTCTCTGTGGTTTGTAAGGCACTGTCAGTGCTTATCAAATAATAATTAATGATGAATCCTGTAATGAAACACAAGTGTCTGTGGTGGTGTTGTTCTCTCACAGCAGTCACAAAGGGTGACTCAGAAATGAGTCTCCGACAGAAATCCGATAGTTCTGTATGTAGAGACTGTTTGTGGAAGACAGATAGTCCCTGTCTCAGTGGCCAAGGTCCTTTAGTAATATGGTGGAGCTTCAGGCTAATAGCAGAGTCATGTCCATGGGGGATAGCAGTTACCAGAGAGTAAACCTGGCTTAGAACGACATCTCTCCAATGATGGAAAAACATTTAAAAAACCTTGAAACAGAGAAGGTCTGAAGATTCATTTTTAAAGAACACTGTAATCAACGTGACTGTGCTTAATCCCACTGTTAAAACTGAGTGGGACACAAAGAAGGAGCAAATGAATATGTCGACTGCAAAGGGTTCTATGCCTTGGCTCTGCAGGCTTTGGACAACCACAGAGGCATGTTCATGAACACCAACTGGGATGTCCAGGAAAGGTGCATGATGCCAGGGTGCTGAGGAGACTGGGTGTCTACCGGCTGGAACAAGTAGGGACCTTATTCCCTCCTAATGACACTGTTCTCAAAGGGGTGTCAATTATGTTGTGATAATTGGGCCTACACATTTACCCTAACTGTGAACCGAAAAATCAAGGAACCAAAATGGATGTGTTGGAAAGGAGGCCTAACTGGTAGACAAAATAATGAGGGGATGGACTATTCCACCCATCACTCTCTTTTGGAGTCCTTAAAGATAGAGCTTTTGGAGAAAAATTGGCTACTGAAGTGAGATTCACCATGATGGCTGCTGCCATGTCTATCTCCTGGGATCCTGAACCTTCTTCATCAAAATCCTGAGAGACGTCCTCACCAGAGCAGGCCAGAGACAGGGAACCAGATGACATCACCACCTCCATTGGTTCTGGTTAAATCCCAAACACAACCTGGGATGTGAAACTTTGTCTGGCCCCTCCTCACCATGTCTCCTTTTCCTTCCCTACCTTATTTCTTTTCTTTCCTCTCTCTCTTCCATTTTTTCCTTCTGTATAATAAGAGTCTGGCTTAGCTGGCAAGACTGCATCTTTTGTGAGCCTGTGATCAGGAAGATGCAGCTAAAAGCAATGCTCTAAACAGCACAGTGCTGCTATCCCACATTGCCAGGTCTCAGCGAGGCTGTGTTTTTCCTGTTCTTGTCTCTGTTCTTGTCTGTCTCCTTTTGTGTGTGTTTTCTTTTGTCTTTTTAGGAAATGGGATTGGACATTAACAACAATACCCTGCAGCCCATTTCAATTAACTTCTCTCTCCTCAAAAAGGACAGTTATTACCATCTTTGATACCATTTAAAAGACTCTTAAAGAAGGATTTTTTTTCCTTCTTAAAACTCTCTCTAGCTAAAGAGAAAGGGAACAAGGGACGTGAAAATGAAAGCCTTACTTAATACTTTACATTTCAAATGCTTGAATAGTTTTTCCTTCTTTTTCTGTGTCTTTAATAAAAGGTTTAAATGATTTTTTAATGGTGTGTTTGCCATGGTCCCAAGCAGGCTGAGGTCTCTGTATACCAAACTCCAAACCTTGTTTAAAATTGTCTAATATTGGACAGTAACTAGGTTATATTTGCACCATTGACTTGTTGGGCTCCTATACTCTATCAGAATTAATAAAATGGTGCCTGCTGCTATTTTAGGTGACCCCGTCTATTCACTCCTTCCATGGCTCACAAAACCGTATGCTGCCTCAGAGAGCCTGTCAAAAGCAGGTTCAATTACATGCTTACCAGTCACAGGAAGGTGGTGGTGTACACGTTTGCCAGGCTCAAGGCAAGATGGTGCTGCCTACAGAACTGTTTGCATGCCACCGTGGCAAATACCATCCACCTGACTTTGGCCTGATGTGGCCTGCACAGCATATGTGAGGCTAAAGGCGAATCTTTTTGCATGCAGCTGTCTCAATACACTGAAGATTTGGAAGCCCAGTTCAGGACACCAGGAAGTGCCCCTGTCATGACTGGGGCCAGGGGAATAAGGGATGTCTAGTGCAGTGGTCTCCAAAGTGGGGTGAGTGCACCCCAGGGGGTGAGCAAGACCATCCCTAGGGGTGCACGGCAGGAGGAGCGCTGCCGAAGGAGTGCTGCCAGCACGGTGGCAGCAGCGCTCCTGGACCTTTGATTCTTTGGTGGCCGCTCAGCTCTCCCCTCTCCGTGGTCGGCTGCATGCTGGCGGCCGCTCGACTCTCCCCGCTCCATCTTCGGCAGCTCAGCTCTCCCCTCTCCATCTTCGGCAGCTCGGCTCTCCCCTCTCCATCTTGGGCAGGTCGGCTCTCCCCGCTCCGTCTTCGGCGGCACGCCAGCGGCAGGTCGGCTCTCCCCACTCCATCTTCGGCAGTTTGGCTCTCCGTGCTCCGTCTTCGGCAGCACGCCGGCGGTAGCTCTTCTTCTTCTTTTTTTTTCTTCTCCAGAGCTGGCCCTCGGAGTGCGCGATTCAAAAAGTTTGGAGACCCCTGGTCTAGTGTGCTGACGTCTTTGCAATGCAGGGTAATGTGGGTGAGGAGATGTGGGGCTATAATGAGGGCCTGTATTTCAGCCGTAGTTTGAATGGTTTTAATCAATTTTTACTACTCTCAGTTTGTCATGGGTGTTATGTGATTATTAGACTGTGCTCTTCTGGTCCCTGCTAGCAGCTGCTCTGTCCAAGGTCTCTTGATTACAGGTCTCTCAGCCCTCCAGGGACACAGTCTTCACTCCCTGAACTCCCAGCAGCAACAGACTACCTCTAGCCCTGCAGCCCGTTTTATGTGAGCCTCCTGGGCTATGATTGGCTGCTCCTTGCAGCCTCTCTCCTATTGACTGCCTCCCACACAGCCTCCCTAGGGCTCTATTAACCCCTTTATGCCAGTGTGGGGTAAACTCTCCTATTACCTTCAATCTAATAAGAGCGTCTGGCTTAGCTGGCCAAGACTCTATTTTGCAACTCTGGTGTAAGTCTGTGACTAGACAGACAACTAAAAGCACTGCCCTAAACAGCCTGATTCTGGTACAAGTTTGGCAGGTCTCAGGGTGGCTGATTGGACCATGGGCTGGGCCTGTGTTTCTCCAACAGTAAGTCTGCAAATGACAGTCAACTCCAGAGACAGACGCTGCCTTTTCTATCTTTGTTGTTCTCTTCTTTCCTTTTTTAGAGCACAGAACATAAGAATGGCCATACTGGGTCAGACCAAAGGTCCATCTAGCCCAGTATCCTGTTCTGACAGGTTTGGTCACAGAGACTCCCTTGGGACTGTCACCTAATGTGCTGAAATTACCTCTGAGCCCATTTTCCCTGCCAGCTTGGGACTCCAGAACCCTGCCTTGTTGAGCCAGACACACTAGCCTGCTGAAACACAGACCCCGGTCTGATCCCGCCCCCAAAGCTGCAGATTTAACTGAAAACAGCTCAGCAGATTACCTATCTCCAGCACCCAGACACCCAGTTCTCAATGGGATCCAAACCCCAAATAAATCTGTTTTACTCTGTATAACTCTTATACAGGGTAAACTCATAAATTGTTCACCCTCTATAATTCTGATAGAGAGAGATGCATAGCTGTTTGCTCCACTTACTCTGGATTTATTAATAAACAAAAGTGATTTTACTAAGTATAAAAGATAGGATTTAAGTGGTTTCAAGTAATAACAGATAGAACAAAGTAAGTCACCAAGCAAAATAAAACAAAACATGCAAGTCTAAGCCTAATACATTAAGAAACTGATTACAGGTAATATCTCACCTTCAGAGATGTTCCAATAAGCTTCTTTCACAGACTAGACTCCTCCCTAGTCTGAGCCCAATCCTTTCCCCTGGTACAGTCCTTGTTAGTTCCAGCAGATATTTCAGGTGGTAAGTGGGGTTTTCTTATGACTTGCAGCCCTTTTTATAGTTTTGGCACCAAGTGGGAATCTTTTGTCTCTCTGGGTCCCTACCCCTCCTACTAAATGGAAAAGTACCAGATTTAAGATGGATTTCATTATCAAGTGACATGGTCACATGTCACTACAAGACTCCTAGTCTCCATTCTTCCTGGGTTGGCCCACACATACACAGGAAGGCTTGCAGGTAAAGAAACCATTTACAACCAATTGCCCTAGTCAATGGGAGCCATCAAGATTCTAAACCACCATTAATGGCCCACACTTTGCATAATTACAATAGGACCTCAGAGATATACTTCATATTTCTAGCTTCAGATACAAGAATGATACATGCATACAAATAGGAGGAACATATTCAGTACTTTATAACCTTCATTATGATACATTACAAGAGACCTTTTGCATAAAACATATTCCAGTTACATCATATTCATAAGCATACTTCCATAAAGCATATGGAGTGCAACGTCACACCTGTCTTCCAACAGTGACCAATGCCAGGTGCCCCAGAAGGAATGCACAGAACAGGTATTGAGTGATCCTTCCCTTGTGTGTGTTTGTCTTCTTTTGTATTCTGAGAAATGGAATTAGACTGTAACAGCAGCAACACTGACAGCTGCAGCCCATCTCAACTAATTTCTCCTCATTTCCCCCAAAAGGACAATAATACAATTTTTCCTACTCTGTAAGAGACTGCCACACAGGGGAGTGGGTGGGAAGGGAAAGGAAGGGAGGGTTCCTTTTAAAGACTTTCCAAAGCTAAGGGATCAAGGGTTTGTGTTAAAATGACAACCTTATTTAATACTTTACTTTGTAAATGATAATTGTTTTCCTTCTTGTTCTGTATCCTTAATAAAAAGTTATTAAGATTTTGAATGGTGGGTTTGCCAGGGGACTAAGCAGTTTGAGGTCTGTGTACTTGGAACTCTGAACCATGTTTGAAGTGAGCTGTAGCTCACGAAAGCTTATGCTCTAATAAATTTGTTAGTCTCTAAGGTGCCACAAGTCCTCCTTTTCTTTTTGCGAATACAGACTAACACGGCTGCTACTCTGAAACCTGAAGCATGTTTAAAACTGTGAATAGTGTACAGTGACCCTTGGACCCAGGGAGCGGCATACAGATAAGAAATGAGAAGCAGGGCTTCACTTCCGCACTGGGCTGCCTCTGACACACGCAGAACCAGAGGACACATCTGGGAGGGGGCTGCAGATGGTGCTTCTTCCCACAGCCTGCAAGGTAAGTGACAGGCTTTTCCTGGGCTCTTTCCACCTCCCTCCCCACGGAGGAGAATTGGAGACCTGAGATCGGGATGGGGTGGGGGCAGAATCTCCCCAAAGTGCAGCTTTCCGGGTGGGAGGCAGATTGAAAGTGAATGTGAGGGGCTGGGTGGGAGGAGGCAGTGCAGTCTGTGATGCTGCAGCACGGCTTTTCCATTCTCTGCCAAGGAGTCTGAGATAGTTACATGAACTCAGTAAAGGACGTCAGAAAACAGGCATAAGTCAGCCCCCTGAGGGCTCTTTGAAGGGGACAGGGGACCAGGACTACACCCAGCCCTGATGTACACATCTCGTATCCTTTGCAGATCAGCACAGCAGGGACTTGTCATACAGACTCATCACTGGGTCACATGAGCCCAGGGAGCTGCATGAAGTGACACCTGGATAGATTTGACCATTGATTTAGAGCAAATGAAAGGGAATGACAGGGAATGGAAACATGTTCTATTTAGAATGGACCATTTAATATAAAGCTTTCTCTAAACCACAGTTCTCCACTCAAATCCTGATGCAGTCAGAACCCACTTTTATTTAACAAAGGTTTCAGAGTAGCAGCCGTGGTAGTCTGTATTCGCAAAAAGAAAAGGAGTACTTGTGGCACCTTAGAGACTAACAAATTTATTAGAGCATAAGCTTTCGTGAGCTACAGCTCACTTCATCGGATGCATTTGGTGGAAAAAACAGAGGAGAGATTTATATACACACACACAGAGAACATGAAACAATGGGTTTATCATACACACTGTAAGGAGAGTGATCACTTAAGATAAGCCATCACCAACAGCAGGGGGGGAAAGGAGGAAAACCTTTCATGGTGACAAGCAGGTAGGCTAATTCCAGCAGTTAACAAGAATATCAGAGGGACAGTGGGGGGTGGGGTGGGAGGGAGAAATACCATGGGGAAATAGTTTTACTTTGTGTAATGACTCATCCATTCCCAGTCTCTATTCAAGCCTAAGTTAATTGTATCCAGTTTGCAAATTAATTCCAATTCAGCAGTCTCTCGTTGGAGTCTGTTTTTGAAGCTTTTTTGTTGAAGTATAGCCACTCTTAGGTCTGTGATCGAGTGACCAGAGAGATTGAAGTGTTCTCCAACTGGTTTTTGAATGTTATAATTCTTGACGTCTGATTTGTGTCCATTCATTCTTTTACGTAGAGACTGTCCAGTTTGGCCAATGTACATGGAAGAGGGGCATTGCTGGCACATGATGGCATATATCACATTGGTAGATGCGCAGGTGAACGAGCCTCTGATAGTGTGGCTGATGTGATTAGGCCCTATGATGGTATCCCCTGAATAGATATGTGGACAGAGTTGGCAACGGGCTTTGTTGCAAGGATAGGTTCCTGGGTTAGTGGTTCTGTTGTGTGGTGTGTGGTTGCTGGTGAGTATTTGCTTCAGATTGGGGGGCTGTCTGTAAGCAAGGACTGGTCTGTCTCCCAAGATCTGAGAGAGCGATGGCTCGTCCTTCAGAATAGGTTGTAGATCCTTGATGATGCGTTGTCTACAGCCAAGCGCTACGATATAACCGCATTTGCTCCAACCCCTCAGACAGAGACAAACACCTACAAGATCTCTATCATGCATTCCTACAACTACAATACCCACCTGCTGAAGTGAAGAAACAGATTGACAGAGCCAGAAGAGTACCCAGAAGTCACCTACTACAGGACAGGCCCAACAAAGAAAACAACAGAACGCCACTAGCCATCACCTTCAGCCCCCAACTAAAACCCCTCCAACGCATCATCAAGGATCTACAACCTATTCTGAAGGACGAGCCATCGCTCTCTCAGATCTTGGGAGACAGACCAGTCCTTGCTTACAGACAACCCCCCAATCTGAAGCAAATACTCACCAGCAACCACACACCACACAACAGAACCACTAACCCAGGAACCTATCCTTGCAACAAAGCCCGTTGCCAACTCTGTCCACATATCTATTCAGGGGATACCATCATAGGGCCTAATCACATCAGCCACACTATCAGAGGCTCGTTCACCTGCGCATCTACCAATGTGATATATGCCATCATGTGCCAGCAATGCCCCTCTGCCATGTACATTGGCCAAACTGGACAGTCTCTACGTAAAAGAATGAATGGACACAAATCAGACGTCAAGAATTATAACATTCAAAAACCAGTTGGAGAACACTTCAATCTCTCTGGTCACTCGATCACAGACCTAAGAGTGGCTATACTTCAACAAAAAAGCTTCAAAAACAGACTCCAACGAGAGACTGCTGAATTGGAATTAATTTGCAAACTGGATACAATTAACTTAGGCTTGAATAGAGACTGGGAATGGATGAGTCATTACACAAAGTAAAACTATTTCCCCATGGTATTTCTCCCTCCCACCCCACCCCCCACTGTTCCTCTGATATTCTTGTTAACTGCTGGAATTAGCCTACCTTGCTTGTCACCATGAAAGGTTTTCCTCCTTCCCCCCCCTGCTGTTGGTGATGGCTTATCTTAAGTGATCACTCTCCTTACAGTGTGTATGATAAACCCATTGTTTCATGTTCTCTGTGTGTGTGTATATAAATCTCTCCTCTGTTTTTTCCACCAAATGCATCCGATGAAGTGAGCTGTAGCTCACGAAAACTTATGCTCTAATAAATTTGTTAGTCTCTAAGGTGCCACAAGTACTCCTTTTCTTTTATTTAACAAAGTTATCTTGCCAGAAGGACACCTTATTTGCAAAGGTGGAACGTTGGCCCCAGCAGGGACTGGTTGCCTCATTGCTCAAGCACTATGGAGCCTTTCCCCTGAAGGTTTCCAGTTCGATTCCTAACCAGCACAATTAGGATTAAAAGTTATTCCCATCTAATAGCTGTCTGGGGGCCTGGAGATGTGTTTGGTGGGCCCAAATTCCAGCTCCCACATCACTGTGCTTAGCACTGGATTGTGAGATGTACCTGCGCCAGCTTTGATCAAACTAGCACGCTAAAAACAGCAGTGTAGCTGCAGTGGCACAGGCTAGCTACCCAGGAACATACCTACGGACTCAGACAGGATGTACTCAGATTGCCAGCCCATGTTACAACCCCCAGCTCAGTGGCTGCACTTCTGGTTTTAGTGCAGTAGCTTGTTCAGGGCAGGCACATGTAGCTCTAGCCAAGCTGGACATTACACTTCCTGCTGCAGTGCAGACGTACCCGGTATCTTCTGATGTCTTTGTACAGTGCCCTGCACAATGGGGTCCCAATCGTGGGTAGGTCCTTTAACAAGAGCTCCTGCAGCAGCAGCTGAAAGCGAGTGCTGTATCCTAAATGGATTGTATGGGACCAGAATGCCCCCACCGGGGCGATCTCGAACGCAGGTCTGAGTTTACGCTGTTTGGAAGGTGCTATTTTGTTCCACAAAATGGCACCCTCCATGCAGTGTGACCTCGTATGTGTGTTGAGTGCAAAGACATGTTGTGTGGAAGATGCTGTTGTGTGAACAAAATGGTATCCTCCAGGCTGAAAAAGTGCCGGAATACCATTCTGGTGCATTCCAGCTCCCTCACCCCTGCGGCTGAAACGGCCCAAGTGCGAGAGTTGCGTGCACTAGGTGTCACACTGGTGGGGCTGGTGGGAGAAGGTCAGCAATTTGCAGACAGACCAAACCCCATGATGTTATCATTTTTTAATTTCATCATGTTTTAACTTTTGGCATTAGCAATACTGCAGTTTGTAGAGCTTCGTAGAGCTTCTGAGGTTTGTGAAGGCGAATCCCTGGATTGATGCTGAGTGTTATTAATTCAGAGACAGGAGCCCTTTATGGAGGGCATCTACTGTCTTCATAGATTTCTCTGAAGATGTAAAACACTAAGAACAAAATGTGAGACTGTCTCAGCTGTAGAGCGAAATGATCTCCCTGCCTCTGTCTGACAAACATTTTCCTCTCCGTAAACTTTCCAGAGAGACAACGGCGCAGAGGGAATAAAATGGCTTCCAAACAAACGTCTGCGGTGACCGAAGGTGAGTGTGACTGATGGGTATATCTCACTATTAATCAAGAATTAAAGGAAAGTAATATAATTAATATCAATCAACATGGATTTATGCAAAATAGATCCTGTCAACGTAGCTTGATATTTTTTTTGATGAGTTTGGTTGATAAAGGTAATAGTGGTGATGTAATATAATTAAGACTTCTGTAAGGTGTTTGACTTTCTACCTCATGATATTTTGATAAAAAAACTAGAAAGATATACAATTAATATGGTGCACAGTAAGTGGCTTAAAAGCTGGCTAACTGATAGGTCTCAACATGTGATTGTAAGTGTGGAATCATCGAGCTGCTGTGTTTCTAATGGGTTCCCGCAGGGATCAGTTCTCAGCCCTATGCTAACTGACAGTTTATCAATAACCTGGAAGAAAATATAAAATCATCATTGCCAAAGTTTGCAAATGACACAAAAATTGGGGGGTGGTAAATAATGAAGAGGACAGGTCACTGACACAGAGCATGGTAAGCTTGGCGTAAGAAAACTATGCATTTTAACATGGCTAAATGTATACATATCGGAACAAAGAATGTAGGCTGTATTTACAGAATGAGGGACTATTCCCTGGGAAGCAGTCACTCTGAAAAAGATTTGGGGGCTCCTGATGGATAATCAGCTGAACATGAGGTCCCAGTGGGATGGTGTGATAAAAAGGGCTATTGTGATCCTTAGATGCATAAACAGGAGAATCCTGAGTAGGAGCAGAGAGGTTATTTTATCTCTGTATTTGGCACTGGTATGACCAGTACTGGACTCCTGTGTCCAGCTCTGGTGTCCACAATTCAAGAAGGATGTTGATAAATTTGAGAGGATTCAGAGAAGAGTCATGAGAATGATCAAAGGATTAGAAAACAGGTCTGATAGTGATAGACTCAAAGAGCTCAATCTATTTAGTTTAACAAAGAGAAGATGAAGGGGTGACGATCACAGTCTATAAATATCTACACAGGGAACAGATATTTAATAATGGGCTCTTCAGTAGAGCAGAGAAAGGTCTAACATGATCCAATGGCTGGAAGTTGAAGCTAGACAAATTCAGACTGGAAATAAGGCGTGCATTTTAACAGTGAGAATCATTAACCACTTGAAGAACTCACCATGTGCTGTGGTGGATTCTCCATCACTGTCAGTTTGTAAATGAAGACTAGAGGTTTTTCTGCTCTAGGAATTATTTGGGGGAACTCTGTGACCTGCATTGTACCAGAGGGCAGACTGGATCATCACAGTGGTCCCATTTGGCCTTGGATCTGCAAATCATGAACAAAGCAGCACTGCTCCTACAATAGAGCTCAGCTCCACTGCCATAGCCCCTGCTCCATTCCTTACAGCGCTTCCTCCTAAGGGACTACCCCTAAGGGTGCAGAATGCAGCAGCCCACCTCTTAGGTGATGCTCCTTGGTGGCAGCATGTTTTAAGGAGAGGGGGCTGGCAGCTGAGCACTCCCTGTGAGAAGCTCTCCGCTCGGGAACATCTTTCCCACCAGCCTGAAATAGCCCAGGTCTATTGACCTTCCAGCCACGCTGCAAGAAACACCTGTTTCAATGGGGTGTGGAAATCCAGGGGGCAGAAGGGAGTTTGGTGATCAGTGGGCAATCTCATGTTGATTTCAGAATATCTGGTTGGGGCATGGATATTTTTAGTAAAAGTCATGGACAGGTCACGAGTGTCCATGAATTCTTCTTTATTGCCCGTGACCTGTCCATGACTTTTACTAAAAATATCCATGATAAAATGGGAAGGGACTGGGAAGCTGTGGGGTGGCTGGGGAGCTCTGGGGCCCCCACCACCCATGGGGGCTCAGACCTCTAGGGTCCCCTTGCCCCCATGGCAGAGGGGAGCTTCAGGGTCCCCCTGCCCCTTCCCCAGTGGTGGGGAGCTGTGGGAATCACCCTGCTGCCGTCACATTTGGGAGCTGTGGGGATCACCCTGCCCCACTGTGGCGGTGGGGAGCTGCTGAGATACCCCTGCCCCGCTGCGGGGAGCTGCCAGGATACTCTTGCTCCATGGCAGCAGCGGTGGGGAGCTGCAGGGATCCCTCGCCCCATGGCAGTGGCGGGGAGCTGCCAGGATCCCCATGCCCCACGGTGGGGAGCTGCCAAGGTCTTCTGCCCGCGGCGGCAGCGGGGAGCTGCTGGAGTCTCCCTGGCCCCACGGCAGTGGCCAGGGAGCTGCTGGGGTCCTCCTGCCCCGTGGCGGTGGCTGGGAGCTGCCAGGATCCTCCTGCCGCCGCAGTGGAGGGGAGCTGCAGGGATCCCTCTATCCCCCACAGTGGTTGGGAAATGCAGGGTACACCCCTGCCTGCAGCAGCGGGGAGCTGCAGGGTACCTCCCCTGCTCAGGGCAGCTGGAAGCTTGCGGGCACTGCTGCCTCAGGCGGCGGGGGTACCTCACATCTCCCTGCCACTGCAGGAGGCAGCTCCCAGCCACCAGGGCTGAAGTCACAGAGGTCTTTGGAAGTCATGGATTCCTTGACTTTTGTGACCTCCATGACAAAATTGTAGCCTTATTTATGATCTGTATTACTGCTGCAGCTAGGAGCCCCAGTCATGGATCCCCAGCCCGTTGTGCTAGGTGCTGTACAAACTACAGCCTTAGCTACGAGCTACTTCTAAGCTTTTTTTTTATAAATTGAATAGTCTAATCTGGGCAAAGGCTGAGAGGAGAGTATCTGTGAGCTCCCCACAACTCGTGCTCCTGCCCCACTCCCTACTGCATCACCCGCTGTGACCACAGCGGCGTGTGGCTGACGGGCTTCTCTCATTATGGACCAAGCAGCACTCTGCCTGCAGTACAGCTGAGCTCTGGAATTAGAGATCACAGAACGGGCACGAGTCCATGCCAGTCAGAAAGAGCCACGGTGTCTAAGTGCTGGTCCTCTCCACAGATGATGTTAAAGCCTTCAGCAAACACATGGATAATTATAGCCCTCTGGAGCTGATGAGGCTGAGTGAGCACTTCCGCCCTGACATGGTCTACGTCATAGAGAACGACATTCCCATGGTGCTGCAGGAACTCACCCACAGACGCGTCATCACTTCCCAGCACGCCCAGGTACGGCGCCCTGCATACAACAGTGGACACCCGGCTAAAACCCTATACTTGCTACAAGTACACGTACAACATGTATGCCTGTGACAATGGACGCACGTCAGTCAGTGGCAGGACTTTCCACTGCCCCTGAGGCCAGCCGAAGACACTCCCTCTGAGGCCTGGTCTACACTGCATGTGTGTGTGGATCTAAGTTACGCAACTTCAGCTATGTGAATATCGTAGCTGAAGTCGACGTACTTAGATCTACTCACCGCGGTGTCTTCACTGCGGTGAGTCAACTGCTGCCGCTCCCCCGTCAATTCCGCCTGCACTTCTCATGCCAGTGGGGTACAGGAGTCGATGGGACTAGACTAGACGCAATAAATGAACCCCCGCTGGATCGATCGCTGCCCACCAACCTGGTGGGTAGTATAGGCATACCCTGAGATACCTCTTTATACACCCATACAAACAAGCTATGTATTGCCCCTCTGATGAAGTTAGTTACTGCCCCGTAAGGTGGTTTGTTACCACCCATTACCTTGTCGTTGTTGGTTTGATCAAAACGTCTCTGTCCATCACACTGAGGGCAGGGTGACCAGATGTCCCAATTTTACAGGGACAGTCCCGATTTTTAGGGCTTTTTTTTATATAGGCTCCTATTACCCCCCAACCCCTGTCCCGATTTTTCATACTTGCTATCTGGTCACCCTAACAGGGCGTCAGTGTGTCCTTGTATCATCTTTGGGGAGTGTGTTTGTCCCATACTTGGCATTGGGATGTTCTGGTACCACCCTTCTGGAATGTGTTTGCATGAGTGTCCAGTGGCTAGCTCTTTGCAGGAATTTGTGTATTTTTGCTAAACCAGCCCTGGTCTTGCTAGATTCTGTGAGCCTGCACGCAGACAGAGCCTGACTTCTGCGCACAGCCTGTCTCTTGCTAACTTTGCTTTATATTAGGAAGGCTTGACTGCTACTTTAGTTCAGGCAACAAGCCCCATATTGGGCTCTGACACAAGGCCTTGTGTCTCAGGCTCCCTTTCAGCTCCAGCAGGCATGAGTCGGCTCTGTCTCTGCATGCAAGAGTGTTTTCTGAAAGAGAAACAATCCATTCATTCCATTCCCTTAATTATAATTCCTGAGGAGGCCACTAGAGGGCTCTGTAAGAGTAGGACCCCCTACCCCACACCTCTCCTAGCAATGGAAATGCTTCACTGTCCCAAATCTCGATTGATTTGGGGAGTGAGAGCGGGGGCGGGGGGGGTGGTCTATCAATGCCACATGCAGCCTTTACTCCATCACCAGGTCACTCTGCTATGGCAGAGCCTTTTGTTGCCCTTATAATCATGGACCAACTGCCCAGATGGTCACTATCAGGATGTAGCCCTTGGCCATAGGATGTTATGGGCCACTGATAAACCCTCAAGTGGAGTACTGGGTCCAGTTCTGGGTACCACACATTGAGAAAGATGTGGACAAATTAGAGACAGTCCAGAGAAGAGCAACAAAAATAATTAAAGGTCTAGAAACCATGACCTACTCAAAGATTTTTTTAAAAGGGTTTGTTTAGTCTGGAGAAGAGAAGACTGAGGGGGGACATGATAACAGTCTTCAAGTATGTAAAAGCTTGCTGTAAAGAGGAGGGTGATAAACTGTTCTCTTTAACCACTGAGGATAGGACAGGGAGCAATGGGCTTAAATTGCAGTAAGGGCAGTTTAGGTTGGACGTTAGGAAAAATTTCCCAACGGTCAGTGTGGTTAAGCACTGGAACAAATTACCTAGGGAGGTTGAGAAATCTTCATCATTGGAGGTGTTTAAGAGCAGGTTAAACAAATTCCTGTCAGGGATGGTTTAGATAATACTGAGCCCTGCGTCAGTGCCAGAGACTGGACTAGATGATCTATCTAGGTCAGAGATGCCTGGGGACCGTCCTGCCTGGCCCCTGAGCTCCTTGCCTGGGAGGCTCGCCCCGGCCCCTCCCCTGCTGTTCCCCCTCCCACGCAGCTAAGCTGCCGCGTGGGCAGTGGGGCTGTGAGCTCCTGCCACTCTGAGCGGCATGGTACAGGGGCGGCGGTGGGGGGGTTAGGTAGCAGGTCCCGACGGGCAGTCAGGGGACAGGGAGCAGGGGGCAGTTGGTTGGGGTGGAGGTTCTGGGGAGATCAGGGGTCGGGGAACAGGGGGGGTTGGATAGGGCGTGGGAGTCCCAGGGGGCCTGTCAGGGAGTGGGGGTCTGGACAGGTCGAGGAGTCAGAGTACAGGGAGCAGGGGGGGTTGGATAGGGGGTGTGATTCGGGGGGGATAGTTTGGGGCAGGGGGTCCCAGGAGGGGGCAGTCAGGGGACGGGAAGTGGGAGGGGGCGAATAGGGGGCAGGGGCCAGGTTGTTTGTGGGGCACAGCCTTCCCTACCCGACCCTCCAAGCAGTTGCACAACCTGATGTGGCCCTCAAGCCAAAAAGTTTGCCCACCCCGATCTAGGTCCCTTTCTGTCCTCCATATCTATGATTCTATGTCACTCTTCTGATTACTATTATAGAAGCTCCCCATCCCCCCCTGCCCTGCCCTGCCCTGCCCTGCCCTGCCATTGCAGGCTGCTTCTGATTCTTCTGTCTCTTGTGTCCCTCTGTGTTTTAGGATTATAGTGACTGGGAGAAGAACCATGACTCAACCAGCACCGCAGAGAAGCTAGTGGGTGATATTTTTGCTGTGAGCTATGCCATGAGGCTGGGACTCTGGGAGTGTCTGTTTGCTCTGCAGAGCAGGTGGGCTCACCCCAATCTCCATGGGATGCTGGATGAAATAATTCAGAATGGTAACGTATCCATCGCACAGAGTGGGGAACAAGTCAACTGGGGGAATCCATGGGAACCTACGTTCTTCACTATTGGCTTTTCCTTGTCAAGCCCTCAGATCAAGGCTGTTTTCTGTGGGGTTCATTAATTAATCATAAGCTATGTCTTCACTGCATGCTAAGCACAGGGTAATTTAACCTGTGGTAGCCTAACTTACCATAGTGTGACCACACTACGATGATGTCATGCCTTGCGCCTGCACTGGTGCCATAGCGGGCTGTGACACAGCTATCGGGCATGTATGCCAAGATCCATATGTGATGGTTCTTGGGGTACCCAGTAATGTAAGTCACCCCTCTGCCTCCACTGTGAGGGTGTCTTGCTTTGCTTAACTGGGTGTCAGCTCCCTAACACGACGAGCCTATTGCCACCTGAGCCATATCCTCCAGGCTATGCCAGCCCTTACATTGCCTTGCAGGCTAACACTAGGTGCACCCCAGTTCCTGAGCCCCTTTGAATCCCCCTGGAGTGTCCAGCCTGTCCTCCACTGAGCACTCTCAGTGATACCAGGTCTGCTGTCCCCAAGGGAACAATATAAAGTATATCTCAGTTATGTCATATTCATATCATAAGCGTATTTTCATAAAAAATATGGAATGACATCACAGGAAGTAATTGGGCAATGTGATTACTAAGTGCAGGATAAAGGGGTGTCTTCCTTGCCTTGTTATATCTTCCGAAGTTTATTGTTTGTCACCAGAGTCAGGACAACCTCCGTAACTTATTCTTTGGTGAGCTGCCTCCCTGTTGACTTCATATGTAAATAGAGTTTCTATTGTCTTGGCTTACAATGTTTAATTTACATGTAGACAGGTGAATAAACATCTTTGATCTGACAGAAAACCTATTTGTCAACTCTGCCTTGACACAGAAGTTAGGAACATATTTTCAGTGTACCTCACAACTCACAGAATCATAGGACTAGAAGGGACCTTGAGAGATCTTCTAGTCCAGTCCCCTGCACTCAAGGCAGGACTAAATATAATTTAGACCATTCCTGATGTGTACTTCTCTAACCTGATCCTAAAAATCTCCAGTGATGGAGATTCCACAACCTCCCTAGGTAATTTATTCCAGTGCTTAACCACCCTGACAGGAAGTTTTTCCTAATGTTCAACCTAAACCTCCCTTGCTGCAATTTAATCCCATTGCTTCTTGACGTATCCTCAGAGGTTAAAGAGAATAATTTCTCTCTCTTCTCCTTGTAACAACTTTTTATGTACTTGAAAACTTATATCCCCCCTCAGTCTTCTCTTCTCTAAACGCAGTTTTTTCAATCTTCCCTCCCAGGTCATGTTTTCTAGACCTTTAATCATTTTTGTCGCTCTTCTCTGGACTTTCTCTAATTTGTCCACATCCTTTCTAAAATGTGGCACCCAGAACTGGACACAATACTCCAGCTGAGGCCTAATCATTGCGGAGTAGAGTGGAAGAATTACTCCTTGTGTCTTGCTTACAACACTGCTGCTAATACAGCCCAGAATGATGTTCACATTTTTCGCAACAATGTTACACTTTTGACTCATATTAAGCTTGTGATCTACTATGACCCCCAGATCCCTTTCCTCAGTATTCCTTCCTAGGCATCATTTCCCATTTTGTATGTGTGCAACTGATTTTTCCTTCCTAAGTGGAGTAGTTTGCATTTGTTCTTATTGAATTTCATCCTATTTATTTCAGACTGTTTCTCCAGTCTGTCCAGATCATTTTGAATTTTAACCCTATCCTCCCAGCTTGGTATCGGCTGCAAACTTTATAAGTGTACTCTCTAGGCTATTATCTAAAGCATTGATGAAGGATATTGAACAGAACTGGACCCAGAACTGATCCCTGCGGGACCCCACTTGTCATGTCCTTCCAGTATGACTGTGAACCACTAACTACTCTCTAGGAACGGTTTTCCAACCAGTTATGCACCCTCCTTATAGTAGCACCAACTAGGTTGTATTTGTCTAGTTAGTTTATGAGGTCATGCAAAACAGTATCAAAAGCCTTAGTAATATCAAAATATACCACATTCACCGCTTCCCCCCTATCTACAAGGCTTGTTACTCCCTTCCTCCATGAGCACTCCCTTCCTGGACATTTTCTGCTTTCTGGGCTAATCTAGCCCATTTCCTGTCTATCAATTATGCACAGCTTGTCCCCCAGGTTTAGTCTGGGGCAATTGAATTGGTGATCCAGTGATCAGAGTGCTGGTCCACCTGCTGCTGCCCAGCACTCCATCACGGGGGCAAGGGAATGTGGGGAGCAGGAAGGAGATCGATGAGGGAATACAGAGGAAAGTGAGGTACAGAATAGAGCAGCCAGTAGTAGGGGAGGGCAACACAATGGTTCTTTGGGTGCAATGTCACTGAGACCTCATTAGCCTGCAGGTCCTGATATCCAAAACATGGAGCCCCACAGGGGAAATTCAGAGTTGGACTGGATCTATTGGAGCTGCTAACATACAAGCATTGGGTACACTCTTCCATGCCAGCTAACAGCACAGTCTGTATCTCTCTCTCTGTTTAGGTCACAATCTGTTACTGGAAATTCTCCTGAATGAATCGGGACACACCCTTGACCCAGAACTGAAAGGTACCATGAGGGAACTGAACTGCACTTAACTCTGCCAACACTGTGTCTCTTGTCAAGCCAAGAAGGGCTTGATCACAGGCCTGCCTGGGGGCAGCGTGGAGGCTGCTGGCCCCAGTGGGAGCGCTGAGAGGCGTTGTGCTTCAATGGGGCACAGTTCCTCTTGGAGTTCTGCAGCCTGTGGGGGAGCATGTCTTCTGCTTCCCCCATCCAAGGGATGCAGCATATACCCATGTGTCCAACCAGCTCTGATGTGCAGTATAGAGGGAGGACAGGACTATAGCCTTGCATCCTGTCTGCTCCCCTGGGGATTTGTATCCCAGGAAGCACTAGGACGGAGCAAACCTGGTCACACTGTCTGAAGTGGCTCATGACTGTGAGTGCACACCTCAGGGCAGACTGTCAGAAAACAGGGAAGAGACCTCACACTGGTGGTGTGTTCTATGATTAGATTGCACCAAGCCAGTGACAAATGTGAACTCTTGGATCACTATCTCAGTCTTACCATAGAGTCACAGACAGCCCTTAGACTTTTTAGTCTATCTTGCCACCCAGACAAACTGAACTTTGTGATAAAAGGTCACTTAAATCAGAAATCACACCACATCAGGTTACTGCCAGTCCTAAGAAACCAGTCACTTACCCCAGATCAATGGGTACTCTAGATCTTAGGCCAAAGACAACATTGGTAGCCAATTTTATAGTAAACTAAAGCTTTATTAGCTAAGAAAAGAAAATGAGAGTTATTGAGAGGTTAAAGCCAGTAAACTATGCACACAGGTGAGTCACAGTTTGTAATTCCAAATGGTGGCAGTGATGTAACAAACTGCCAGTTTCCCAAAAGTCTTCTCTGGGTATCCAAATTGCCTCTGGGGATCTCTGCTTTGCCTCTGTCCCTCTGCTCAAGTGCAAGGATGCTGGTAAGTTTCTGTTCCCTACTGGATTACATGAGCTGGACCAGGTAGTGCAGCGGTGTCCTGTAAGACTCAGGGCAAATTCCAGTAGAACTATTCATGATCAGGCCCAGCAGAGGAGAGAGGAGATGAAACAAGTGAGTCCAGAGCATCCATCCACCTAATCCCCTCACAATATTGTCTGATTAGAGTACAATTTAAAGGAGAAGCTTTTCTATCAAACTTCAGTTTACTAACCCTCAAAAAACAAAAAATGATGAGGTGAGGGAGAGGGGAAATAACCATATTTCTCCTTTTCAGCTTGTCAAGTAGAGCACAAAGTCAAACTCCGTGATCTCACAGGGATAATGAAGGAAAACAAGGTCCCAGGGCCATCTAAAGAGCAGATTTTCCCCATCTCTAACCGCTACGTGGAGCTCAAGGTCATCTCAGACCATCACTTCAAGAAGCAGACACACCAGGAGCACGAGGTCCTAGCAGCAGCTGGGGAGCTGAATGAATATCGCCTCCAGAGAAGAATAAAGAGTGAGCTGGAGCGCATCGCACCTGACCGGCTCTTCCGCTGGAGCTTTCGAACCCACTGTGTCCCCCTGTCTGTGATGGTGAGCGGAGTAGCTGGCGTGGGCAAGACAACTCTGGTGCAGAAATTCATCTTTGACTGGGCAACGGGGAAGCACTACCAGAAATTTGCCTTTGTTTTCTTCTTCAAGTTCCGGGATGTGAGTGAGGAAAAGATGAGTCTAGAATCTCTGATCTGTCAAAAATATCCAAGCCTCCAGGACAGACTCCCAAGAATCCTGGAAGACCCTGAGAAGTTGCTCTTCATCTTTGATGGCTTGGATGAGAGCAAGACTGATTTGAAATTAAGCAGAGGTGGATCCCAGGAGCTGTGTATGAACCCGGGGGATGTGAAGCCAGTTACTGTGATTGTCGCCAGCCTGCTGAAACAGACTCTGCTGAAGGGATGTTCTGTGCTGCTGACCAGCCGCCCCATCAAATTGACCAGTTTGGAGGCTGGAGTATTCCATAGGGTGGCCAGTATCGTGGGCTTCCTCTCCAAGGAAAGGGAAAGATACTTTTCCATGTTCTTTGGAGATGAGCGAGTCTCCAGAGAGGCCTTTGCATATGTGAGGGACAGTCAGGTTCTGTACACGCTGTGCTACAACCCGTCTTACTGCTGGATCACATGCACGGCCCTGAAATCCTGCTTCATTACCAGGGCAGGGAGACCACAGCCTACACCCAAAACAGTGACCCAGCTCTTTGTCAACTACGTCACCCATATTATGGCCAATCACACCCAGGAGCGGCCTGAGCCTCAGAGGATGCGAGATACATTGGTAAATGTTGGATGGTTGGCTGAATACGGCCTCACATATCGCACACTTGTCTTTCAGCCGCACTGCTTACAGGTTTTCAATGTGGAGTTTTCTCCCTTCCTCAGTGGCTTCTTGGTGGAGAACCCTAAAACTGATGATTCTGCCCAGGTGACCTACTCCTTCCTTCACCTCACCATCCAGGAGTTCTTTGCTGCCCTCTTGCATTACCTAGATTACAAGGAGGACAAGTTCAGAGACACAATGGCTAAAGCCAGGTCCTGTAAGGAAGGTGATTATGAGATCTTCTCTCGCTTCCTGGCTGGGCTCTCCCATCCTGCAACCAAGATGCCCCTGGAGAAATATATGGGGAAGTTCTCTGCAGAGGCAACTCGCAAGGTTATTGAGTGCCTCAGTGAGATGAACTATGAAGAGCTGCAAAGCAGAGAAGATCCTGAAGGGAAGAGAAGGCTGATGAATTTATTGAATTTGCTGTTTGAATCCCGGAACAGCCAACTTGTGCGTGAAGTGTTGGGCAAAGATGCCGACATGGACTTCTCAGAGTTATACCTCATGCCAGTGGATTGCACGGTCCTTGCTTATGTGTTGAGTTGCTGTGAAGAAATACAGCGCCTAACCCTAGATTCCTGCTTCATCCAGAACGAGGGCCTGGAGCGACTCAGACCTGAGCTGCACAGAGTCAGAGAACTGAGGTAGGAAAAGAGGTTGTATATAAAGTTTAAAATATCAGGGACTTGACGTGTCAGTGGCCTCAGCAGTGCTGTCAGGTAGACAACAGTGTTACTGATACAGAGGTTACACCATTCGGTAACATACAACCAAACCCATCCTATCATAATGAATATGTATATGGGGCTAATTAAGATTACACAGACAACCTTAAATACTGGCATGTCAGTGTTCCCTCCCCACTCTGAGCTCTAGGGTACAGATGTGGGAATCTGCATGAAAGACCCCGTAAGCTTATTGCTACCAGCTTAGGTTAAAAACTTCCCCAAGGCACAAATTTTTCCTTGTCCTTGGAATGGTATCGCTGCCATCACCAAGTGAGTTAGACAAAGATTTAGGAAAAGGATCACTTGGAATTCCTGTTTCCCCAAAATATCCCCCCAAGCCCCTTCACCCCCTTTCCTGAGGAGGCTTGAGAGTATACAAGGTGAGCATAGACCAGACCCTTGGGTTTTTAGGACACTAAAAACCACAATCAGATTCTTAAAAACAGAACTTTTATTATAAAGAAAAAAAAGTAAAAGAAACACCTCTGTAAAATCAGGATGGAAGATAATTTTACAGGGTAATAAGATTTAAAACAGAGGATTCCTCTCTAGGCAAAACTTTAAAGTTACCAAAAAACAGGAATAAACCTTCCTCTTAGCATAGGGAAAATTTGCAAACTAAAACAAGATATACTCTAATGCATTTCCTTGGTATTACTGACTATTTCTGTAATTTTAGATGGATCATTCAGTAGGAGCTGGATTACTTGGTCTGTCTCTTTTTGTGTCTCCGGAGAGAACACACAAACACAAAACAAAAACCTTCCCCCACAGATTTCAAAGTATCTTCTCCCCTTATTGGTCCTTTTGGTCAGGTGCTAACCAGGTTATCTGAGCTTCTTAACCCTTTACAGGTAAAGAGGGACTTTATGCTACCCTTAGCTGTATGTTTATGACATGGCATTTCCTAACTTTTGATTGCTTCACTTTGCAACCTTAATAATGTTCTTTTAACTTAGGCCTGCGTTTTGTGTTTGTGTAATTTCCTAGGTTTTAGAAAAAGCAAACAAACAACCCTTCCCCTCCCCCCCAGAAATCCCATCGTGTTGCCTCTTATTGACAGCCACATAGGCTATTAGCAGGGTCTAGATCCATTGCACAGACCTCTACCACTTGACCTAACTGAGTAACTGGTAGCAGTAGTAGGTTGTCACCCTCTGTGTCGCCTCTAAGGATGAGACACCTTGCCACTGGATTTTACAGCTATTTGCTGACAGCGAGGAATGGTTAGACTTGGGAATCTTGGGGTCCATTCCAGACTTTGGAGGGGAGTGCGCTCTAGTGGGCACAGACTCTTCTGCTGTTTTCCTCCATCCTGTCACAGTCAGGTCAGGTTTCTTCTCTACCTGTGGTCCTTGTTCCAGTTCCATTCTCCTTGCCTATCCAGTCCCAGCCTCCACTACTCAGGCTTCACCTCCCAGCCTCAGTCACCTTGCCCAGCCAGTCCTAGTCAATCCGTCCAGGCTTGCTGTCCGAGTCCCACCCTCCCCCACAATCCCAGTCTCTTCCCTTCCCTAGGCCCAGTGCCAGTCTCCTTGCCCAGCCAGTCCCAGTTCCCGATGCCCGGTTCCTTGTCTGAGCTGTCTCTCCCCTCTGCTGACACTGGTTTCCAGTTCCAGTTTCCATCTATGGGCTCCTCATTCAAACTCAGTTACTGCCCTGCCCCAGGCGTCCCCAGCTCCTTACCCAGTTTCTTTGCCCAGCAATCAGTCTCAGTCAACCCTATCCGCTACCAGCTCCCAGTCTCCTTGCTCAGCCAGTACCAGTCTCCCCTCAACTCCCAGTTTCTCTCCCCACTCCAGTCCCAGTCTCACCATACTCCTTGTCCCAGGCTACTCCTTTCCTTCACTCTGGTCTGGCTTTTGTCTTTTCTGCATTCAAATCAGGCATCCTCCTCCTCTGTGCAGCCTGGGCCCCCGCAGGGGAGATAAGGGGGACACTGATGGGCTGGTTCCTTGCTCCGAGTTCTGGTTTTTGGTTCCGCCCCAGCCTGGAGCAGCTGAAAGCATGCTCAGTTTAGCTCTGTGGGGATGGCGCATGAGCAGTCTGGGCAGCACTAGGAGTGGAGAGAGGCTGGAGCCTGCTCAGTGAGGATGGGATCTTGGGAGATTTTAGCTGTTAAGCTCTACCAGTCCCCACTGAGCATGTGCAAATTGTAATTTTTCATTTGTAACAGAGCTGGATTCCAGAAGTCCTGCTTGTCAGTCTTGTGCCTTATCCACAGGTCCATGCTGTCTTAGTAAACAATACTCCTCCAAGAGACTGAAGAGGAATCATAGGATCATAGAAATCAGGGTTGGAAGGGACCTCAGGAGATCATCTAGTCCAATCCCCTGCTCAAAGCAGGGCCAATCCCCAACTAAATCATCCCAGCCAGGGCTTTGTCAAGCCTGACCTTAAAAACTTCTAAGGAAGGAGATTCCACCACCTCCCTAGGTAACGCATTCCAGTGTTTCACCACCCTCCTAGTGAAAAAGTTTTTCCTAATATCCAACCTAGACCTCCCCCACTGCAACTTGAGACCATTACTCCTTGTTCTGTCATCTGCTACCACTGAGAACAGTCTAGATCCATCCTCTTTGGAACCCTCTTTCAGATAGTTGAAAGCAGCTATCAAATCCCCCCTCATTCTTCTCTTCCACAGACTAAACAATCCCAGTTCCCTCAGCCTCTCCTCATAAGTCATGTCTTCCAGTCCCCTAATTATTTTTGTTGCCCTCCGCTGGACTCTTTCCAATTTTTCCACATCCTTCTTGTAGTGTGGGGCCCAAAACTGGACACAGTACTCCAGATGAGGCCTCACCAATGTCGAATAGAGGGAAATGATCACGTCCCTCAATCTGCTGGCAATGCCCCTACTTATACATCCCAAAATGCCATTGGACTTCTTGGCAACAACAGCACACTGTTGACTCATATCCAGCTTCTTGTCCACTGTAACCCTTAGGTCCTTTTCTGCAGAACTGCTGCCGAGCCATTCGGTCCCTAGTCTGTAGTGGTGCATGGGATTCTTCTGTCCTAAGTGCAGGACTCTGCACTTGTCCTTGTTGAATCGCATCAGATTTCTTTTGGCCCAATTCTCTAATTTGTCTAGGGCCCTCTGTGTCCTATCCCTACCCTCCAGCGTATCTACCTCTCCTCCCAGTTTAGTGTCATCTGCAAACTTGGTGAGGGTGCAATCCACACCACCCTCCAGATCATTTATGAAGATATTGAACAAAACCAGCTTGAGGACCGACCCTTGGGGCACTCCACTTTATACCGGCTGCCAACTAGACATGGAGCCATTGATCACTACCCGTTGAGCCTGACAATCTAGCCAACCCAGGATTTCAGCTTTGAAGCTAACACAATGTGTCTGAGTCCAAGCCTGTAATTCTCTCTATTCATTCCCTCCCCAGCCTCTCAGACAACGAGTTGAAGGATGATTCAATGAAGAATATTTGCTCTGTACTAAAGCATCCAAACTGTAGGCTAGAAGACCTGAGGTAACGTCATGCTTGTTTTCTGTCTGTGTTCTCAGAGTAATTCAGTGTTTCTAATTTCCAAATAAGTGATATGCCTACAGTTGTACTGTCTTGTTCTGGGGTCTTGTTCTATCTTCAAAAAGCTAAGTGGCATTGGACCCGATGAGTGACTCACCAGATAAAGCTGGCATGCTGCATGAAGTGGGGATGATCATGTACTATGTGGCATGGCACTCTTCCCTTTCAGTCACTGCTCAACCAATATCCCAGCAAGGGCTTTGCTATTGAGACACAAGACTTCAGTCCCTCCTGGGTGCCTGTGACCATTAAAGTTCCCATGGCAGCCTTCACAAGATTAGAAGCATCAAATCTCATGACCTGGTCAAATTCTAATTGGATTTATTGAACTCTGTTTCCCTAAATTCCCTCTGCTGTTTCAGTTTGTTAGAAAAGTCTTCACTAATTGCTCTAAATTGTAATGTGCTATTGCTGTATGCCATTATACAGCTTCTGTACTCCACAGCAGAGGTGACTGCATTTCAGTACTTGGTGAAATGATTCCTGTAAATAATACTATAATTTTTAAATTCTGAATGTCCAAATTAGGGAATAGTTAAGACACAAACTCCTCTTGGCTTATAAAATATTGAGGGTCATCTCACTGGTCACTGGAGAAGCATAATTATTCATAGATTTGCAACAACATACTGGATTTTCCCTGTACCCTCCAAACTGGTTGAATAAATTTCTATGTGAAAGGAATGCAGCTGATATAATGAATCAGGATTTTAGTAAAGCATTTGATACAGTGTATCTCAATATCTCATTTGAAAAATTAATTTATATTTGTTTGGATATGACAGTATATAGCATGGGCGGAAGGGTAATGATAAACGGCCGATCATAATGCTGTGAGGAGGCACTTTGTGGTTTACTCTGTGGACTGGAGTTAGGGCCTATTTTATTTAATATTTTAATGAATTGCTTGGAACGGGGAGTAAAGACCATGTTAATTACATTCAGAGATCACAGTAAATTGGGAGGAGTTGCAAACAGCATTGGGAACAGAAACGATATAAAGGGCTTGTCTACACAAACTCTAACTGGAAAAACTGAATCAGTTTTAATAGCTACTAAAGTCAGACATTCTTAAATCACCCATAACTTGGATCTGAAAATTTTAAAAGAGCTGTCTGAGCAGATCACTGGAATGTTAATGTTGAGTTTCAATATATCCTGGAACACTAGGGAAGTTCCAAAGGACTGAAAGAAAGCTAATGTTGTGCCCATTTTTAAAAAGAGGGATGACTCAGATAATTATAGGTTTGTCAGCCTAACTTTGTTTCTGGGCAAAATAATGGAATGGCTGATGGGGCAGAGAAGAGCCATGAGAACGCTTAAAGGATTGGAAAAGAAATTCATGGAGCTCAATCTGTTAGTTTAACAAAGAGAAGGTTAAGGGATGACTGATCCCCATCTATAAGTACCTACACAGAAAGCAAGGTAAGTGAGGTAGTATCTTTTATTAGATCAACTTCTGTTGATGGAAGGCACAAGCTTTAGAGCTTCACAGAGCTCTTCTTCTGGTCTAGGGAAGGAAGTAGAGTGTCTGAGCTAAATACAAGTTGGGACAGATTGTTAAGCAGAAGGGGTAATGCGGTCCCTTCTGGCCTTAAAATATATGAATCTATGAATTCACATTCAATTATTTCAAAGCAAATGTGTGTGTGGATACTCTTATCTCAGAATAAAAAAAAAGTGTCCTATTTCAGTTTAGCCAAAGTTTTTTAAAAAACAAAGTAAGTTAAATCAAAATAGGATAATTTTATTTGGAAATATCAGTGTTCAAACAGACTTGCACCAAAAATAACAAAAGATGTGAATTAAAATCACTTGAGTTATTTCAGTGCAAATCTGTTTGTAGTCAAGCCCAAAGGGGCCTAGAGAGATTAAAACCACAGGCAGGAAACAAGTTCAGGTTCAACTTGTACAAACAAAGCTAACACATCCAAGGATAAATCATTCAAAATTCATATACCCGATAGGAAGGAGAAACCTAGCAAGCAGGAACATCTGAAAAAGACTTTGTAACCAGTATGGCCAAGACACTGGAGAATAGATGTTTGGGAACAATCCTACTCTAGCATCCTGGGCATGGACCAGATGCCCCATGTCTAACACTGGATCATAATTCAACGTTACTCTTCCTGAGACTGCCTTTTATTGCACTGTATTGATCCATCTGCTAGAGTCCCAAAGACAGAATCACATCCCAACATGCAACCAGCTTGGCTCTCAAAAACACTGTGGAGTACTGGAGCGTCAAACATGTAGTAAGCGAAAAGCTAACGTAACCTTATCCTGTTTTTTCCTCATTCTGCTCCTACGGCTTCCATCCTTTCTCCGCATTGTGGCTCTTGCATTCCATCCTCATGTGGTTTTCGTTCATTCTGATTTGTCTGCTCCCTCACATCTGGGTGATTCATGGGGCCTCTCTCCTATTCTTTCTTTCATTCATCGTCCATGACTCCTTTCACCTGCCCTCCTGCCCCACTGTCTATTATTCTGGGTACTTTCTCTTTTTGCTTTGTCCTCCTGTTTCTTCTGCTGTTTTATTTTCATTCCATTTCCTGATTTGTCATTGTCTTGTTCCTCATCTCCTCTTTATCTTTTCCTCCCTCTCCCTTTCACTCTCTCTCTTTTCCTCTCTGCTGTCTAGCCTAGGGCAGAACATGTTCACAGAAGCAAGCTGTACAGCCCTGTCCTCTGCCCTCAAGGAGAACCAGACCCTCTTCAGTCTTGATCTGACCAGAAACAAAGTGCAGAACACTGGCCTTTCCGCCTTGTTAGAGGTGCTTGAGACCCCGCAATGCAAGATTCAGAAATTAGTGTAAGTATCAACCTGACGGTGACACTTCTGCCTTAAGGCACTAATGGCTTCTAGAGCATCAGCTTTTTGGTTAAAATGTCCCCCCACCCCAATTTCTGTGGAAAGTGTACACTTTTTTGCAAAATTTTTTCATAAAACCCAAATTTTTACTGAAAAACAGTTTTGACCAGCCCTGGCTGTATGCTGAGCACAATGAAATCCGGATCGACATTTCTAGGTGTTCTCATAATATGAATATCAATAACAATATAGGGAAGATGGTGGGGAGATCTCAGATGGGCACAGGCGATTAGATATGAACTGTCAGTGTAGCCCAGAGGCTTTTCTCTAATGGATTTGTCCAATGCTCTGACGCAGCCTCCAGGAAAATGGTTTATCAGATGACTCCTGTGAGAGACTCTGCTCTGCTCTCTCCAAAAACTCCACCCTCCAGCATCTGAACCTGAGTGCGAATGTTTACACTGATTGGTGCGCAGAAGACATGCGTCTCCTTATCCTCACCAGCCCCAGCCTCACTGACATCAGGTAAAATGGCACCTTCCGGCTCCTCCTACATTTCAGACTCACAGTGGCTTTTGCTATTTTTTTTTTACGTCTCCCATGTATATGCAAATCTGCTGATTAAATTATCTGGTTATGCAAGAGGGGATGACTGAGATGAGAACTGGGTTATGAAGCCTATCATCTCTTGATCCCAGGCCGGTGGATGACCTGGGCAAGATAAATTGGCAGGTTTGATTCAGTCCCTGGTGCACAGATATCACACCATAAAAATTAACACCCAAACTTGCATCAGTTCATCCCCTTTGCTGGTAAACACAGCAGAAAAGCCAGCAATTAAATGGGCCATAGATCCTAGACGCCCCACTCACTGCTGGAGGTGGGGGGGAATCTCTGCAGGCAAAGGATAAGGCATGCTAGCAGGGCCTGAGTGTGGGAGGGCTCCCTGTGGTGTGTCTGTTTTGGGATTAATCAAAGGATTAAGTCTTCAGCGCCATCAATCCAGTACCTTCTACCAGTGGTGAGCTGGAGCTGGTTCACACCAGTTCGCGCAAACCGGTTGTTAAATTTTGAAGCAGTTTTAGAACCGGTTGTTCACCCGCTTCCCAGCAGGGGGCGCTGAGGCTTGGATGGGCTCTGGCTGGGAAGTGATGTAATTCCTCCTACGGCCGCCGGGGGCGCTGCGCTGCGCGAGCCATGTGGGCTGCTGCCAGGCCCTGGGCACGAGCCCTGGTGCTGCTGTAGCTGCCCCTGGCCCTGGGGCTCCTGCTGCTGCCTGGTGGGTCCCCGGCTGCTCTGCTGACCCTGGGCTGTGTCCTGCTGCTCTCCCCGTCAGCACCCACTACCATGCCCCTGCCTCCAGCCAGCCCCTGCACCCGCTGCCTCCAGCCACCCCCGACACCCTCTGCCTGCAGCCAGCCCCTGCCTCCAGCCACTCCCTGCCCCCGCCTCCAGCCAGCCCCCACCTCCAGTCCCCACACCCCCTGCCCTGCCCGCAGCCAGCCTCCACCTCCAGCCACCCCCTGCCCCCGCCTCCAGCCACCTCCGCACCCCCTGCCCGCAGCCACCCCCTGGCCCTGCCTGCAGCCACCCCCTGCCTCCAGCCAGCCCCTGCCCTGCCTCCAGCCACGCCCTGCACCCCCTGCCCACAGCCAGCCCCTGCATCCAGCCACCCCCGCACCCCATGCCCTGCCCGCAGCCAGCCCCTGCCTCCAGCCACCCCCTGCCCCCCGTGCCCGCAGCCAGTCTCTGCCTCCAGCCACCCCCGCACCCGCTGCCCTGCCCGCAGCCGCCCCTGCCTCCAGCCACCCTCACACCCGCTGCCCTGCCCGCAGCCAGCCCCCGCCTCCAGCCACCCCCTGCCCCCGTGCCCGCAGCCAGCCCCCGCCTCCAGCCACCGCACCCCGTGCCCTGCCCGCAGCCAGTCCCCACCTCCAGCCACCCCCGCACCCGCTGCCCTGCCTGCAGCCAGCCCCTACCTCCAGTCAGCCCCTGCCCTGTCTCCAGCCAACCCGCAGCCCCTGCCCTGCCTGCAGGCAGCCCCGCACTCCCTTGCCTCAAGCCAACCCCGCACCTTCCTGTCTGCAGCCAGCTCCGCACTCCCTGCCCTGCCTGCAGCCAGCCCCACACCGGTCTCTGCAGCTGGCCCCATGTCTACTGGTGCCCTGCAGTTCCCAGGGCAGTAACCCTGCATACCTTCTTCAATGAGTGGGGCAGGGAGCAGCTGGGACCCACACATGTGCACACCCTAGGGTGACCAGACAGCAAGTGTGAAAAATCAGGACGGGGGTGGGGGAGGGGTAATAGGAGCCTATATAAGAAAGACCCCAAAAATTGGGACTGTCCCTATAAAATTGGGACATCTGGTCACCCTAGCACACCCCCAGGGCGTGGCAGGGACCCACACATGTGAAATGGAGCTCATTTCTCGTTCAGACCATCTTTTTAAAAAAGAACTTTAGGCAGGGTTAACATACATCCGTATTTTCCCAGACAGGTCAGGCTTTTTGGTTCTTAAATTTTTAAAATTCCTCCCGGGAAAATACGGACGTATGGTAACCCTGTTGATACAAAAAATACATACTGGGGCACATCCCTTAAATCAGAACTTTTTATAGGTAACCGGTTGTTAAGATTTTGGCAGCTCGTCACTGCCTTCTACTGTCATAACTCCTGTTCCCTCCATACCCCTCTCCAGGGGATTTATGAAAAAGAGTAATGATTGTAAGTGGAATTCTTTCCTGACCAAAGAACGGTCTGGGAAGGAGATGTTCAGGGTTGGCCCAACTCATCTGACTTGCTATTGGATTCCTGTGTGCATACTCATTTGATTGACAATACAGAAACTCTGTGGATATAGGGGAGAGATGAGCAGTAGTGATAGGAGTCTGGTGGTTGGGATTTAGAAAGTTTTTAGGCTGTCTTGGTGGCTCAGTGCAGGAAACCATTGACGTCAATGGCCAAACATAGTGAAGAATTTGGCTTGGATTTTGACTATATAATAGGGCCACATGGGCACCCCATTGAAGAGACCTCTTTTGCATCCACAAAGATTGATCAGAGGGACAAGAGTTGACCGCTTGGCTACTCTAGTCTCTTCCTTTCAAGGCTCCTTTTCCCCCCAGCAAATGTATCTAGATTTTTATACCATGCCCACTGGTGTGGTTTCTTTTTAGCATCTTCCCCACCTTGCTTCCCTCCAATCCACTCACAATGCAGCAGCCAAAATCACCTTCCTTGCTTATGTTTTGGACCCTACCATTCCTGTATTCAGATCTCTCCACTGACTCCTCTGACCTGTAGTTTCAAATCACTTTCAGATTATGATACGTACTTTCAAGGCTTTATGGCCAACATCCCTGATCTTTTTTCAGAGTAGCAGCCGTGTTAGTCTGTATTCGCAAAAAGAAAAGGAGTACTTGTGGCACCTTAGAGACGAACAAATTTATTTGAGCATGTAGCTTTTCAGAGCCCACCTCATCCCTTTCACTCCACCAGCTGTTGCAGCCCCACTGTTCTTGGGGTGCTTTCTTCCACTGTTGTCTTTATGCCTCCTTTCAGGCCATCCGCTTTGATCTCTCCCAGTGTGCCAGACTCCCATCTTCTTCTCATTTTAATCCCACTGCTTCTGCAAAGCCCTGATATAAATCCACCTCAATATCACGCCAGCACTGCCTCCTTCTATCACAAATATTAAAAAGTTCTTTATGTCTGATTGCTGGCTGTTTTTTAAAATTGCAAAGGTCATTGGGATAGGGACTTGGTCTCTTTAATCTCTTGTACAGCTCCAAGCACCCTGTCAGGAGGGGAGGCGGAGGGAACTGGGGTTATTTAGTCTGCAGAAGAGAAGAGTGAGGGGGGATTTGAGAGCAGCCTTCAACTACCTGAAGGGGGTTCCAAGGAGGTTGGAGCTTGGCTGTTCTCAGTGGTAGCAGATGACAGAACAAGAAGCAATGGTTTCAAGTTGCAGTGGGGGAGGTCTAGGTTGGATATTAGGAAACACTATTTCACTAGGAGGGTGGTGAAGCACTGGAATGGGTTACCTAGGGAGGTGGTGGAATCTCCATCCGTAGAGGTTTTTAAGACCTGGTTTGACAAAGCCCTGGCTGGGATGATTTAGTTGGTGTTGGTGCTGCTTTGAGCAGGGGATTGACTAGATGACCTCCTGAGGTCTCTTCCAACCCTAATATTCTATGATTCAGTGCTTAACAAATAAAGATAATATTGAATGAATCCTGCAGTAAGACACTAGTTTCTGTCATGGAGCTGTTTTTGCAGAAAAACTGTAAGGTGTGATATATAAGTTAACTGCAACCTCTCAGAAAGACAGAGAGCATAGAGTCCTATAAACAGACTGATCCTGGAAGACAGATATTCCAGGTCTCTGGTAACATGTCCAATTCCTATAGGAATAGGACAGGACTACTGGCCAAAGTTTGCTTTGCAACAGTACTAGAGTTATACCCATTTGGGTTGTGGGTTCCCAGACAATAACCCTGTGTGTTTTCCCGATTTGTTCCTAGACTGAGTTTGAATGACTTCTCTCCAGCGGTGGAAGTGCAACTGAGGAGCCTTCAGAGAGAAGGTCTGAAGATTCATATTTAAAGGACTTGCTATGCTCTTCCATCCTGTGAAAACAGCACTTGACTCTGGGAATTGCACCTCTCTGAATGCCCTGCCTGGTTTAACCACCACTGGGATGATTTATTGTGGGAGTAAAAAAGTTGGGGAGGGGAATGGGGGGGCAGAATCTGATGCACATTGTGTTACATGTAAAACACCTGGAAATAACTTCCTGGAAACCCTGCCAAAACTTCCATCCCCAGCACAGGCGCAATGGGCTGCTCTTCTAATTCATTTCTTACTGCCATTAGTCGACCTGTTTGTTGAACTGAGATTCACTTATGCAGCAGATGGGTCTAACCAATCTTTATCATGGGAAAACACTCAGTAAGTAGTGATCATTTACAAGTGGGAAGCTCATCAGGATGATCTCATCGCAGTCACCTCCAGCGCTGGACAAACCACCTTCAACCTCCCTTTGTTACAGACTTATGACTTTTTGTATGTTTTTCTTATGCTTATATATTAGTCTCATTTCCATGAGACCGTTCTTCCTCTGTCAGTACAGGTTTAGTGTTAGTTCAAGATGGGATTTTCTAGCTTTTTAGTTACTTTATCTTTTCTTTTTCCTCACAAATATGAGTACTCTTCAATTTCTTACATGTACAAAAACTAAACATGATTACTCTGCAGTTTCTTACACATGTACAGTTTTACTTATGCTTACATTGTGAAATATCAGAAGAGACTCTTAAAATTTAAAGCAGGCTTCAATCAGGTTTAAACATGCTGTCATTCCCAACATAGTTTATTTCTTTTTTAATTCATTCCAAACCCATTGTTGTGATGAAAACTTCAGATTTGTATTGTTGTGTGACATGGCAACTACAGCAAAAAGAATTGCCATAAACTGAGTGTGATGCTGTGTATAAAGAAAGGTGGCCATTTCTATCACCATTGTTACCAGTGTCACACAATTTCCATAAATCTTGTACAAAGTATGTCATGTAAGGTATCAATAAAAAGCATTATGAATTGCTAAGTATGATTATCCTGTTTATATGCATGTATAATATTTGTATTTGAAGTTATTGGCTATGCCCTTGTATCTTGAATGTGTTGTATTTCTGGGTGACAGCCTCCAGGTATAGATTTCCATCATCTCTAGACAGGCCATAGGAGAAACTCATCCCAGCCAGATCGCTGTCTGAGGCATCCAGAGGAAAAGCTAGGAGCCAGTGACTGCCCCCTGTGATTCAGCAAAACATGTAGGGGCATGGGATATGCTCATGTGACCTTGGGCCAGGCACAGGGGCTGTGGGCTTTGTTTGGGACAGTAACTTTTATGCACATGGCAGAGGATATAAAAGGCACCTGAGACATCTCCATTTTGTCTCTTTCCTGCTCCAATTCTCTGGACTGGAGATTTACAATTAAAAAAAAATATTTTGAACTATGGACTGAGGATCTTCCAATCTTCTGGACGTTACCAGAGAGACTTTTGCAAGCCAGCTGTCTGTAACATCACTGCTACAATCCTGATCTAAGGACTTTGGAATCATTTATATGTATAAATCTATGAACCATTTTAACTCTGTTCTTTTCTTAATAAATCTTTAGTTAGTTTACTGAGGATTGGCTGACAGTGTGATATTTGGGTAAGATCTGAGATACATATTGATCTGAAGACAAGTGTCTGATTCTTTGGGATTAATAAGAACCACAAATATGGTGAATTAGGTTTTCAGTCACCCCTCACTATATTAGACCTCTTTGTCTAGATGGGAGCCAAGGACTGGAGTGCCTAAAGGGGACTGTGTTTGGCTTCTGGTTAAGCAATATCATACTGTAGAGGCTCTTTTGCTACTGGCTCGGTGAATCCAATTTTAGAATACATCACCAGTTCTGGGGATTGCCTGCCCTATTTCTTGCACTCCATCCTGACTATAGCATTTCAGGGTGGTTCATCCCAGGCATCTGGTCACACTGAGTGCCATTCTGTCCTTTAGAAGCCTGCACCGGGGGATGGCTCTACTTTTACAGAGAGGACATCATAGCTCTTACTCAGCTCTGGCTAAGACATTGTACTGAGATGCTGTTTCCTAGCTATGAGAGGCCTGCAGTTTGCATGTGTTCCTGTAACTTTCTGTAAAGGGTGACACTAGGGAAATTTAGGAAGTTGTGTTTGGGGACATCTACAGATGTGTGGCAGGTGGGTTTTGGGGTTGGTCCTGGTTAGCAGAATTAGGAAGTGCAGTGTAAATCATTAAAAAAAGCAACATTTGCCAACAATTTTCTTTCAAGGGTTTCTGAGACATAGAATCATTGAATATGAAGGTTAGAAGAGATGTCAGGAGGTCATCTAGTCCTGTCCCTTACTTAAAGCAGGACCAACACTCACTAAATCATTCCAGCCAGGGCTTTGTAAAGCTGGGCCTTAAAAACCTCTAAGGATGGAGATTCCACCACCTCCATAGGTAACCCATTCCAGTGCTTCACCACCCTCCTAATGAAATAGTGTTTCCTAATATCCAACCTAGACCTCCCGCACTGCAACTTGAGATCATTGCTTCTTGTTTGGTCATCTGCCACCACTGAGAACAACTGAGCTCCATCCTCTTTAGAATCCCCCCTTCAGGCAGTTGAAGGCTGCTATCAAATCTCCCCTCACTCTTCTCTTCGTAGACTAAATAAGCCCAGTTCCCTCAGCCTCTCCTCGTAAGTCATGTGCCCCAAACCCCTAATAATTTTCATTGCCGTCCGCTGGACTCTCTCCAATTTGTCCACATCCCTTCAGTAGTGGGGGGGGGGGGCGGGGGAGGGAAGACCACAACTGGACGCAATACTCCAGGTGCAGTCTCACCAGTGCCGAGTAGAGGGGAATGCTTATTTCTTGTCCTGTTCATACAAGTGTCTAATTTAGATGTTAAGTGGTTTATATTCTATTCCTGGTCTGTGTTTGTATAATTTATATTGCAATTGGTGACCTATTACTAATAGCATTGCAGCCTGGGGTACCCCAAGACCCAGTGCTCATAGATCCCCTGCACCAGGCCCAGCTACTTGGACTTGGTGCAGGAGGGATTTGGGCTACCAGCTGTCTGGCATCACATTTCTCTTTTTCTTTGTTAACTCAGTGTCCTGTGTCTGACTAGCTTGTTAGCCTCTCAGAGTACAGACCATGCATGAATCAAAACCTTCCAGGTCAGAATTGGAAATTGGGAGAAACCTCTGTTCAGGGTCTCAATGGGAGCTGAGCTCATTTTGGACATATGAGCATTAAATCTCCCCACCAACTTTAAACTCCAAGGCAGGGACTGTGAGATTGTTCAATACCCAAAATGATGGCCCAGTGGTCAGGGCACTAGCTTAGCGCTTGAGAAACCCGGGGTGATTCCCTCCTGTACCACAGGGACTTTGGGCCTGTTGCTCAGCCTCTCCATGCCTCGGTTCCTCATCTGTACAAGGAGAGGATCAGCACTTCCCTGCCTCCTAGGGTGGGGCGAGGTCCTATGGTGCTGAGGGCCATGTAAGTACCATGGGTCAAGTAGGACCTTGATTTCAGAGCTGGACTGTAGGTGCTAGTGAAATAAAAATTATTAACCATAATAAATTCACAATAGAGCTGCTCTGGAGACAGACAAGGTAGCTAAGGTAATTTCTCTGATTACAAACCGTGAGATTCCTGGATCTATTTTTTGCCTTGATCACATGGTTAATGATCTAGGTACAGAACATGCTGTACTTAGAGGCAATGTGTGTTTTAAGCCTTGCCTATTGTTTTATCTGTCCATAAATTCTAATATCATTTGTAATGTTTGCAGCACCAAATGCTGCAAATAAGGTTGCAACCTCACTACAACAAGAAATCCTTGTTTTCACTCATAGAACATTGTCAACAATGTTCTTTCTCCAGCACATTTACTGTCTGGATAGAGTCCCATTGCTGGGTCTTGTGGTTCTAGCTCAAAGCTCAGCAGGATCTCCCAAAGCCATCATATTTTAAGGTCCGTTTCCCAATTCAATATCAGCAGGTGGCATATGATGGCCCTGCAGCCTTCTTATGTCTTCAGATGTCAATTGCTTTTTCCCCCCTAGTCAAAGGGGACTTAGTGTAAGATTAAAGAGGTGCACCACAATTCAGCAGCAAGCACTGCAGGTGCTTCTGCAGCTTGGCCTTGTAGGTGCTAACCCTGGTGGGTCCCACTTGTCACATGGCTAAGGGAAAGGGTATTTTACTAGGGCTCGCAGGAAAGGGAAAGGTTGCAAATCCACTAGATACAAAGGCTTACAGTTAGAATTCAAAGGGAGCAAGAACGTTGCTTATTTGGGTCCCTAGGGAAGTCCTATTGAGAATCAGGGATTTCAGCCCTAGTGCCTAGGGTCCAGTCTCTTTTTAAGCAAATAGGAGCTTGTGGATTTCCAAGACAGGCTCAGTTAGTGTCTCTCATTGGGACCCATCTGCACCAGATTCCTGCACAGCCACTGTTGCTTCCCCACAAGGACATTGTGATAAGGCCTTCAGTGGCTGGGCAGCCTAGTGGCTGGATCATTGGTCGGGGGGCTGTCGGAGGACCTGACCCTCCTTCTCCACCAGGTCCTGGCCTAGTGTCACTCAACCCCCTTCAACAGGGGAGATGGATTTTTCTCCAAGCCAGGGCATGTGTTCAGGACCTGTTTTCCTCGGCTGCTGCCTATGAAAGTTCTTTAGTTTGGGGTGTGGCCACACTGGTCCTGTTACCTTGCGGTTGGGGCATACCTGCAGGCTGCACTTGGCAGAGGAAGAGTTACTTGTCTCCAGTGGCTGGCAGGTTGCCGGTCTGGTCCATGCCTTCAGGCAGGCAAATCAAGACTTTTCACCAGTCAGCCCCTAACTGAGCCAGGCACCCTTCTTTTCTCTTCCCTCCAGGCCTGGCATTGGCTGCAGGTATAATGGGGCAGGGCTAGCTGAACCCACAGGTTTTCTTTAACCCCTACTGTCGTTTAGAAGACTATTTTAAGTGTAAAAAATTTTTTTTGCGAATACAGACTAACACGGCTGCTACCTTGAAACCTGTTTTAAGTGTAGCAGCAGAAGTATTGATATCTAAAGTTGGCTGAGATTCAGAAAAGAATAAAGAAATCAAAGCAGCTGCAAACAGAACTTTGCTAAAATACAGCAGTTCACAGAGCCCTGGCCAAAAAAGTTCTCTCACCCGTGAAAAATGGTAGCTGGGGGGGTTAATGGGAGAATTCTTCTGGAGACCTAGCACTTTCTGCTTTCTATTTTCCACCCCTTTGAAGGATGTAATTATACCAACCTAATTTCCTAGTGTAGAGCAGGCCTCAGATAAAAAACCTTTTCCAACATTTGGGAAGGATCCCTACCATGCAAGGACAAGCTAGTCCCTCAGTATATCTGATTCAGGTAAAGGATGAAAAAGGGATGGTGAATCAATGCTTGCACTCTCTGCAGCTGAAAGCATACAGAGGGAGGCACAGAAGTGAATCTGCTGGTAGAACAATAGGGAAGTGGGAATATTTCTCTTTCAGGTGTTTGGGACACAGTGGTGACTGCACGTGGGGAAGAATGCCACCTTGGCCTTATGATTTCCAGGTACTCATGCAGGAAAGCCTATGGTGTTCTGGTACAGAATGGACTGCAGCCAAGGTGGAGGAACCTGCAGCATAAGGAACCTGCAGAGTCTTGGCCTGGAGGACCTAGAAGGGGTGCTGTGATTTAAATAGGATGGTAAAGGCTGACCTAACCATGCATAATGTGCAGTTAACACATGTGGGAAATATTACAGTTACTTTAGCAGATCAAATTGCTGTCCATGATCCAGCCCACCATGCCAAGAAAGCGCCCGAGTCTTTGGCCTTCTCTTTGAATGTGATTAAGGACTGGCAGAGCACCACACACTATCCCTCCTGAAAACACTGGAGAAACTGGATGCCTCCTACTCCAGAATTGAAGCAAGATGTTGAACCAGGCCCAGAAACAGGACTAATTATAAACATCAAATTACATATAATAGTGTACAGTACCAAATGATACCTGTAGTATTGAAGAACCAATTTTTCATTACTATAGCAGCTCTGGCATGCTAAATACATGAATTTCTATATGCAAGTTATTGCAAAAATAGTGCAAAATTTCAGACAATCAATGAATTGGGTGAAATGAAGGAAATTTGGTGGCCTGAGAAGAGAGTCAGGGTAAGGAAGATAAAAGAGACACAGGACCAGTACTAGGAGATTGGGGGTTGGAAGCATCAGCATGGACTCCTAGATATCACAGCATTGTGGGAGATAAATCAGAAAACTAGAGTTCACTTACAAAAACTATTAACAAAGTTAAACAAACAGAATGAGGATGAAGGGGAGGATGAAAAGGATGTTCAGGATGCTAGGATAACAGGACAGCTGTTTAAGGAAGTGAAAAGAGCAATAAATTAAATAGAAAAAAAAGTCGTGAGCCAGCCTGATGCATCAACCTGCTGTAGTGACAGTTAGTTTCCTACTGCAGGAGCTACAGGGAATTCCAGGTGAGGAAATGCCTCGGTTCATAACAGATATGATGCTAGAATAATGGAATTAATAGAAGAAGTAGGGTTGGGTGCTACCCAAGGGTCTATTATGCTGAGAAAAGATGCAAGCTTGATGAAACATGGATCCTTCTGTATTCCCTTGGGGTTTAGAGAGCATAGCCCCTTTAAAGTCTCATCCTGAAGCAGAGGAAGTGCTAGTTATTCCAGGGGGAGGGTGGGGGGGGGGAAGAGAGAGAGAGAGAGAGCGTGTGAGTGTGAGGCTCCAGGGAGCAGGCCCTCATGTAGTGGAGCAGCCAAGAACCACTTTTAAGCCTGGGAGGGTCAGAGCGTCTGACTGGGGATGTCCTAGGACAAGAGCCAGGAGGAAAGCAGACTCCCATCATTCACTTGTGGCCAAGACTCCCATCTCTCAGTCTACCTAAGGAAACCCCCTGCCAGGTGACCGACAGGAATAACTGTCCCTTTTCTCATGCAGAGTGCCCTATGTCTCCTATGTGTGAGCCAAGGGCCAGGTAGGAGGATGGAAGCTGTAGGAGTTAAACCAATTAGCTGGGAGATCCAGAAAACTGAAGGTCAAATGGAGCAAGCTGACTGATACCCCACAAAATCCAAACCACCTGGCCTTCACCCCCCAACTGTACCTTTGTTTGCCTGATTTATCAGATGTTCAGCTCTGTGTGAATAATCTGTCGTCTTGTTCCTCCACTGTAATGTCTCTTGTCCTATGATAAGTCCTGGAAGATGTGACGTGGAAGGTATTAGATACAATCAAAAAATGTCTGGCCCGAGTCCATTGATTTAGAGGACTATAAAAAGAAAAGGAGTACTTGTGGCACCTTAGAGACTATCAAATTTATTAGAGCATAAGCTTTCGTGAGCTACAGCTCACTTCATGAAGTGAGCTGTAGCTCACGAAAGCTTATGCTCTAATAAATTTGTTAGTCTCTAAGGTGCCACAAGTACTCCTTTTCTTTTTGCGAATACAGACTAACACGGCTGCTACTCTGAAACAGAGGACTATAAGAGGTTGTTTGTTTCCTTTCTAAATGGTTGTTGCACTTAGAAGCGACAGCTATTGTCTAGCACAAGAAAAAAAAAAAGAAAGGAATGTTAAAAGATAGAAGCCTATAAAAGTGCAGAGCCCAGTCCATAGTCCAGGCTAATACTGAAATACAATCCTTGGAATGAATTAAGCCTTCTGACTAACAGGAGCATCAAAGAAATATGCCATGCACTGAGGCCATCTACTGGATACCAATGGAAGCAGCAGGAAAACTAAGAGCGGATGTCCAAGTGCCAATGGAAATAAGAGTTTGCCACCTCCGACGGACCCTAAAACAGGGGATATAACCCGTGGACACATGGGCACCGCAGAGCTTTGCTGATCCTTGATGTAGGAAACACTCTCCCTCCGGTAGGGTCACAGGATGAAGCAAAGTTGACTGAACCCACCAATAAGTTGCAGAATCCACAAGTGCAACTGATGCCGGGACTAGTCAAGTGGAAAGAGCTCTCCCCAGTGCCAGGGTTACTGGGTTAAGGAAAGTGGTGAAACTTTATTTTAAAGATTGTATTTTTCCTTCTGTTCTTTGGTGTACAGAACTGAAGGTTCGCTGTTGAGTGTACACTCAGAGAGACCTCAAGTATCTGTGCTTTGGATTTTAACTAATTAGTACCATATGAAGGCCATGTGATGAAAGCCCAAACAAAATGATCTAGGAGATATTTAAAACTAACTTTCAGCTCCTGTGTGGGCAGTGCTTTAGCGTGAGCAGTTTAGGATGACATCCTGGGAAGAGCTATTTAGGGTGAGGACAATGGAGAATGGTTTAGGATGAGCACCCAAGTGAGATTGGCTTTGGGTGAGTGACAGAGGGGAAGAAGTATAGAGCAACACATTAAGGTGAGCGTCTGAGCTGGAGAGACTTAGGTACAACACCCGAGGGACTGTTTTGGAGCAGGAACCTGGAGGGGACCTGGGCCAGTATGAGCTCCTGGCAGGAGCAGTTTTGGGTGAGCAGTAATGGAGGAGCTCTTTAGAGGCCCACTTAGGTGGGTAGCGCTGGATCATAATAAGAACACCTAGCTTTTATCTATCATGTTTCTTCCATAGATCTCAAAGCATTTATGAAGGAGGCAAGTATCATTATCACCATGTTGCAGATGGGGAATCTGAGGCACACAGCAGGGAAGAGACTTGCCCAAGGTCCCCCAGCCAGCCAGTAGCAGAATGAGAAATAGAATGCAGGCTTCCTGAGTCCCACTCCAGTGCTCTATCCACTTGCTCCACAGGTGCACATTCTGGACTCCCATAATGGCGAGTAAATCGCAACATTCATTTAAAACAAGTTACCTGATCTGAATGAGACCCGAGTGTGACCCCTGCCGCCACATCTGCCCGAGTCTGCCGAGAGCTCGAGCCTACTGCTCTGGGGGTCCCCTGCCAACACCACCACAGTAGAGGCACCACATCAGACAGCACTTATGTGGGTTGGCCACTGTCACTACCAGCCCAAACAGAATGGGACGATGTCTCGAGGGTAGGACATACAGCAAGGCATTAAGGCATCCTGGCCTCAGTAGAGGTGAATGTGTTTAGGGTCTTGGATTGCTTTAATCTGATCTTGTAAACCAAACACCAGAATTTGTTACTCATGTTCACATCAGATTCACCTCTGTTCTCAGCCCTGCCTTGGAGTCACCAGGTATATCTGGGGTTTGCTGGAAACCTGATTGTAAGTAGAGTGACCCTAATAAATGTTAAAAAAAAGAAAAGAAATGGATGAGATACGAGATTGACGACATCACCAGAAGTCCCTCCTAGCCTCACTGTCAGTGGAAATGATGATGCACCAGAAATGAAGATGTTCCAGATCCTAGCATTATGACCTAAACCCTTACCCTTCTGGGGACTGCTCTAACCTCTTAGACATCCCGATTCCCAGCTGGAAGACCTACCTTGCTTAACAAGGGAAACCAATGGGATTTGGTGGATGACTCAGATCACTGTAGCACCACCCCTCAACATGATAAACTGCAGCTGAAAGCATGAAAAAACCAAACCCTAAAATATGTGGAAAGAGATTTGTTAATTGAAAATTAATGTAAAACTAACTGTTAACTGAAATTACAATACCATATTTCTGCATATGTGTAACTGCAGAAAAAATTGTACAAGGCCTACTTTTTTATAAAATAGCTTACAATAATTTGTAATGCACATTATTTTTTTTCTACATTGTTGAATTAAAAGGGAAGGGGCATATGCAAAAGGTAAGGGAATCAGAATCATAGACTGGAAGGGATCTTTGAGACGTCATCTAGTCCAGTCCCCTGCATCATTGCAGGACTAAGTATTATCTAGACCATTCCTGACAGGTGTTTGTCTAACCTACTCTTTAAGATCTCCAGTGATGGAGATTCCACAGCCTCCCTAGGCAATTTATTCCAGTGCTTAACCACCCTGACAGTTAGGAATTTTTTCCTAATGTCCAACCTAAGCCACTTTTGGTGCAATTTAAGCTCATTGCTTCTTGTCCTATCCTCAGAGATTAGGAAGAACCATTCTTCTCCCTCAACCTTGTAACAACCTTTTATCATGTTGAAACTTATGTCCCCTCTCAATCTCCTCTTTTCCAGAGTAAACAAACCCAATTTTTTCAATCTTCCCTCATAGGTCATGTTTTCTAGATCTTTAATCACTTTTGTTGCTCTTCTCTGGAATTTCTCCAGTGTGTCCACATCCTTCCTAAAATGTGGCACCCAGAACTGGACACAATACTCCAGTTGAGGCCTAATCATCATGGAGTAGAAGGGAAGAATTACTTCTCATGTCTTGCTTACAACACTCCTGTTGATACATCTCAGAAGGGGATGTTTGGTCACTTTCTTTGCAAGAGTGTTACACTGTTGACTCATTTAGCTTGTCATCTACTATGGCCCCCCAGATCTCTTTCCGCAGCAGTCATTTCCCATTTTGTATGAGTGCAACTGATTGTTCCATCCTAAGTGGAGTACTTTGCATTTGTCCTTACTGAATTTCATTCTCTTTATTTCAGACCATTTCTCCGGATCATTTTGAATTTTAATCCTATCCTCCAAAGCACTTGCAACCCCTCCCAGCTTGGTATTGTCCACAAACTTTATAAGTTTACTCTCTGCCATTATCTAAATCATTGATGAAGATATTGAACAGAAGCAGACCCAGAACAGATTCCTGCATGACCCCCTCATTATGCCCTTCCAGCATGATTGTAAACCACCAATAGCTACTCTCTGGGAAGGGCTTTCCAACCAGTTTTGCACCCACCTTATAGTAGCTCCATCTAAGTTGTATTTCCCTAGTTTGTTTATGAGAAGGTCATGTGAGACAGCATCAAAAACTTTACTGAAATCAAGATATATCACGTCTGCCATTTCGCCCCATCGACAAGACTTGTTACCCTGTCAAAGAAAGCTACCAGGTTGGTTTGACACACTTTGTTCTTGACAAATCCATTCTGACTGTTACTTGTCACATTATCTTCTAGATGTTTGGAAATTGGTTGCTTAATTTGCTCCATTATCTTTCCGGGGACAGAAATTAAGCTGACTGGTCTGTAATTCCCTGGGTTGTCCTTATTTCCCTTTTTATAGATTGGCACTACATTCTCCCTTTTCCAATCTTGTGGAATCTCTCCCATGACTTTTCCAAAGATAATTGCCAATAGCTCAGATATCTCCTCAGTCAGCTCCTTGAGTATTCTAGGACATATTTCATCAGGCCCTGGTGATTTGAAGACATCTAATTTGTCTAAGTAATTTTTAACTTGATCTTTCCCTATTTTAGCCTCTGATCCTGCCTCATTTTCACTGGCATTCACCATGTTAAACATCCAATCACCACCAACCTTCTTGGTGAAAGCCAAAACAAAGAAGTGATTGAGCACGTCTGCCATTTCTACATTCCCCCCTCCCCCCATAATGGGTCTACCCTGTCCTTGGGGTCTTCCTCTAGCTTCTAATGTATTTGTAGAATGTTTTATTGTTACTGTGACAGGGTCAAGACTCACCACCGCTGGCGCTTCCCACTGGTTGTTCCAGGAATTAGCTCTGTCCGCTGGGGGGCATCCTCAGCACGTGGTGTCTTGCCCATTGTCCATTTTGCTGCCCTGGGACCTACATTGCTCCCCGCTTGGCAGCATCCACTTCAGGACACTGCCCTTCGGCAGTGCCTACTACTCCAGACTCACATGCTTCTGGGGGTGGGGGGGCAGGGAGAGGGTTAACAGCAGTCTTTAGGACTCACACCTGCCTCAGTGGCCAACCACAACCCAAAGTCTATCTCCTTAGTTCAGGGACAAGTTGCAGTCTGTATTGGCCACCATCTTCTGTGGTCAGGTGCAGTGTGTGTGTGTGTGTGTGTGTGGGGGGGGGGGGTAACCCAGGCCCACCCACTACTCTGGGTCCCAACCCAGGGGCCCTCTAGTAGCAGCCTCTTTCTACCCTCCTTAGTTCTCCTCTTCTCTGCCTATTCTTCCCTGGGCCACTTCTCCTATGGCCCTATGCACCTTCTTGGCCCTTTGTATCAGGGTCTGCAGCCTGGCAGTTAATGGGGCTGGAGCTTTCTCCTGCTCCCCTGAGCTTGTCCAGCACTGCTCTGTCCAAGGTGCTAGCTCCTTGCTTCAGGAGCCTGTCCTTCTCCCACACTAATCAGGAAGAGATTGACTTCTCCCTAGCTAGGCAGCCCTTTATATAGGGCCTAACCTGGCCCTGATTGGCTGCCTCTTCCTCTGCCCTGATTGGCTCTCCAAAGGCCTTTGCCAATTGGCTGCTGGTCTATGCAGCCTCTCTGGCCTGTTCCAGCCCTTTTTCTCATGGGGTGGGACAGCTGCCCCACCACAGTTACCCTTTATGTCTCTAGCTAGTTTGATTTCATTTTGTGCCTTGGCATTTCTAATTTTGTCCCTACATACTTGTGTTGTTTGTTTATAGTCATCCTTTGTAATTTGACCTAGATTCCACTTTTTGTAGAACTCTTTTTTGATTTTTAGATAATTGAAGATCTCCTGGTTAAGCCAGGGTGGTCTCCTGCCATGCTTTCTATCTTTCCTGTGCAGTGGGATAGTTTGCTCTTGTGCCTTAACTAATGAATGCAGCAGAGCTGAGGCATGGTAAGTTCTGAGACCCAGCATGCTGATTTGGTGAAAGGTCTAGTTTACCGTGTCCTTAAACAGCTGAATTGTTCCTCTATGACAGGTGATGAGTCACTACATTTACCTTATGTCTGTTAGAGGGTGAATGTTTTCTCAAAGACAAAGGGCAAGCCAGGTGTCAAAAAAAAACGGATGGACCATCACCTATCAAGTGGCCATTCTTTGTCAAGAAGGGGGCGGGAGGAGGGACAAACAGATCTATATCTTAGCAAAGAAACAGCACGAGGTCTCCTTCCTCTACCAGACCCTGGTCTCTTGGGTCTCAGCTGGAAATGCTTTTCAAAGGGAGACTGAAACTATACAAAGAAGGGGCAAACACTCCAAGAGACTCTCCACCTGCTCATCTCATTCTCTGCACCTGAAAAGACAAAGAAAACAGCCATTGGCCTCTGGGGGAGGGGTCCTGACCTGAAAGTTTAGTCAGTGATGCTGTTGGAAACATGTGGTGAGAAACTTTGCTTTGAACCTGATATAGTTTGTTAAGCTGGGCACTAAGCTGCCATTTTATCTTATTTTTCTTGTAACCATTTCTGACTTTTATGCCTCATTACTTGTACTCTCTTAAAATCCATCTCTTTGGAGTTAATAAACTTAGATATTTAAATCTAATCCAGTGTGTTTAAGTTAAAGTGTTTGAATAAATCCATTTAAGGTGGTAAGATGGTGTGTAATATTCCCTTAAAGGAATAACAGACTTAATATATTTGAACTGTCCATATCTGGAGGAAGATCTGAGGCTTGGAGTTTGATGGGGTCACCCTGCAGTATAACCAAGGCTGGTGAGAGCCAGAGTATAACCCAAGTGTGGCTGGAAGGCTGCAGTTACACACACATGCAGTGTGTGGCTTGCATGCTGGAAGGTTGTTTGTGAGTAGCCCAGGTCCGCCAACAGCAATTCCGGGCCCCAGGGCCAGGGCCGTCCCTGCAGGAGCCGGGGTGGAAGTGACAATTTACAGCTGCAATTTAAATTATTAAAGTTAAAAGCCACACAAACAGAACAGTTTTGTTAAAATAAGTGTATACAAATTCTTACCCTGGTCTCCACTGAGAAGGGTTTTGGCAAAGTTTTCACATCATGCTGTCTTACTTAGCGGTTTTCAACTTTTTTTTACACAGGGTCCCCTAAACTTAAATAGACAAACCGGCCAAGCCCCAATTCCACCCTCATTATTTTGTTGCTCATAATTTGTTTCTTTCTCGTTACTTTAATAGTTATGATGAATATTCCTGTAGAGAAATTATTATTATTTGAATAGATCAACAAAAACACAGCAAATTAAAACATTGACAGCTTACCTGATTGACAGCTTACCTGGGCTTGTTTGGCAGCACACAGATTGTCCAGCTGAGGAGTAATTTCAGTTAGGCAAAAGTGTGAAGGTCGTTGTCAACATTCATTCTTGAATGGTGTTTGTTTTTAATTGTGGTGAGAGCTGAGAATCCATTTTCGCAAAAGTAACTGCTAGCAAATGCAAGGAGGACTTGCAGAGTGTGGTTAGCTGGTTCAGGAAATTCACCAGACACGGGCAACCAGAATTCAGCAACAGGCATGGTTTTGTGGGCACCTTTCATATCTGTATTGTTTCTCAACTCAATAAACTCATACTCTGCTTTAGGAATCATTTCAAGCAATTCCACATCAGTAGATAAAAAGGGATTTGTGATCCACATCATTTCAGTATTGCTTACCATGTTGCTGAAGTACATTCTGAACTGGTAAGGAAGGGAATCCTTGTGTTCTGTCATAATAACACATAAAGTCAGGTGGTCATCCTTGACTTCATCAAAGTTCAAAAATTCCTGAAGGAGCAGAAACATGCCCATGTTCCCTTGGTGCACTCATTTCTGCCACAGATCCTGTTTCTCAATGAACACAGTCACTTTGTTTGACAATTTTACAAGAGCTGACTGGTGCCCTTGCCTGCTAATATTAGTTGATTCAGGTGATCAAAGATATCAGCAAGATAAGCAAGCCAAGCCAGCCAGTTCTCCTCTGAGAATCTACCTGTAGATTTGTACATTTGCTCGTCCAAAAATACTCTGAGACTCACAAAGCTCAAAAATGTGATTCAAAACCTTTCCCTTGGAAAGGCATCTGACCTCTGTGTGTAGGAGAAGGTTGTGATGCAATTTACCCATTTTTGCACACATTGCCGAAAAAAATACATACATTCAATCGGTGTTCTTTGATAAAGTTAGCAACTTTTATTGTCTCGTCAGGTACATCTTTCAGGTCATCTGGCATCATTCTCATGATGAGATTCTCCCTGTGAGGCATGCAATTGCATTACTTTTGCAAGTGGTGCAACATCTGTTTTAGCGATGCTAATTGCAACGTTGTAGGATGCTTTGAGAGCCTTCTCTTGTACAGTTGACACATTGTATATTGTCTTTTTTGGTTTTAGTAAGAAATTTCCCCTTCTTTCAAAATATTCCACTGGCTTGTCAATGGTTTCCACATGCAAAGACCTCAGATGTCTTGTAAGTTTTGCCAGCTCAAGTGCTTCTTTAGAAAGATCTTCTCCACAAATTATACACTAGGGTCTTGATTCTCCATCAACACATACATACACACATAAAACCAAGTACCCTCACTTTTTGTTTTTTTGAAGGGGGTTCAATTTTGCTTCTTTCTTTCTGTTCTATCTTATTTGAGATATTTTCTGCTTAATGAACTGCCAAACTAGACTGTCATTTTATGAATAACAAACTTATCCACTATAGAAATTAAACCAATTAATTATATTTCACAGTTGCAGCTGAAATGATCATTAGCAGAGGTGACATGTAACTGTTGAGAATTGGGGGACACAATCTAAAGGTTCTGGGGGTGCACGTGACCATCCCATGTGTCGCCTCTGGATCTAACAGAGGTTTTCAAGCTTGTTATGTTTGTTTTTTCTGTATTTATATTGTAAAAAAAAATTAAAAAGGTTTAAATGAACTGTTTTGCAAAACATTTTGATGAAAATAAATATATTTATCAAAAATGTTGGCCAAAAAATGTTGCATAGCTCCACACAGCAGTGTTGAAGTCAATGGAGCATTATCAATGCACACTGTGTTACAGCCTGAACCCTTTGCAGTGTAGTCAACCCAATTATTCAAAAATCATGAGTCAGGCCCTGAAAATTGTGAGATTTGATTGAAAAAATCACAATTTTCTAGTTTTAGTGCGCTAGCTCAGTCCGAGCTGCAAATTACGATTCCAGCTCCAATGCAGACGTACCCACAGGCTCTCTTTGCCCTGTAGTACTATTTATGAAGCCAAGGTGTGACTGTCTCATGGTATTTCCATGATCTGAGAACTTGAAGATGTGTGAGCGAGCACTGGATCCCTGTGCAGGAGTGTAGGTTTACACACTTGCCCAGATTCACAGAGGTATTTAGGTGCCATGCTCACAATGATTTCAACAGGAGTTAGGTGCTTAAGGAGCTCTGTGAATCTGGGCCACAGTGGTTGATAAATAAGGAACAGACCAGAAAGGAAGCCAGAAGGCTGGTATTACGATGCAGAATGACTTTAATGTAAAAAAGAAGAGGAGTACACCTCAAGAGACAGAAAGAATGCAAAATAGAAATAATATATTTCAGGGGTTTCAAGAAGGTCTACAATGAATCAATAACTCAAAGGTGATGCATTTCACAACAGATGTTTTTCTATCTTCATCACTGTAGAGTTTGACAATCAAGTCCTGTTTGCAACCATTTAAACAGATTTGTTTCATCACAGTCAGAATCAAATGAGACAAAACACAAGTTCAGCCAAAATGTAAGCTGCTTCTCCAATGTAGAACATTTATAGTCCTGTTGAAAACAATGATACATATTCATGAAATAAATGGTACATATTCATTAAAAGGCTCAAACACATAGGATTAGATACTCATTGACACTAAGAGCCCTTTTACATGGCTCTTTAATGAACATTAAAATGAGAGTTCATTGTTTTGACCCACCAATTAGGCCCCTGCTTCATTTACTGCGTCAGAGGGGCCTAAAGGAGCCTTCATGGAATTGAGATTCACGCCCAAACAGATTATTCTAGAAGAAGCAGAGCGTATGGAAGGCAATGGAGGAAACAATCATCAGGTGTAACCTGGGAAATATTAATATGGGGCAGATTTACTGAGATGCTGAGCACTCACAGCTCCCATGGGAGTCAAGGTTGCTCTGCATTTCTGAAAGCCATTGTCCATAAGCTCATCTGGGAATCTGTATCCTGTGTTCCGTTTCCTGGTCTTTCCATGTTCTGGGTCTATTCCTCCTGGGCGAAACATGGCCAACGCTTTCCATAGCCGTACCCCCAGCCCCAATGGCAAGGGTAAGGGTACCAACAACCTTTGGGATAGCCCCAACAACAGTTGTACGGCCTTTGGTAACACCATGGCCTACAGTAGCCGTAACCTCTGGAACCACCACAGCCCCCATAATGGTAGGGCTTATAATACAATTAATCACTAAAGTTTTCGTTGAATGTCATCTTTCTGTGTTGGAGGTAAACCTGAAACACACAGAAGAGAAAAGAATCAATACAGTAGAATCTTAAAGATACGAACACCAGAGTTATAGTCTAACCGGTCAACTGGACACCATGGGGAACCGGAAGTAAGCTATCAGGCAGCAACAAAGCCAAAAACAAACAAACAAACAAAGAAACCAGCAAATACTGTACGGTGCCTGTATTGCATCTTAAAGTTAGGCACATCTGAGCTGCCTATCCTACCCCACTCCATACTTATAGCCACGCTTAGGTCTGTAATCGAGTGACCAGAGAGATTGAAGTGTTCTCCAACTGGTTTTTGAATGTTATAATTCTTGACATCTGATTTGTGTCCATTCATTCTTTTATGTAGAGACTGTCCAATTTGACAATGTACATGGCAGAGAGGCATTGCTGGCACATGATGGCATATATCACATTGGTAGATGCGCAGGTGAACGAGCCTCTGATAGTGTGGCTGGACTTTACAAAAACTAGACAAGCCATTTACAACACACACTTTGCTTCTCTACAAAAGAAAAAGGACACTAAGCTATCTAAACTACTACATGCCACAAGGGGCCACAACTGTGGTTCCCAAAACCCACCCAGCAATATTGTTAATCTATCCAACTATACTCTTAGCCCAGCAGAAGAATCTGTCCTATCTCGGGGCCTCTCCTTTTGCCCCTCCACCCCCACAAACATGATACAGTTCTGTGGTGACCTACAATCCTATTTTCGACGTCTCCGACTCAAGGAATATTTCCAACACACCTCTGACCAACATATTAACCCACAGAAACCTTCCTACCAACACTACAAAAAGAAGGATTCTGGGTGGACTCCTCCTGAAGGTCGAAACAGCAGCCTGGACTTCTACATAGAGTGCTTCCGCCGACGTGCACGAGCTGAAATTGTGGAAAAGCAGCATTGCTTGCCCCATAACCTCAGCCATGCAGAACACAATGCCATCCACAGCCTCAGAAACAACACTGACATCATATTCAAAAAGGCTGACAAAGGAGGGGCTGTCGTCATCATGAATAGGTCGGAGTATGAACAAGAGGCTACTAGGCAGCTCTCCAACACCACTTGCTACAAGCCATTACCCTATGATCCCACTGAGAGTTACCAAAAGAAACTACAGCATTTGCTCAAGAAACTCCCTGAAAAAGCACAAGAACAAATCCACACAGACACACCCCTAGAACCCCGACCTGGGGTATTCTATCTGCTACCCAAGATCCATAAACCTGGAAATCCTGGACGCCCCATCATCTCAGACATTGGCACCCTGACAGCAGGATTGTCTGGCTATGTAGACTCCCTCCTCAGGCTCTACGTTACCAGCACTCCCAGCTATCTTCGAGACACCACTGACTTCCTGAGGAAACTACAGTCCATTGGTGATCTTCCTAAAAACACCATCCTAGCCACTATGGATGTAGAAGCCTCTACACCAACATTCCACACAAAGATGGGCTACAAGCCATCAGGAACAGTATCCCCGATAATGTCACGGCTAACCTGGTGGCTGAACTTTGTGACTTTGTCCTCACCCACAACTATTTCACATTTGGGGACAATGTATACCTTCAAGTCAGCGGCACTGCGATGGGTACCCGCATGGCCGCACAGTATGTCAACATTTTTATGGCTGACTTAGAACAACGCTTCCTCAGCTCTTGTCTCCTAATGCCCCTACTCTACTTGCGCTACATTGATGACATCTTCATCATCTGGACCCATGGAAAAGAAGCCCTTGAGGAATTCCACCATGATTTCAACAATTTCCATCCCACCATCAACCTCAGCCTGGACCAGTCCACACAAGAGATCCACTTCCTGGACACTACGGTGCTAATAAGCGATGGTCACATAAACACCACCCTATATCGGAAACCTACTGACTGCTATTCCTACCTACATGCCTCTAGCTTTCATCCAGATCATACCACTCGATCCATTGTCTACAGCCAAGCTCTACGATATAACCGCATTTGCTCCAACCCCTCAGACAGAGACAAACACCTACAAGATCTCTATCATGCATTCCTACAACTACAATACCCACCTGCTGAAGTGAAGAAACAGATTGACAGAGCCAGAAGAGTACCCAGAAGTCACCTACTACAGGACAGGCCCAACAAAGAAAATAACAGAATGCCACTAGCCATCACCTTCAGCCCCCAACTAAAACCTCTCCAACGCATCATCAAGGATCTACAACCTATCCTGAAGGACGACCCATCACTCTCACAGATCTTGGGAGACAGGCCAGTCCTTGCTTACAGACAGCCCCCCAATCTGAAGCAAATACTCACCAGCAACCACAGACCACACAACAGAACCACTAACCCAGGAACCTATCCTTGCAACAAAGCCCATTGCCAACTCTGTCCACATATCTATTCAGGGGACACCATCATAGGGCCTAATCACATCAGCCACACTATCAGAGGCTCATTCACCTGCGCATCTACCAATGTGATATATGCCATCATGTGCCAGCAATGCCCCTCTGCCATGTACATTGGCCAAACTGGACAGTCTCTACGTAAAAGAATGAATGGACACAAATCAGACGTCAAGAATTATAACATTCAAAAACCAGTTGGAGAACACTTCAATCTCTCTGGTCACTCGATTACAGACCTAAGAGTGGCTATACTTCAACAAAAAAGCTTCAAAAACAGACTCCAAGGAGAGACTGCTGAATTGGAATTAATTTGCAAACTGGATACAATTAACTTAGGCTTGAATAGAGACTGGGAATGGATGAGTCATTACACAAAGTAAAACTATTTCCCCATGGTATTTCTCCCCCCCACCCCACCCCACCCCCCACTGTTCCTTTGATATTCTTGTTAACTGCTGGAATTAGCCTACCTTGCTTGTCACCATGAAAGGTTTTCCTCCTTCCCCCCCCCCTGCTGTTGGTGATGGCTTATCTTAAGTGATCACTCTCCTTACAGTGTGTATGATAAACCCATTGTTTCATGTTCTCTGTGTGTGTGTGTATAAATCTCTCCTCTGTTTTTTCCACCAAATGCATCCGATGAAGTGAGCTGTAGCTCACGAAAGCTTATGCTCTAATAAATTTGTTAGTCTCTAAGGTGCCACAAGTACTCCTTTTCTTTTTGCGAATACAGACTAACACGGCTGCTACTCTGAAACCTGTCATTATAGAAGAACATAGGAACTGTCAGACTGGATCAGACCGGTGATCTATTGAATCCGTTGTCCTGTCTGAAACGGCATGAGTACTAGCCATTTCTGAATGAAGTAGAAGACTGAAATGGCCCCTTATGGAAGAAAGTGTGGTAGTTTCTTCCCAAAATGACTCAATGAAAGCTTCACGGTGAGAATATTCAGAGCTATCAAAGGGATTCCAATTTCCTGTCTCTGGTGAAGAGTCATAGGAACTTGGTGTTGGAAACACATATGTGGGTCTGCAAATTCCACCCTTAACTTCTAAAGCATGACTCTACTAATGCCTGCAATTTAACTACACAAAATTATGAAAAAACTCCTCACAAGTGCTGAGAATCACTGAGACTCCTTTTCTTTTTGCGAATACAGACTAACACGGCTGCTACTCTGAAAAGAGACAATATAGAAGATTCAGGCCTGAATTGAAAACATTACTAATGTTACACCTCAATAGTTATCAAGAGATTGATTGAAATCAGACTTACCCAGGTCACTGAGGAGAGTAAGTGAAGAGAAGTGGTTAGAAGACCCTGTGTGGCAAGAGCTTTTATACAGTTTCTGAAACTGCCTGGAGGATCGAAGACACCATTTGTGCAGCAGGTTCTTATTAGTTACAAAACACATTTTGTTGGACTCTTTGTTGTGATTCTTTCAATTCATTTAATTGTTTCCTCAGTGTTTATGTTCATTAGTCTAATCTCAACCTCTCAGGCAAACTACAATGTGCAGGTTTCTTTTATATGAACATTTTCATGGGCAGACTACATTCCTGGTATCATTCTCGTGACTTCATTTGAGTTACAGTGGGAATGTATCTGAAGCAAATTCAGAGCTGGAACTGAGCATCATTAGCATGTACAAGAATCCAGTCTGGTTTTTCAAATCCATGCTGGTCTTTGTTTGGGATATTCTGGCATTAACCACTGAATACAGGAAGCCTGTATTCTTCATGCTCTGCAGATCTACCATAAAGCATCTGATTCAATTCACACTGAAATGAATGGTATTTCTCCATTGACTTCAGTGAGTTGTTCATGAGGCCCTATGCTTTGGCATTTACTCTGGTGGAGGGCACTACAAGATCTATAAACCTCTGAAGACCCTGGTTTCAGAGTAGCAGCCGTGTTAGTCTGTATTCGCAAAAAGAAAAGGAGGACTTGTGGCACCTTAGAGACTAACAAAATTATTTGAGCATAAGCTTTCGTGAGCTACAGCCGATGAAGTGAGCTGTAGCTCACGAAAGCTTACGCTCAAATAAATTTGTTAGTCTCTAAGGTGCCACAAGTACTCCTTTTCTTTTTGAAGACCTGGGGTGAAGTTCATTTGAATATATAGAACTTTAATGACTGTTTGTGAAGTACTTTGGTATCCTGAGTTCTAAGGATACCACTTAACATCTGACGCAAGATTTTGTTTCCTTATTTTCTATGCAAATAAAAAGAGACACATTTTGCAGAATGTCACAGAAGGAGTCAGCTGCAGAGACAGAAATAAAACCATGTGGTCAGATTTATCATGTCACTTGCTACTTACTGGGTTGTACATTATTAGACTGCATTAAAAGACAACATTAGTTAAGTATCTTGTGAGTTTTTTTAGCTTCTTTATATGCAACTTATATGCAGGGTGCATTTGTAATGAAAGAGGTGCCATACCTGACCTGTCAAGCCCACAGGTGGGCTTTGAATGATTCCTTAAAATGGATGTTAATTATTTATGGTAAACAATCTGTTCCACCTTCTATTTAGCTGTGACACTTGAATACATTTCTCAGACTTGAAGAAGAGCTCTCTGTAAGCTCAAAACCTTGACTCTCTCCCCAGCAGAAGCTGGTCCCATCAACGATATATTGCCTCACCCATCTTTTCTCTCTAAAATCCTGGGACCAACAGGGTTACAATAATATCTTTTTCTAGTGAGCTGTTTGCAAGCCAAGAATGTGAAGCGTCCAAGAGGGTTCAGGATCAATGGTAAATATGGGGTACATATTGTCAAGACAACTGGGGTATTATTTGTGACTCTGCAACTTGTCCCTCTCTGACCTTCAACAAAGTATGCCCTCTGGTTCGTTGCATAAAAAACAGGGATCATCCCATCCGGAGGATGTTCTACTTCCTCAGGACACTGGGTATGAAAGCGCATCACAAACACTCATTAAGGCTTTTCATATCCAAAGCAGTAGATTTTTATGATATTAATAGTTTGATATTGGAAGACGCCCTTCTATTAAGTAATAGACTCACATTAAAAAATGCATGTCAAGGTGAATTGTTTCCGAGTGGTAGCCGTGTTAGTCTGCATCAGCAAAAAGAATGAGGAGTATTTGTGACACCTTAGAGACTAACAAATTTATTTGGGTATAAGCTTTCATGGGCTAAAACCCCACTTCAACATATACCTTCAAGTCAGCAGCACTGCAGTTGGTACCCGCATGGCCCCACAGTATGCCAGCATTTTTATGGCTGACTTAGAACAATGCTTCCTCAGCTCTCATTCCCTAATGCCCCTACTCTACTTGCGCTACATTGATGACATCTTCATCATCTGGACCCATGGAAAAGAAGCCCTTGAAGAATTCCACCATGATTTCAACAATTTCCATCCCACCGTCAACCTCAGCCTAGACCAATCCACACAAGCGGTCCATTTCCTGGACACTACTGTGCTAATAAGCGATGGTCACATAAACACCACCCTACACTGGAAACCTACTGACTGCTTGTCAAGGTTCCTTCCCCACTCTGAACTCTAGGGGATAGATGTGGGGACCTGCATGAAAACCCCCTAAGCTTATTTTTACCAGCTTAGGTTAAAACTTCCCCAAGGTACAAACTATTTTGCTTTTTCCCTTTATTGCTGCCACCACCAAGTGTCTAACAGATACATAACTGGGAAAGAGCTCGCTTGGAAACGTCTTTCCCCCAAAAATCCTCCCAAAACCCTACACCCCCTTTCCTGGGGAAGGCTTGATAAAAATCCTCACCAATTTGCATAGGTGAACACAGACCCAAACCCTTGGATCTTAAGAACAATGAAAAAGCAATCAGGTTCTTAAAAGAAGAATTTTAATGGAAGAAAAAAAGTAAAAGAATCACCACTGTAAAATCAGGATGGTAAATACCTTACAGGGTAATCAGATTCCAAACATAGAAAATCCCTCTAGGTAAAACCTTAAGTTACAAAAAGACACAAAACCAGGAATCTACATTCCATTCAGCACAGCTTATTTTCACAGGCATTTAAACAAAACAGAATCGAACGCATATCTAACTAGATTACTTACTAAATTCTAAGACTCCATTCCTGTTCTGTCCCCACCAAAAGCATCACACAGAGAGAGAGAACCTTTGTTTGTTTCTCTCCCATTCCCCCCCCCCCAGATTTGAAAGTATCTTGTCTCCTCATGGGTCATTTTGGTCAGGTGCCAGCGAGGTTATCCTAGCTTCTTAACCCTTTACAGGTGAAAGGGTTTTTCCTCTGGCCAGGAGGGATTTTAAAGGTGTTTACCCTTCCCTTTATATTTATGACACTGCTATACTTACCTACATGCCTCCAGCTTTCATCCGGATCACACCACACGATCCATTGTCTACAGCCAAGCTCTAAGATACAACCAGATTTGCCGCAATTCCTCAGACAGAGACAAAAACCTACAAGATCTCTACCAAGTATTCTTAAAACTACAATATTGACCTGCTGAAGTGAAGAAACAGATTGACAGAGCCAGAAGAGTACCCAGAAGTCACCTACTCCAGGACAGGCCCAACAAAGAAAGTAACAGAATGCCACTAGCCATCACCTTCAGCCCCCAACTGAAACCTCTCCAGCGCATCATCAAGGATCTACAACCTATCCTGAAGGACGATCCCTCACTCTCACAGATCTTGGGAGACAGGCCAGTCCTCGCTTACAGACAGCCCCCAAACTGAAGCAAATACTCACCAGCAACCATACACCATACAACAAAAACACTAATCCAAGAACGTATCCTTGCAACAGAGCCCGTTGCCAACTGTGTCCACATATCTATTCAAGGGACACCATCATAGGACCTAATCACATCAGCCACACTACAAAAGTGTTTTTTCTCCTGCTGATAATAGCCCACCTTAATTGATTAGTCTCATTAGAGTTGGCATGACAACCCCCCTTTTTAATGTTCTCTGCATATATATCACTTCCTACTGTATTTCCCACTGCATGGATCTGATGAAGTGGGTTTTAGCCCATGAAAGCTTATACCCAAATAAATTTGATAGTCTCTAAGGTGCCACAAGGACTCCTCTTTTTTTTTTTTTTTGCTGATACAGACTAACAGGGTTGCCCCACTGAAACCTGTAACCATGGATAGTAGAGTGTACTTTGGAGCAGTTCTCTGAAGCTATCCCAGGTCACTTTTTCCTGAGAGCATACTCCCGGGTGGGGAAGTGTCCAGCTATTGCTGACCTGCTGCTAATTACTATTAGATACCTCCAGGAGGTATCTCACAATGCCCACCATGACCACTCTGGACATCATTTTGAACTCTGCTGTCCTGCAACCAGGTACACAGGTGTGTGCCCCTCCCCTGTTAAAGTCCCGGGAAATTTTGAACTTGCTCTTCCCGTTTGCTCGGTGTGGAGAGCTCACATAGCTACTGCCCAGCTGAGCATGGGGGCTCCATGCAGCAACTCCATTCCCGCCTGGCATACACGGGAGATGGTGTGTCTCCTGGGTGTGTGGGGAGAGGAGGCGGTGCGGGCACAGCTCCGCTCCAGCCTCAGAAAGTTACTCTGGGCATGGAGGAGAAGGGCTGTGACAGCGAAATGCAGCAGTGCAGAGTAAAAATAAAACAGCTGCGGCAGGCACATCAGGAGGCCAAGAGTTGGTTTTGGTGCAGCTCCACAGACATGCCGCTTCTATAAGGTGGGAGATGAGTTAAGGAAAGGGGGGTCTAGCTCCCGGCCCCCCCCGTTGTGCTCCTCTCATACCATTGTGTTCATTACCCACAGGACGATACTGCAGAGCCGTGCAGGACCCATGCTTTCTGACATGGATGGACGGCTCAAAGGTTACCAGGGCAGTTGAAAAGCAGCTGGAAACTAGTAGGATGCCTATGGAATGATGCGATTGAGAAACCTGCATCATGTGACACTGAGCCTACCTTAATGAGGCATTGCAAGCCCTTCGCAAAACACCCTAGTGCCGGTTGCACCGTGGGATAGCCACCCACTGTACGCTGTTGTCTGTGCCAATGCAAGATCTGCTACTGTATCTATGCTCTGCTGACACAAGGAGTGTGGAAATGCAACAGCAGTATATTCATAGTGGTGGTAGTGTGTCGACTTAACTTTGTAGTGCAGACATGGCCTTAGCCGCCACACTCACAGTGATTTCTGGAGGAGTTAGGCGTCTAAGGAACTCTGTGAACTTGGGCCACAGTGCTTGGTAAATAAAACAGGGAGCAGAAAGCAAAAGCAGAAGGCTGGTATTATGATTCAGAATGACTTTAATGTGAATAAGAAGAGGAGTACACAGCATGAGACACAAAGAATGCAAAGTAGAAAGGATATCTTTCAAGAGTTTCAAGAAGGTCTGCAATCAATCACTGGCTCCAAGGTGATGCATTTCACACCAGATAGTTTTGGTTCTTCATTACAACTGTAAAGTTTGAAAATCAAGTCCCATTTGCAACCATTTTAAGGTACTGGCTTCATCCCAGTCAGAATCAAATGAGGCAAAGCACAACTTATGCCATGGATGAAAGTACTTCTCCACTATACACCTTATATAGCAAAGTTGAAAACAGAAAAAAATGGTATATATGCATGAAAGGACTAGAACACGGAGGGCTTCATTCTCATTGACACTAAGACCCTTTCAAACGGCTTTGTAAGAAGACTTCAAGTTATAGGAGCTGGAATTTATAGGTTATAGAAGGTTCTTCTTCTGAAGAAGAAGAGCCAACACCCTATTTGGTTTATGTCGTACAAAGAGGGGAAGCACCAGGGTAATGCCTCTTACAATTTTCTGAATTTTACCAGACCTGATTCTCTTCTCACTACAGGATTCAAGTGGGACTTAAGTAATGCACAGGCCCTGGCTCCCTGCATGGGAGTGAATGTTTACACAAAGACCCAGAATCACAAAGATAGTTAGGTTATGTCTACACTACTTCATTAATGATCTGGAGGATGGCGTGGATTGCATCCTCAGCAAGTTTGCAGATGACACTAAACTGGGAGGAGTGGTAGATATATGCTGGAGGGTATGGATAGGATACAGAGGGCCCTAGACAAATTAGAGGATTGGGCCAAAAGAAATCTGATGAGGTTCAACAAGGACAAGTGCAGAGTCCTGAACTTATGATGTAAGAATCCCATGCACTGCTACAGACTAGGGACTGAGTGGCTAGGCAGCAGTCCTGCAGAAAAGGACCTGGGGTTACAGTGGATGAGAATCTGGATATAAGTCAACAGTGTGCCCTTGTTACCAAGAAGGCTAACAGCATTTTGGGCTGTATAAGTAGGAGCATTGCCAGCAGATCAAGGGACGTGATCTTTCCCCTCTATTCAGCATTGGTGAGGCCTCATTTGAAGTACTGTGACCAGTTTTGGGCCCCACACTACAAGAAGGATGTGAAAAAATTGGAAAGAGTCGGGTGGAGGGCAACAATAATGATTGGGGGCTGGAGCACATGATTTATGAGGAGAGACTGAGGGAACTGGGATTATTTAGTCTGCAGAAGAGAAGAATGAGGGGGGATTTGATAGCTGCTTTCAACTACCTGAAAGGCGGTTCCAGAGAGAGTGGATCTAGACTGTTCTCAGTGGTAGCAGATGACAGAACAAGGAGTAATGGTCTCAAGTTGCAGTGAGGGAGGTTTAGGTTGGATATTAGGAAAAAAATTTTTACTAGGAGAGTGGTGAAGCACTGGAACGGGTTACCTAGAGAGGTGGTGGAATCTCCTTCCTTAGAGGTTTTTAAGGTCAGGCTTGAGAAACCACTGGCTGGGATGATTTAGTTGGACTGCTTTGAGCAGGGGGTTGGACTAGATGATCTCCTGAGGTCCCTTCTAACCGTGATATTCTATGATTCTACCAAACTATGGAGGTGTATACACTGCAATGCTCCTCTCGCAGCTTTAACTCACCTGCAATGCTGATATAATAAAACCATCTTGACGAGAGGTGTAGATCTTAGGGTGATATTATTAGACTGTCCCTTACATCATCCTAAATGGCCTCTAGAAGGTATCCCACAATGCCCACCATGACCACTCTGATCATGATTTTGAACTCTGCTGTCCTGCAGCCGGGTACACAGGCGTGTGCCCCTCCCCTATTAAAGTCCCGAGAAGTTTTAAACTTGCTCTTCCCGTTTGCTCACTGTGGAGACCACACATAGCTACTGCTTAGCTGAGCATGGGGGCTCCATGCAGCAAACACATTCCCGCCTGTAGTACATGGGAGGTGGTGGATCTCCTGGCTGAGTGGGGAGAGGAGGTCCCTTCCAACCCTGATATTCTATGATTCTATGACTCTGGCTGGGGGTGCAGACTCTGGGGTGGGGCCGGGGATGAGGGGTTTGCAGTGCAGGAGTGGGCTCCGGGCTGGGGCCAAGGGGTTCAGAGTGCGGGATGGGGTGTGGGCTCTGGCTGGGAGCGTGGGCTCTGGTGTGGGACCAGGAATGAGGGGTTTGGGGGCAGAAGGGGGCTCTGAGCTGGATGTGGGAGGGGGTTCAGGGTGCAGGGTCCGGCGGTGCTCACCACGGCTCCCAGGAAGTGCCCGTCTGCAGTCCTTAGGCACATGGGCAGCCAGGGAAGCTCTGTGTGCTCCCCTTGCACCAGAAGGCGCCGCCCCACACCTCCCATTGGTTGTGGCTCCCAGCCAATGGGAGCTGCAGGGCAGGCATTTCAGGCAGGGGCAGCATGCGGAGCCTCCAGGGCCACCCATGCACTGAGTGGCTGCAAGGACCTGAAGGCTGCTTCCAGGAGCCACACGGAGCTAGAGCAGGCAGGGAGCCTCCTTAGTTCCGGGCCTGCCTCTGTGCCACTGACTGGACTTCTAATGGCCCAGTCAGCAGTGCCAAACAGAGCCACCAGGCTCCCTTTCCGACTGGGAGTTCCAGTCAAAAACTGGATGCCTGGCAACCCTATACGGATGTGACCCAAGCCCACCTCCCCCTCCGTGTGGCGCTGGCCCGAGCTGCCCTCCCCCGCCCAGAGCTTGCCCAAGCCTTCAATGGATTTGGCCTGAACTGATTGCATTAGCCCCCATCTCCCCCATTTGGGGTTGTCCCAAGCCCAACCACTCACCCTCCGCAGCCCCACTGCTATCCTCCTTGAGCCCCTTTTTAGCAAAACTGGGTGGGGAACCAGGGTGCCTGAGTGCAGCCAAGAGCCCATGTCCCTGTCCCCCGAGCAGTGTGGACCAGGCTCTCTGAGCAGCTTTTACCATGGACCAGTTCCGGCTTCCAGCCTGGCCAAGGGGCAGAGCTTTGGGGGGAAGGGGAGGGGCAGAGGGCAGGGCCCCATGGCATAGGGACCTATGGGGGCCCAAATATTCTTTGCACCTGGGGCCCCAATAAATCTTAATCTGCCTTTGCCACAGACATGCCCCTTCTACAAGGTGGAGGGTGGGGTCAGGTACCATTCAGCTCCTCTTATAACCTTATGTTCATAACACACAGCACTATACTGACGAGTGGTGCAGGATCCATGCTTTCTGACACAGATGGATGGCTTGCAGGTTAACAAGGCAGTTGAAAAGCAGCTAGAAACCTATGATGGGATTGATAAATGTGCATCATAACTCTGTACCTGCCCAATTGAGTTATTGCAAACCCTTCCCAAAACACCCTATGGCCGGGAGACCAGTGGGTTAGTTACCCACAGTGCATAAGAACATAAGAATGGCCATTCTTGGTCAAAACAAAGGTCCATCTAGCCCAGTATCCTGTCTTCCAACAGCGGCCAATGCCAGGTGCCCCAGAGGGAATGAACAGAACAGGTAATCATCAAGTGATCCATCCCCTGTCATCCGTTTCTAGCTTCTAGCAAACACAGGCTAGGGACACCATCACATGACCAGCACATCCCTGCCCATCCTGGCTAATAGCACTGTTCTCTGTGTCGATGCAAGAGCTGCTGCAGTGGATATGCTCTGCTGACACAAGAAGCATAGTGCGGAAATGAAACAGCGGTATAATTACAGTGGTGGCTGTATGTGGACGTAACCTAAGTTCACTTAACTTTGTAGCATAGACATAGCACACAGAGATTTCAGTAGGACTTAGGCGCCTGAGGAGCTCTGTGAATTCAGGCCATAGTGATTGGTAAATAAGGAATGGAGCAGAAAGGAAAATCCAAAGGCTGGTATTATGGTGCAGAATGAATTTAATGTGAAAAAGAAGAGAAATTTACACACAAGTGACAGAAAGAATGCAAAGCAGAGAGGATATTTTTCAAGGGTTTCAAGAAGTCCTACAATGAATCACTGGCTCCAAGGTGATGCACTTCACACCAGATGTTCTTCGCTCTTCAACACAGCCATAGGGTTTGACAATTAAGTCTGGTTTGCAACTATTTTACAGTACTTATTTCATCACAGTCAGCATCAAACAAGACAAAGCACAGCTTAAGCCAAAAAGTAAGGCTTCTCCAGAATACAGCATTTATAGCACTGTTGAAGCCAGAAAGAAAAGGTACATATTCATGAAAAGGCTAGAGCACTTCGGGCTTGATTCTCACTTACACAAAGAGCTCTTTAAATGGATCTTTAAACATCCTTAAGATTTTATGTGGCTTTTTAATGAATCCTAAAATTAGTGTAAATGTTATTGACACACCCATTAAGCCCCTGGTGTAGTTCTCAAGAAACTCCCTGAAAAAGCACAAGAACAAATCTGCACAGACAGACCCCTAGAACCCCGACCAGGGGTATTCTATCTGCTACCCAAGATCCATAAACCTGGAAATCCCAGACGCCCCATCATCTCAGACTTTGGCATCCTGATAGCAGGATTGTCCGGCTATGTAGACTCTCTCCTCAGACCCTACGCTTACCAGCACTCCTAACTATCTTCAAGACATCACTGACTTCCAGAAGAAACTACAATTCATTGGTGATCTTCCAGAAAACACCATCCTGATCACTATGGATGTAGAAGCCGCTACACCAACATTCCACGCAAAGATGAACTACAGGCCATCAGGAACAGTATCCCCAATAATGTCATGGCAAACCTGGTGACTGAACTTTGTGACTTTGTCCTCACCCACAACTATTTCACATTTGGGGACAATGTATACCTTCAAGTCCGTGGCACTGCTATGGGAACCCGCATGGACCCACAGTATGCCAACATTTTTATGGCTGACTTAGAACAACACTTCCTCAGCTCTCGTCCCCTAACACTCCTACTCTACTTGCACTACACTGATGACATCTTCATCATCTGGACCCATGGAAAAGAAGCCCTTGAGGAATTCCACCATGATTTCAACAATTTCCATCCCACCATCAACCTCAGCCTGGACCAGTCCACACAAGAGATCCACTTCTGGACACTACAGTGCTAACAAGCGATGGTCACATAAACACCACCCTATATTGGAAACCTGCTGACCGCTATTCCTACCTACATGCCTCTAGCTTTCATCCAGATCACACCACACGATCCATAGTCTACAGCCAAGCTCTACGATATAACCGCATTTGCTCCAACCCCTCAGACAGAGACAAACACCTACAAGATCTCTATCAAGCGTTCTTACAACTACAATACCCACCTACTGAAGTGAAGAAACAGATTGACAGAGCTAGAAGAGTACCCAGAAGTCATCTATTACAGGACAGGCCCAACAAAGAAAGAAATAGAACGCCACTAGCCATCACCTTCAGCCCCCAACTAAAACCTCTCCAGCGCATCATCAAGGATCTACTTAAAAGGCTCTTAAAAGGATTTTTTTCTACTTAAAAGGCTCTTAAAATCTATTTCTGTACTCCTCCCCAGTGAAGGGATTAGTGCTGAAATTGACATCTCTGGGTCGAATTTGGGGTAGTGTGGACGCAATTGGACGGTATTGGCCTCCAGGAGCTATCTGAAAGTGCTCCATTGTGACCACTCTGAACAGCATTTTCAACTCAGATGCACTAGCCAGGAACACAGGAAAAGCACCGGGAACTTTTGAATTTCATTTCCTCTTTGGCCAGCAGGGCAAGCTCATCAGCAGAGGTGACCATGCAGAGCTCATCTGCGCAGGTGACCATGCAGTCCCAGAATCGCAGAAGAGCTCCAGCATGGACCGAACGGGAGGTACTGGATGTGATTACTGTATGGGGAGACGAATCCGTGCTATCAGAACTCCATTCCAAAAGACAAATGCCAATATATTTGAAAAAATTTCCAAGGGCATGATGGAAGAGGCTACAACAGGGACCCGCAGCAGTGCCGTGTGAAGATTAAGGAACTCAGGCAAGCCTACCAAAAAACCAAAGAGTCAAACGACCACTCCAGCTCAGAGCCCAGACATGCCGCTTCTATGATGAGCTGCATGCAATTCTAGGGGGTGCCCCTACCACTACCCATCCATGGACATCTGCAAGTGGGGAGTCTCACGCAACAGAGATGAGGATTTTGGGGATGAGGAAGATGATGATGATGAGGAGGAGGATAGTGCACAACAGGCAAGTGGAGAAACCGTTCTTCCCAACAGCCAGGAACTGTTTATCACCCTGTAGCCAATACCCTCCCAACCCTCCCATGGCGGGCTCCCAGACCATGAAGCCAGAGTGTACCTTTGTAGATATAGATTTCATAGTAGCAGCTGTGTTAGTCTGTATTCGCAAAAAGAAAAGGAGTACTTGTGGCACCTTAGAGACTAACAAATTAATTAGAGCATAAGCTTTCGTGAGCTACAGCTCACTTCATCGGATGCATTTCACGCGGTGGGAGGATGGGTGAAGCGATCATTCCACAGAATTGGGTGGGGGGGGTTAGTTGGCTTCTTGCTGCATGTTAACCCGAAAACCACAGCCCCTCCTTTTAAATGGCCAACCCAACGGGTGCTTGGTATGGGAAAGGAGGGTGCTGCTGTTTGAAACCATTCCCACACGTTATGAAGGTTGAAGAAGACAAAAGACTGTGGCTCACCATGGCTGCCTGCAAGCCTAATTCTGTTGCCCGTCCCTGCATGTGTGATCTCTCACATCAAACCAGCAAGTCCTGAATATAAGAGGCAAAATGTGACCTTGTACCGAAAGCACATGTGCTATGTAATGTTAACAGCTTGGTTCACCGTGAAAGAGTCTACCCATTGTTCTCTAATATGTGTCTTTTTAAATACTACTCTCCCTTTTTTTCCTCCCGCAGCTGCAAATGTTTCAACGCTCCTCCTATCATCTCCATCCCAGATGCTAGCGCAGATAAGAAGGTGAAAAAAATGCACTCGCGATGAAATGTTCTCTGAGCTCATGCAGTCCTCTCACACTGAAAGATCTCAGCAGAATGTGTGGAGGCAAACAATGGCAGAGTCCAGGAAAGCAGAAAATGAATGTGAGGACAGGAGGGACGAGCAAGATGAGAGGTTGTGGGAGCAAGAGGAGAGGTGGCAGCAGCAATGCTGAGGCTATTGGGGGATCAAACAGACAGCTCCGGTGTCTGGTGGAGCTGCAGGAAAGGCAGAAGGAGCATAGACCACTGCTGCAGCCCCTGTGTAACCACTCTCCCTCCTCCCCAGGTTCCATAGCCTCCTCATCCAGATGCCCAAGAACACAGGGAGAGGATGGGGAGGGTCTCTGGGCACCCAACCACTCCACCCCAGAGGACTGGCCATGCAAGAGAAGGATGGCATTCAATAAGTTTTGAAGTGCAGTGTGGTCTTGTCCTTCCCTCCTCCCCTCATCCACCACTTCACTGGGTGCTTCCCTCCTCCCGCACCCCTCCCAGGCTACCTTGGCAGTTATCCCCCTATTTGTGTGATGAATTAATAAAGAATGAATGATTTTGAAACAACAATTACTTTATTGCCTCTGCAAGTGGTGATCAAAGGGGGGAGGGCAGTTGGCTTATAGGGCAGTAGAGTGAACCAAAGGGGTGGGTTTTCATCAAGGGGAAACAAACAGAACTGTCACACTGTAGCCTGGCCAGTCATGAAACTGTTTTTCAAAGCTTCTCTGATGTGCAGCATGCGCTGCTCTGCTCTTCTAATTGCCCTGATGTCTGGCTGCACGTAATCAGCAGCCAGGCGATTTGCCTCCACCTCCCACCGTGCCATAAATGTCTCCCCCTTACTCTCACAGATATTGTGGAGCACACAGCAAGCAGCAATAACAATGAGAATACTGGTTTTGCTGAGGTCTAACTGAGTCAGTAAACTGCGCCATCACGCTTTTAAACACCCAAATGCACATTCTACCACCACTCTGCACTTGCTCAGCCTACAGTTGAACAGCTCCTGACTACTGTCCAGGGTGCCTGTGTCTTTATGAGCCATGGCATTAAGGGGTAGGCTGGGTCCCCAAGGATAACTATAGGCATTGCAACATCCCCAACAGTTATTTTCTGGTCTGGGAAGTAAGTCCCTTCCTGCAGCTGTTCAAACAAATCAAAGTTCCTGAAGATGCGAGCGTCATGTACCTTTTCGGCCATCCTACATTGATGTTGGTGAAACGTCCCTTGTGATCCACCATTGCTTGCAGTACCATTGAAAAGTAGCCCTTGTGGTTTACATACTGGCTGTCAAGGTGATCTGGTCCCAAGATAGGGATATGCGTTCCATCTATCACCCCAACACAGTTAGGGAATTCCATTGCAGCAAAGCCATCCACTATGACCTGCACATTTCCCAGAGTCACTACCTTGATATCAGCAGCTCAGTGATTGCATTAACTACTTGGATCACAGCAGCCCGCAAAGTAGATTTGCCCACTCCAAATTGATTCTCAACTGATCGGTAGCTGTCTGGCATTGCAAGCTTCCAGAGGGCTATCATCACTCACTTGTGAACTGTGAGGGCTTCTCTCATCTTGGTATTCTTGCACTTCAGGGCAGAGGAAAGCAAGTCACAAAGTTCCATGAAAGTGCCCTTATGCATGCGAAAGTTTCGGAGCCACTGGGAATCATCCCAGACCTGCAACACTATGCGGTCCTACTAGTCTGTGCTTGTTTCCTGGTCCCAGAATTGGCTTTCCACAGCATGAGCCTGCTCAATTGCCACCAGGATGTCCAACTTGCCGGGGCCCGTACTTTGAGAGAAGTCTGTGTCCATGTCCTCATCACTCTTGTCCCCGGCTTCCGTTGCCTCCTCGCCTGCTTTTGCAGGTTCTGGTTCTGCACATACTACAGGATAATGTGCGAGGTGTTTGTAATGCTCATAACTGCCGCGGTAATCTGAGCAGGCTCCATGCTTGCTGTGGTATGGCGTCTGCAGGAGAGCAGAGTTGCAGCGGAAGCGGTGGATGATGACGGTAAGCAGTCCTACTGCACCAACTGCGGAAAGCAGTATGGCGTCCGCACGGAAAAAAGGTGTGAAATGATTGTCTGCCGTTGCTTTCATGGAGGGAGGGGCGACTGACAACATGTACCCAAAACCATCGGCGACAATGTTTTTGCCCCATCAGGAATTGAGAGCTTAACCGAGAATTCCAACGGGCGGTGGAGACGGCGGGATCTGTGGGATAGCTACCCACAGTACACTGCTCCGTAAGTCAATGCTAGCCACAATAGTTGGGATCCTGAGACTGACAGGTCCTCAGGGTCAATGGGGAGAAGTTGGCACTCCAAGTCTGCTACCCCCAGACTCAGGCCCCCATAGGCGGTTGGTTACTGCAGACAGTGGGGGTGGGGGCAGCTACCAGGTTACTGCCAAGGCACCGTCAAGCATCAGTCTCTTGAGCACAGCTCCCCCCGACCACGTTGCCCACACTTAAGGCCGGCCCTCCCAGAGTCATCCTTAGGGAATATGGCACCTTGGATGAACTTCTATTTTGGCGCCCTGTCTCCTGCACCTTTCCCAGCCCCCCACTCTCCACATCATCCTTGGCTCCCGCTGCCTCCCCCAACCCCCTACCCATCACTCCTGGCCCCTGCTGCCTCTCCCCGACCCCCCATCTCTCCTGGCCTCTGCTGCCACCCCCAGATCCCCACCCGCCCACATGGCCTCTGAACACCGCTGCCTCCCCTGGCTCCCCATCCATCATCTCTGGCTCCCTCTGCCTCCCCCAGCCCCCACATCCCCCTCCAGTCCCCACTGCCTCCTCCAGCCCCCCCACATTGCCCCTGATGCTCATTGCCTCCTCTGGCCCCCAACCCATCACCCCAGACCCCCGCTGCCTCCCCCAGAACCACATCATTACTGGCCCCCACTGCTACCCCCAGACTCCCACCCCCACATTGCCTCTGGACCCCACTGCATCCCTCAGCACTCACCCATCATCCCTGGCCACCACTGCCTCCCCCGACCCTCCCATCATTCCCAGATCCCACTGCCTCCCCCAGTCTCCCACCCCCATCATCATGCCTGGCTCCCACTGCCTCCCCCACCCCCTCCCCCAACCCCCAGCACCACCAGGCCCCACTGCCTCCCCCAACCACTGCCCCGACTCCCTGAGCTCCCTTCTGCCCACCCCTCTCAGACTAGTCCAGACACCTACTCGAGCAGGTAAATAACTTTCCTTTCTGGTTTAACACTTATATCACCATACCTGTGTCTACAGCAGTGGTTCTCAAACCTTTGTACTGGTGACCCCTTTCACACAGCAAGCCTCTGAGTGCGACCCCCCTTATAAATTAAAAATACTTTTTAATATATTTAACACCATTATAAGTGCTGGATGCAAAGCGGGGTTTGGGGTGGAGGCTGACAGCTCACGACTCCCCCATGTAATAACCTTGAGAACCCCTGAGGGCTCCAGACTCCAGTTTGAGACCCCCTGGTCTACAGTGAAGAGGAGTTATTCTCACTGGGGCCATGTGGCTGCTGGCGAAGAGGGACAGACTCAGCAGGCTTTTCCCGCACCCCCTCTGGCAGAGAGCTGTGCTGCCCGCCTGGTCTCGCTCCTCTGCTCTGGGCACCACCTTGTGGGGTACAGCAGGAGTGCCTCCGGCTGGTGCCTTTCCCAGGCACGTCCCTTCAGTGTCCAGGGTTGAGGGCTGCAGGGTAGGGCCAGGAATGAGGTATTCATGGTGTGGAAGGGGGCCCTGGGCTGGGGCAGAGGATTGGGTTGTGGGATGGGGTCAGGGCTCCGGGCTGGGGGTGCAGGCTGTGGGGAGGGACTGGGGATGAGGGGTTTGGGGTGCAGGAGGGGGCTCTGGATTTGGGGGGGCTCACGGCTGGGGCAGGGGATTGGGGCACGGGTAGCTCCCGGTCCGCGGCACAGCGGGGGTGCTAAGGGAGGCTTCCTGCCTGTCCTGGCATCACGGACCACACTGTGCCTTGGAAGTGTCCAGCAGCAAGTCCGGCTCCCCGGTGGAAGTGCGCAAGTGGCTCTGCGCGGCTCTGACCTGCAGGCACCCCCCAGTTCCCATTGGCCTGTTCCTGGCCAATGGGATTGCCGAGGTGGTGCATGAGGCCGGGGCAGCACACGGAGCCTTGTGGCTCCCCCGCCTAAGAGCCAAACCTACTGCTGGCCACTTCCAGGGCACAGCACAGAGTCGGAACAGGTAAGGACTAGCCTGGTTCTGTCCATTTGCTGATTCTCTAACAATTCAATCCATCATAAAAGTACCTCACATTTGATTTCTTTTGAGTTTCATTCCAAAAACTTAAAGCTAAATAAACCTGAAGTTAATCCTCAGTTTTCTACCCCAACTCAAACTAACTTTTTCCCCGAGTGGAAAACGTTGGGTAAGCACGGGATGTGATTCGAGAAGGGAATGAGAACAGAGGCCAAGTCCTGCTGACAGTCACACCTGTGTAGCCTTATTGACTTCAGGGAGAACAGATTTTTGCACAAGAATAGATTTTGGTCGCTTCTGCTTTTTCACATTTGGGTATAAGCAAAAGCTCATTCACTTTCCGCCCCTAAATTCTGAGCACTTTAAGGAAAAAAAGATCCTTAATGGTTCTTTTAAGATGCTGATTTTCAGTGAAGTATATTTGTTCAGGGGGGCAGAGAACACAACAGGGGATAGCTCTGTTTTGTCAACTCCTAGTCATTCAACAGCTGAAAGCCTTTAAGTTTGTTTAATGTTTGTACAGTGATTCTGCAGAGCTAACATAGTACAGCAGTGCCAAATATTATGACTGGGCTGGGCAACCATCTAAAGATCTGTGCCACTTCTAGCTATTCCCTTTTTCTTACAGAAAGCTTAAAACAAACAAATGCAAACCACAGGGGGCTGGTGCTCACAGAACTCATGCTTAAAAACCCTCATGTCAGAGCTGCTCATCACACATTCTAGAATAGATAATACTTCGTCCTGCCATGTGTGCAGGGGATCGGACTGGATGAGCTCTCGAGGTCCCTTCCAGTCCTATGATTCTATCCTATGATTCTAATTGTGGAAGAGCTTGGTGACAGGATGGCCTGATGTGATGGATCACTGGAGATTAACTACACAAACTGGGTATCATCCCACAAATAATATTTGGGTTCAATGTGAAAACAGTAATTCATTGTCTTCAGCCCACGCAACACTGGGAGGCAGCTTTCAGAGCAAGACAGCCTAAAATACAATGCCACCCCATGTAATTTTCCTACTACTACTTCCTCTACTCCAGTGGATTTTACACCTGAGTGGTTTCCTTTTACATAATAAAAGCTGGCTGCCTACCAGACTGCAGTCAGAGTGAGATAGGATGTGTGGTGTAGAGAGGCCATAGCTTGGGGCTTGGCTTCACACTGTGCTGTATGGAGAGCTGAGGGTAGAAGCACCTGGTTGAAAGAGGTGAGCAGGATGGGGAATGTTGCAGTGTTCACCCTCAGGCAGATGAGCGCTCCACTACCTACGAGGAAGGAGGCCGAAGAGAAGGACAGTTTAGCATCCCCCCTGCTACCTCCTACTCAGAAGTATCTGTTTGAAAAATGCAGGGTCATGAGAGTAGAATAAACTTGTTAATTTTACATAAATAAAGAATATGTAAATATGTATGTAGAGAAATGTTTGATGACTTCATAATCTTTTTTGCAATATGTAATTCATACTTAGGCCCTTTCCTCCCATTAGCCTTAGGCCTCTCGTATCCCTAATCCAGACCTGCACGTGCCCCCCCCACGCCATGTGTTGCAATAAAGACAACTGGTGCCTTCCCCTACTGGGTGGGGGGTCACAATCTAAAGGAGAGGATACATCACCACACCATGTGTCTCCTCTGCACAGTGCTCCCCCCCTCGCCCCCAAACCTAGCCTAGGGCCGTCGTGCTCTACCTGCCCCACGTTAAATGCAAGGGGGGGTTCTGTCCGTCTCTCCCTGCGACTCTTTCCCCCCCACCTCCACCCGGGACATTCAGCAACTCTCCCTGGAAGCCGTGCAGGGAGAGGGACAGAGCTGCTTCTCCCTGAGAGACCCTGGCTGGGACGTGGCAGCAAACCACTCCCTGCCTGGGATCAGTTGCTGGGAGGGGTGGGGGCTCTGGCTCACTTGTCCCCATAGCAGGTCCAGGACAGAGGGAGGACCACTGCCGTCCCAGCTGCCAGAGACAGGGGCTGAGCAAGCAGGAGCCCCCAATGCCCCAAGCATGTTTCTGGCTCACTCGTCCCCTGTGCCCGGCAGCTGGGGCGGGGTCAGGGGTCAAGTGATCCGGAGCCTTCCTCCCCGCCCCCTGGCAGCCAAGCCCAGGCAGGGAACGGGCCACCACTGCCTCCCCACCAGGCTCTCACAGGCAGAAGTGGCTCCCTTCTCTGCCAGGGAGAGCGGCTGAACGTGCCGAGGGGGGGAAGCGCAGGGAGAGGATGACAGAACCCCTCTCACACACGTCACCTCTCGTAGTTCTGCCCCACCATTTCCATCTTATCTACAAATAAACAGTTCCTGGAGAAGGAGACATAGCTCATGGCCCTCAAAAAAGAATGTTTGCCCTGACACTGGGCCGTGATGGACTCCCTGTTTGTGACACCATTTGTCCTGCTCACCGATAATGCAGCTATGGGCTGGCTCCAGACAATGTAGGACAGAAATGCCTGCCTCACCCACTGGTACTTGGCATTACAGCCGGTCCGGTTCTGGGTAGAACAGGTGAAAACATGAACATTCAATGAGTGCATTGATAGGGCCACTCAAAGAGCGAGGTATGAGAAGGAGTGTACGACCCCTCTAAGGGGTCAGCCTGGCGCTCCCAAATAGAACAGCCTGGGTGCAATGAAGACGACTCCCTGCTCCGCCATAGGGACTAGTCAAACAGCAAGAGGAAATTGAGCAAGGAGGAGGAGACTAGAGGTGGAACAGCCCGTCAGAAAAAGGGATCTCCCTCCAGCTCTGCAAGGTTAGCCTGAGCGGGTGCAGGAACTTTGTGTCCCCTTTGTTTTGTAGGATCCAAACCTGGATCTGGAGGTAATGGCCTTAGGATTGTTACATGGGCGCCTGCCCAGGGGTTCATTCAGGGAAACACACTTCTTTAGACTAGTTAGTTTCTGGATGATACAGCAAGCGTGCTCTTATCTAAAACTAATAGTTATTAGATTTAAGCACACACGCAAGTAAGCAATAGCTTTAGAACATCCCAAATAATTATCTAAAATCTGAGATGGTATCTAGTAATTAGCAGCAGGTCAGCAATGGCTGGACACTTCCCCACTGGGGAGTATGCTGTCTCTCAGGATAACTTCAGAGAACTGCTCCAAAGTACACTCGATTATCTCGTCTTTTTAGAACTAATTTTTACAAAACCTGTAGTTCATAGTGACCCCTACTGGGTCATCGCTTCTCCTAACTTCAATCAACTGCCTATCAACAAAACTTTCCTAACAACCTTAGCCATAATAAGCTTCTATCTCAGTCACCCAAACTCAAGGTCTCCATCCACTTATTTTCTTTCAGTCTCAATTTGTTGATTCTTTTCTCCCCACTTCCCATTCTGGTTAGCAGAAACTACAAACGTGCAGCCAGTATTCAACCTCGCCTCCAAAAGCCCTTGTCCAAACTAACCCTAAACTACATGATGTTCTATTTGAGAAATTCATGGTGGCGGAATGCATATAATATGACTGCAATTAGCTTGATGAAATTCTGGGGTAACATACCCCTCAATTCCAGAGTAACCTTAGGCACTCTGTAATTACCTGTATGAATCTGGGCCAGAGTGGCTGGTCAATAAGGAATGGAGCAGAAAGGAAACCCAGAAGGATGATATTATGATTCAGAAGCATTTTAATGTGAATCGGAATACAAGTACATAGAAAGCGACACAAAGAATTCAGAATTAAAATAATATCTCCAAGGTATCAAGAAGGGCTACAATGAATCACTGGCTCCAAGGTGATGCATTTCAAACCAGATGTTCTTCGTTCTTCATCACAGCTGTAGATTTTTAAAGTAAGTTCTCTTTGCAACCATTTTAAGGTATTAGTTTCATCACAGTCAGAATCAAATGAGACAAAGCACAATTCAAACCAAGGACGAAACTACTTCTCCAGTAAACAACACATAAAGCAAAGTGGAAAGCAGAAACAAATGGCACAAATGCATAAAAGGACTAGAACACGTAGGGCTTGATTCTCATTGACACTAAGACCCCTTTGCACAGCTTTGTAAGGAGCCTGCTTCATTTACTGTGTCAGCGTGACCTAAAGGGGCCTTCATGGAATTAAGATTCACGCCCAAACACATTATTCTAGAAGAAGCAGGGAGTATGGAAGGCAGTAGAGGAAACAGTCAACAAGTGTAAGCTAGGAAATAGAGATATGGGGCAGATTTACAGAGATGCTGAGCACTCACAGCGCCCATGGGAGTTGAGGGCACTCTGCATTTCTCAAACCCTATTGCCCATAAATTCATCTGTGAATCTTGCTTAATGTTTCCTGGTCTTTCTATTTGCCACGTCTATTCCTCCTGGGCGAAACATGGCCAACCCTTTCCATAGCCGTACCCCCAGCCCCAATGGCAAGGATAAGGGTACCAACAACCTTTGGGATAATCCCAACAACACTTGTATGGCCTCTGGTAACACCATGGCTTACAGTAGCCGTAACCTCTGGAACAACCCCAGCCCCCATAATGATAGGGCTTATAATACAATTCATCACTAAAGTTTTCGTCAAAAGTCATCTTTCTGTGTCGGAGGTAAACCTGAAACACACAACAGGGAAAAGAGTCAACATAATGCACTAGGATTGTAGATTTCAGTGTAGCAGCCGTGTTAGTCTGTATTCGCAAAAAGAAAAGGAGTACTTGTGGCACTGTAGAGACTAACAAATTTATTTGAGCATAAGCTTTCATGAGCTACAGCTTACTTCATCATGTAGCTCATGAAAGCTTATGCTCAAATAAATTTGTTAGTCTCTAAGGTGCCACAAGTACTCCTTTTCTTTTTAGGATTGTAGAGTAAAAGGTTCAATGCTCAGGGAAATGATGACCCAGACCCTCAGTTCCAGAATACATGTTGCCTCTTATTTCCTCCTCCTAACCGCCTTCTTCCACTCACTCCTAGCCTCCCTCTTAACCAGCCCCTTTGAGTCATGCTCTGAAGTGTCCCTAATCTCCGTTTGCCACATGCTGGAAATGGCTGACGGGATGGATCACTTCAGGATTACATGTTCTGTTCATTCCCTCTCAAGCACCTGGCATTGGATACTGTTGGAAGACAGGATACTGGGCTAGTTGGATCATTGATCTCACCCAGTATGGCTGGTCTTCTGTTCTAAAATACTTTTTTCAAAACAAAACGTTAAGAGCCAAGTCCTGAGTGGGTAGATAAGGGCACTGTTCAACTGAGTTTAAGGGTCTAGGTTAATTTACCTAGCTTTGGATCTGCATCTAACATTGCTACTAGAGCAGGTAGGAAAATAGAAATTTCCATACTGGATCAGACCAGAGCTCTTTCTAATTGATTATTCTGTCTGAAATCTGGCTGAGTACCTTCTGCTACAGAATAAAGAACAACACAGTGACCTATTCTGAAAAAAAATGGGGAAGTTTCATCCTAACTCCCCTAACTTTAAAGCTGAATATGAAATTATTGAAAGCTACTGATGGGATTCGAACCCCTAATTCCTAGTGAAAGTAAACATGAACTCCTCTCCCAAATGCCTAGGCACCTTTGAAAATGGAAGCATGTACTTCTAAACCATGAATGCATCAGTGCCTGCAACGCAACAACTACTGTGTTATTGGCAAAACCCCTTTACCGTGCCAATAATCACAAAGTCATGCGCAAGATTCAGTCCTAAATTAAACCGTGACTAACGTGACATCGCAATAGCTCTTGAGAGAATGAAACAAATGGGACTTACCCCGGTCGCTGAAGAGGATAAGTCAGGAGAAGTTGTTAAGGAGCCTGGAGTTGCGAGCGCTTTTATACAATTTCTTAGACTGCCTGGGGAATACGAGCCACCCTTTTGCTTAAGGTCTTAATTAGCTAGAAAACATATTATGCTCTGCGAGTCACTCCTTCTACTGATATAATTTGTTTTCAGGATTATTACCATGTGTTTTCAACCTCACATGGTCTGACATGCACCAGACAGCCTATAGGTTTCTTTCATCTGAAAAGTTTTATGGGACACATTCATGCCTCCGAAGGAGTTACAATGGGAATGGGTGTAAAAGATTGTCAGAGCTGTAAAAGTTGCAAAGTCTGCCATTAGATGGAGGTCTCCACTTTGGTCCTGGTATGCCATGTGCGCAAGTGTTGGTGGCATTGCACAGTTCTCCCTGCAATTCGTAGGAGGGAGAGACCATTTTGCAGGGGCTGAACCCGTAAGTTTTTTGATCTAATGCCCTTTACTCTGGGTGGCCATTTTGATCTAACGCCCATTTCTCTGGGTGGGTTTTTTCTCAGGCCCTATGACCTGAAATTTGGCCCTGGAAGAAGGACGTATAAGGCCTCTGAGCCATTTACGTCCCACTAAAGCTTTCAAAAGAGGTGTTAACCGGGACCTGCGGGATGAATAGGCCTTTGTGCGGGCGCTCTGCTCAGGGTTAATTTCCCCTGATGGTGATTAGAAATTCAGTTCCTAATCCACCTCCTTTATGTCACCAATGCTGTGAGATCGGGTTGATTATCATGGCAGACGTTCACTGTGTTGCCTCTGACAGGGTTGCTCTTTGCTTGAGGTGAGGGATGGTGGTGGGTGAAAACAAGGCGAACCGTCATAGACAAAGGCTTTGAGATAAACCCTGGAACATTTGTGGCATCGCCAGTGTGTCTCCATCCAACAACAGCCAAGACTATTGTGGTTTTACAAGAAAATACAACTGATAAAGCCGCAGATGAAATACAGGAAAGAGAGCGATCTGGCTTTCTTGGCCAAGGCTGTGGGATAAACTCAGATAAATTGAAAATCTGACCAGATGTAGGGCATGCTGCAAGACCAATAGCTTGCAGAAATCTTGTCTACCATGATGAGAAAGATGTAGAAAGTTTAACATCACTTCATAGAATGTTTCCCCTCACCAGGCAAGGGGGAAGAACCTGATGTTGATTGAGAAGCACTGAACATCTTTGAATTCTATAGAGCTGTGCTGACTTACGCTGGTTGATCTCCTGCCCTTAAATTTGAAAAAGGAATTTGTATAATAAAAAGGAACGCAAAGCTTCTTTTCAATAGAAATCAAATAGTCCCAAATTCTGAGCTACTAATCGTGATCTGATTAAGAGAATTACACTGTCAGCTTGACATGCTTTTTTTTTTTTTTAAAGTGAGTCTATTACTCAATAGAAGGGTGTCTTCCAGTATCAAACCATTAATACCAGAAGCATCCACTGCTTTGGATATGAAAAACCTTAATGAGCGTTTGTGACACGCTTTGATACCTGGAGCCTTGAGGAAGTAGAGCATTCTCCACGTGTTATGATCCCTGTTTTTTAGGCAGTGAACCAGAGGACACATTAACGTGAAGATCAGACAGAGGGCAAATTGCAGAGTCCCAAATAAAACCCAGTTGTCTTGAGAGCAAGTGCTAAATATTTACCATTGATCCTGAAGCTTCCTGGATCCTTCATTTTTGGCTTCCAAATAGGTCACTAAGAAGAGATGTTATTGTAGTCATGTTGGTCCCAGCATATGAGAGAGACAGGGTGGGGAAGGCAATATATCGTTTATGGTATCAGCTTCTTATGGGGAGAGAGACAATCAGGGGAAGGCCTGATTGTGCTGCTCTGCTGAGGCTGCCAAGGATGGGTGGTTAGCACAGGTGAGGTTTGCGCTTTTGAGATTGGGACCCTATCCGGCAGGAGCTGGGCTGGGCCCACCCAGTGGGAACAATGCCTGGCTTCACCAGGGGCAGTGACGGCACCATCTGCTCCTTATTTCTATTTTACTTCTGTTAGCATGAACGCTGTTTGAAGCGAACATCAATCATGTCGGGCCGAGGAAAGCAGGGAGGTCAGGTGCGGGCTAAGGCGAAGTCTCGCTCCTCGCGGGCTGGGCTGCAGTTCCCAGTGGGCCGTGTGCACTGGCTGCTCAGCAAAGGCAATTACACAGAGCAGGTGGGGGCTGGCACCCCGGTCTATATGGCCATGGTGCTGGAGTATCTGACCGCTGAAATTCTGGAGCTGGCCGGCAACGCAGCGCGGGATAACAAGAAAACCAGGATCATCTCCCGACACCTGCAGCTCTCCATCCGTAACAACAAGGAGCTTAACAAGCTCCTGGGAAAAGTTACCATCGCTCAAGGGTGTGTCCTGCCCAACATCCAGGCCGTGTTGCTGCCCAAGAAAACCGAGAGTCACAAGGCCAAGAGCAAGTAAAACCCAAGGAACAAGAAACCATCTGCTCCTCTGCCCAAGATGACACCACACTCGTTAAACTCCTCTAGGTGGTGCCATGTCCCTGCTGCCCCCACCCAGGGTCTAACAGCAGCCTGGGCTCAGTCTCTCTCTTGCTGACGGTTTCCAGGAGCTGGACCAGGCTGTAGCCTGAAGGTTCAATATCAGAGATGCTGAGACTACGGGGTCTGCCCTTAAGGAACAGTGGGGCCACGTGAGGGGCTGGCACACTGACAGACTCCTCCAAGGGACTGTTTGACAGCTAGGGCGTGGCCCAGACGCTGGGGATCCGGGACAGCCACACCCCAGCCGATCCAGTCCACCATTCTCGTAAATGTTTTAGGCATCAACGGGCAGAATTTGAGTAGTTTTGGTGAAAACTGGAAAACCAGAAAAGCTTTAAACTGCTGCTCCCTGTTCTCCCTGCTGAGGTCCCTCTGACAGCCTTGGGGCAGAGGCTCAGCCAGCGGCTGGGAGGACGGGGTGGGGGGGTGGGGGAGAGAGACAGTGGGAGGAGAGAGCAAAGGAGGTTTCATTCCTCCCTCCCTCCCAGTGTGCTGTCTCCCCAAAGCCTGTGCTGTGGGGGAGTGAGAGCTAGAGGGGGTGCCAGCCATAGGCCCCTCCCTTCCCAGCAGGGGCAGGGTAAGAAAGCTACTGTGGATGGAGGAGAAAAAGGAGAGCCACAAGAGCCATTGGTAAGCAGAGCAATGGGGAAGCCATGGCACAGATGGGAGCGCAGAGGCCTGATATGGGGGAGATGGGGGAGTTGCAGGGGATCCCTGAAATAGAGCGATGACAGAGGAGTCCCCAGGGAGCCTGGAAAGGGGCGGAGGGATGCAAGGCACAACTGGTGCAGGCAATGAGCTTGGCCAACAGATGCAATGAAGTTTGTGATCCCCTAGTTCAGCGTTTCTCAGGTGGGGACAGGTGTTTCTTGTGGGCACAGCCTCTTGGACAGTGATGAGAGGGGGGAAGCAGCGGCCCCTTCCCCAGGGCTGCCAGCAGGGGTTGGATCCCACCCCCTCTGGAGACACGAACGCTGGAGAAATTGAGAGCCAGTGAGTTCCCCACCTTCCTGGGGGCAGTGGAGTTGGGCTTCTGCCCTGGGGTACAGGGTGTGACGAAGTGGGGATTTTCCCTTGTTATGGTGTATGTGAGACTTACTGTTGAGCCTATGTGAGTTTTACAGTTTTGCATGAATGCTGTGTGTGTCTCAGTTTTCCTGTGTGCTGCACCAATACCTCGGTGGTGGGAACAGGGGTGTGTGACTTTGGCTGAGACCTCAAGGGCAGGTGAGGCTGCTCCAGCTGCCTGCACGTATGCTATTGCTGGTGCCCTTCTTAACCTGAGACCCAGGAGGGGGATGCGACCAGGTGACTCTTTGCGCAGGAAGCGAGACAAAGAGAAGGGAGAGGAGCAATGATGGTGTCTGAGGTTGGGTCACTGGAAGCTGGAAGTCTGCTTGTGGGGACTGGAAGAGGGGGAGTCCAGGGCTTCTGGCCCATGACTCCCCAAGATGGACTTGACTGAAAGTCATTGATTTCTGTGCTAACAAGTTCTGTTCTATGCTGTGTTCCTGTTGAATAATAAACCTTCTGTTTTACCGGCTGGGTGAGAGTCACTCCTGACTGCGGAGTTGGGGTGCAGGGCCCTCTGGCTTCCCCAGGAGCCCCACCTGGGCAGACTCACTGTAGGAAGTGCACAGTGTGGAAGGGGATGCTGAATGTACCGAGGTCAGATCCAGGAAGCTTGAAGCTGTGTGAGCTTCTTGCCCTGGCGACAGTATGCTCAGAAAGAGGGGGCTGTCCCAGAGTCCTGGCTGGCTTCATATGGAGTAGTTCCAGAGCATCGCCCGGTGATTCAGTGACACAGGGCCCAGGCTCTGGCTCTGGCTCTGGGGTTTCAGGCTCCATCTCCAGGCTCCATCCCTGGGCCCCATCCCCCGGGTATGGGGCTTTCGGCTCAGTTCCCTGGCCATGCGGCAGCGGGCTCTGGCCTTGGGCTCACCTCCCCACCCCCCGCCACCATTGCCTCTGGCCCCAGGCTTTGGCTGAGTAGTGGCAGGGTCCATCCCCCAGCCGTAGGGCTTCAGGCTCAGGCCCCAGGCTCCAGCCGCAGGGCTTCAGGCTTGGGCTCTGGAATCTGGCTGTGGGGCTTTGGGCTCAGGCCTTGGCTGTGCAGTGGTGGGTGCCATCCCCAGCCTCTGGCCCTCCTATTGCTCCTGGCCCCCGCTGTCTCCCTACCCACCTCCCCATCCAAGGCTTAATTTGTCCCCGGGCTTGCTGGGGCTGAGTAAGTCTGCTGCTGTGAAAAGTGATACTTGTATGTTAATATCACTTTTCACAGCAGACTTACTAGCCAGCAAGTCAAAAAAACAAAGAAAAAAAAAGCAACCAAAAGAGCAACAACAAACAAGACAAAAAAGTTCAATGCACCTTATTTGTGTTTCTATTTTCATAGATTCATAGATACTAAGGTCAGACGGGACCATTCTGATCATCTAGTCCGACCTCCTGCACAGCGCAGGCCATAGAATCTCACCCACCCACTCCTATGAAAAACCTCACCTATGTCTGAGCTATTGAAATCCCTAAATCATGGTTCAAAGACTTCAAGGAGCAGAGAAGCCTCCTTCAAGTCAACCATGCCCCATGCTACAGAAGAAGGCGAAAAACCTCCAGGGCCTCTCCAATCTGCCCTGGAGGAAAATTCCTTCCCGACCCCAAATATGGCAATCAGCTAAACCCTGAGCATATGGGCAAGATTCACCAGCCAGATACTACAGAAAATTCTTTCCTGGGTAACTCAGATCCCATCCATCTAATATCCCATCTCAGGGGATTAGTCCTATTTACCCTGAATATTTAAAGATCAATTACTTACCAAAATCCCATTATCCCATCATACCATCTCCTCCATAAACTTATCAAGTAGAATCTTAAAACTAGATAGATCTTTTGCCCCCACTGCTTCCCTTGGAAGGCTATTCCAAAACTTGTGTAGGTTCAGGAAAGAATAGAGACAACTCTGCATTATTGGTATTATTGAGTCTGCAAAAGTTAATTAGGTATGTTAGGAAAAACTGTCAGAGTTGGTGGCCACACTCTGGGGCCACCAAATTTATTTTTGTGAAAACCCCTGGCCTAGTTTATCTCCACAATGTGCAGAACCCACCCCACCCCTGCCCCTGGATAGTGCTGGTGCTTCTGACTCCTGCATCATGCCAACTGAGCTACCAGGCCCAGGTGCTCAGGGTTTCATCCCACGGGTGGCACTCCCAGAAGCACAGCTCCCCCAGCACCATGCTGGCTCCTGGGTAAGGGCAGCCCGGACTGAGTCACCCCCATAAAGAGAGAACCACCCCATCCCTGCATAGTGCTGAGACCTCCCTGGGCTCATACCCCGCAGAGCAATCTGGTGACACCAGCGTCGCCTCCCGTGCAGGGGGCCATTAGTCTCCAGCACCCCCACTTCCAGTGTGCATTCGCCAGCCCCTCCGAGGAGTCCCGGGCCTGGGAAGTTCAGCCCCAGGGAACGGTGCCCTCTGTGCTCCATGCCATGTGGTCTGTACACGGAGATGCGTCCTGGGCAGCGCGTGTGCCTAGGAATGTTCCTGGCACAGGACGCAGAACGAGGCTGGGGCACACCCAGAATTTCCCTGGGGACGGGGCCCAGGTTGCACGCGCTACATTCCCAATTTCCTCCTCAGCGGACTCCTGCTTTACGCATGGACGTCCTCGCCAAACCACGGCCTCTCCTCCCACAGCGGGCCCGGCTGCAGCAGGGCCGCAGCAGGCAGCCTGAGGAGATGGTGGCCCAGGTTTCTGGGAAGAGGGGAGCCGTGTCTGGGAGCTCCCAGGGGCCGAAGCCCCAGGAAGACCCACTGCTCCCATTTCTGCTGTGCTGGCCTCTGGCGGCTTCAATTGCTGCTTCTTCCTCATCTCCAGGTGACAGACACTGGCCAGGACCTCTCCCCCCTCCCCTGGAGACTCTCCCCGCTCCCTTCTGTCACGGAGCACAAGCTCAGTGACCTGGAGCTGCTCTGAATGAGGTTCAGACAGGACCCTCTTGCAGCGTGACACCCCTCAGGGCTCATTCTGCCTAGGGCAGCCTCCTGGCTCTGACCTTGGAGCACTCAGCGCCCTACTCCATGCCATGAGCTCCCCGCAGGGAGTCCCCCTGGATGGAACATCTGGGGAACCCTCTCCACAAAGGGGCCATGCACCCCACCCCCACAGTCAGCAGTGAGCCCAGCCAGCAGGTAACACAGACGAGTTGTTAGCGGCTGGGAACACAGCATAGGGCAGAGCTTGTTAGCACAGAAATTAGGAACATTCAGCAAAGTCCATCCTGGGGGGAGGGTGGAGAACCCCGAGCCCAGAGCTCTCCTCTCTCGTGTTCCTCAACTGCAGATGGACCAGCTTCCAGCAGCCGAGCCGCAGTCGGATGTATCCCCCCTCCCTCCCACCGGACAGACCAGGCCTGGCCAGACCGTATCCCCCTTCCCTCCCACCAGCAAGACTGGGACCACCCAGGATGTCTCTCCCCTTCCCTCCCACCAGAGAGACTGGAACTAGCTGGGACATCTCCTCCTCCCCTCCCACCAGAGAGACCAGGACCGGCTGGCATGTCCCGTCCCCTCTCACCACCACTACCAGAGAGACTGGCACTGTGAATGTGTAGTAGAGTCTAGGAACAAGGGGAGGGGGACTGAGACTACTAACCCCAAGGGGGCGAGGGCCTGGGTGATGGGCCAGTGGTGCATCCCAGCCCATTGCCCTTTTGAAGAAACGGCACCTGACTCCAGGCACACACCTTTGCAATATCTCCTGAAGGGTGGGAAGTTTAATAGGGCCACAGATAAACGATACAGACATTGCTATGGACGGGGTGAGTGAGCCAGAGTCCCCTATCCCCCCCCCCCCAGCATGTTTCTGGCTTGCTGGGCCCCTGTCCCTGGCAGCTGGGGCAGCAGCAGGATGCCCCTGCCCAGGCCCTGCTGCGGGGGCAGGGCAATGGGGCCAAGTGAGCTGGAGTCCCCCGCAGTCGAGCCCAGGCAGGCAGCAGGCTGCCAGGGAGAGCAGCCAATTTAGCCACAGGTATGGGGTGGAGGGGAGGGAGGCACAGGGAGAGAAGGTAGAGCCCCTCTCCTTCCCTGCCCCCGGCAGGCCAATCTGGGGGGGGGCACTTGAGCCCACATGTTTCCCCCCCCCCACGCATCACCTCTAAGCGATAAGGAGAAAGACCAACCCATACCTTGTTACACACTACTGATATTAGTAATTATCAGTAGGATGCAGAGAACGGCCATAAAAAGTGTTTCCGTCAAAAGAAAGAAAGAGTAACACGCACACTGCACTGGCAAAATTCATCATAACGTGTGCCATACAAGAAACCTTCACCACACACTCAGCAAATGTGTGCTTAACAGGTGAAGGGTCCACGTTGCTGGAAGAGATGGACAAATGTTTGGAGTGAAATGAGGCTGGAATTAAGATTTAGCTTGACAGTAACAGCAGCATTTTGCACAGGGCAGTTGAAAAGCAGCTAGAAACCTAGTAGGATGCCCAAGGAATGATGGGATTGAGAAATTTGCATCATGTGACACTGAACCTGCCCTGAGGAGGCATTGCAAACCCTTTCCCAAACACCCTGTGGCAGGTTGCACATGGGATAGCTACCCACTGTGAGCTGTTCTCTGTGTTGATGCAAGAGCTGCTCCTGTGGATATGCTCCTCTGCCACAAGGAACATAGTATGGTCTTGAAACAGTGATATAATTACAGTGGTGACTATACATCAACATAACTTAAATCAACTTAACTTTGTAGCGTAGACATGGCCTTAGGTGCCATACTCACAGTGATTGCAATAGAAATTAGGTGCCTAAGGAATTCTGAGGATCTGGGCCACAGTTTGTAAATAAGACATAGAGCAGAAAGGAAAACCAGGACACTGGTATTATGATGCAGAATGACTTTAATATGAAAAAGAAGAGAAGTATACAGGAAGAGACAGAAAGAATGCAAAGTACAGTTGAGAAGATATATTTCCAGGGTTTCAAGAAGGTCTACAAGAAATCACTGGTTCAAAGATGATGCATTTCACACTAGATGTTCTTCTTTCTTCATTACAGCTGTTGAGTGTGACAATCAAGTCCTGTTTGCAACTATTTTAGGGTACTTGTTAGGTACTAGGGGGGCTAGTGCTAAATGGAAGGCAGAAATTTGGGGAAGGTATGTGATCCCACGTCACTTCTGGTTGCAGGCATGTTTGTGGACTCTCTTGATTATACTGGTGGACTCCTAAGGTTCCTGGCCAATGGGAGTTGCGGAGGGGGCACTTGGGGCACAGGCAGCACGCGGAGACCCCTGCCCCTTGCAGGGGCCGCAGGGACATGCTGGCCACTTTTGGGAGCAGCATGGGGCCAGGGCAGGTAAGGAGCCTGCCTTAGCCCTGCTGCGCTGCCAGATTTCTAGCAGCCTAAAATCTCCTCGATGGGCTTTAGTAGTCTCCGGGAGATAAAGCCCAAATTTGGGAGACTCCAGGCAAAAGCGGGAGGGTTGGCAGACCTATGAAAGGTATTTAGGTTCCTAACTTCCACTGATTTCAATGGGCCTAAATGAGCTAATGCGTCCTTTTGATACAAAAAGTAAAGGTTTGAAGCATGTTATAAAAACTAAAATGGTGCCTTACCTGTATTTCCTATTATAAGTCTCTGAGCAGCTGAGAAACTGCAAATAAAATGTCAATTGGAAATGACTGTGGGAAGTGTGTTTTTATGGAATGCCCCATTATGGGGTATGGTGTCATATGACCAGGCCAGCGCAGATTTACTTGACTCCACCTCTTGCAAACCATATCAAAGCACAGCCCTACGCCTACAGCACTGAGGGCATTTTGGGTCCCTATCAGCACACCCCTTACACAAACACAAACAAAGGCACAGTGCTTGTTAAAGGGGCATACGCACTGGGACGCTAAGCAAAGTTTCCAAGACCTCTGAAGAGTCATCACCCAACAGCTGACAGATTTAATGAAGAAACACAGATAAGGCACCATTTTTCCTTTCTTATGTGCTTAAAACCTTTGCCTTGTGTGTCAAGAGGCCTCCTTAGCTGATGCTCTTGAGCCACCGAAGTTTTGACTGGGTGCCACATTCCCTAGCCATTTGCGTGATTGTGACCAGTTTCTATCATCGGCACCTCTTGTTTACCCTTAAATATTTCTACTTGCAACTTAGCTGTGATTTGGCCCTATGACCCCTGACATTGGAATTATTCAGAGTCTCCTGATTAGGTTTTGGCGTCTCAAACAACAGCTGAGTCCAAGAGCTGTCCTTATGATCACATTCATTATCTATTACCATGGTTGTGTGGCTCTCATTACATGGTTCTGGGGTCTCAGACATCGGTTGCAACAACCATATAGTTGTGTATTGGGTTTTCACAATCTTGCCCATGTAACATCTCTTCGTGAGCCACTTGACTACAGAGTGGTGGCAAGGAAAGATAGAAGGGTCTTTTCAGCAGCTCCATCTTTACTCAGCAGGCCTTTTCAATGGCACATCCTCATTCATACCCTGGTCATTGTCTTAGACAATTGTTTAGGGGCAGCACATCAAAACCCTATTGGTTTAATGCCTTTCCTTTTGGTATCAGGATTTATTTATCATAAACCATGTTGACTGGCATTTATAATATTACCCTCCAGTGACCAGTCCTCTTCATTATTTACCCCTCCACCGTCAACTGCAAACTTCATCAGTAATGATTTTCAGTTTTCTATGAGGTCACCGATAAAATGTTAACTAGCAGAAGACTACTATTCAGGATTATTCAGTAATGTTGATGAAAATTGTAGACAGAAACAAGCAAATTCAGTAAAAATGTCTGCATGGTTTTTAATGTGGGGGTCTGGGGAACTGGGAGAGAAACACGGTGCAAAGGGTGAGTGACTGACTGAGGGCTGATTAATGCTTCTGTGGCTGAAAGCAAGTCTGTGCTGGGATCCTGACCCACAGTGACTCTTACAGTCACCCAGCTGTCCCCGGGGCAATGGAAGCTGCCAGCCCCCTGAGAAGTTCTCCAGAAGAAAAGAGAATGTGGATCAAGCAAACCCTGTGAGCTTTCTTCCTCGCCAGCAATAAAGAGAAAGGAGGGCTGCTCTCCCAAAAGGACATGCCTCTGCTCTGCACACAGTCTCAATTCCTAGACAGGGGCCGTGTCAGGCTCTGAGGTGTCCAACAGTGATTTTGTTCTTTGCTTCCCTAAGGAATGGGGAAACAAATGTCATTTCCAAAAGTAGCAGAGCTTTCGGGGAGGGGTACGTGTTAAATATATTTGTTCTCTGCCCAGTGACTATTCACACACACACACACACATCCCCAAGGGGTGAGCACACCTTTGCATTTCTGTAGCACCTCACCAAGCCTAACAGGCTAAAGATGTGCACTGCTGGTGAAATGCAGCAGTGTCTGGGGAGCTGGGAGGCAGCAGACACCCAGCACAGCAGAGCGGCAAGATCACAGGGAAAACTCCAACACCAGCAGAGTCATGGGACGCACAATGTCTATGCAGATAGGACAGGTTTTAAGATCACAGGCAAAAGACCCAACCACCATGGGACTCAGCTCATCTACCTAACTGGCTGAGCTGCCCCTGCGGGGCTCACAACTGCCCCTACAGAGTCTCCCTAATGGAGATTCAATCAGACAGCACTGGCATTCTCTCTGTGCTCCCTTTTGGCTTCAGCAAGGGAGCCAGCAGCCCCAGCAGACAAACAGCCCTTGTGGCTTTGTTCCAGCCGCGAGTTGAGTTGTCATGGGGAACCAGCGGGAATGTCTCCAAATGGCCATTCCACCACAGCTACAGGTCGTTGTCTGAAAGCGGCTGGAAGCCACACCTGCTGCTCTCTCACAGGGACTATGGTGCAGCCAGTCCCTGCCTTCCAGTGGAGCCACTGGGTGGGACTGGCCTGGCAGTCTAATGCCAGCACCTTATGGGGAGGAGGTTTGGGGCCATGGCTTGGCACCTGGCCGGACAGGCTGGCAAGGCTGTGGAGGGCACAATCCAGTCTGGTGGTAGAAGGCCCCTCATGCTGGCCTTGTGGCATCAGACTCCACCTGAGCAAAGAGGGGAAGCTCCCTGAACATAGAACTATGAAAATCAGATTCCCTGTTTGTGTCGCAACCCCTGAGCTGCTGGAGGGTGGGGGTGGGAAGTTCCCACTTTTATTTCCTAAGGGGGAGATTTCCAAAGGCACCGAAGGTTAATGGGGACTGAGCGCCGAGCTTTCATGTTGTCTCTGGAAACCTGCCCCCACTGGCAGCAGCTGATTTCTATGTGGGAGACAAGGACAGAGCAGCGCTGTGACACCCAGCACCTCCCTCCCTTCCTATCCGTCTGCCTGGGGATTTGCACCATGCCCATCCCCGTGGTATCAGAGGGCCATCCCCCTGCATTCTCCTGGCAGTGCGTGCCTCTCCTGCAGGTGTGTACAGCTCACAAGAGAGCTCTTCAGTGCTTGGCAGAGCAAAGCCAGTGAACAGTGATTCTTGTGATATACAGCTCCTACCTGAGCACTTCCGAGAGAGAAGGATCCCGAAGACAGCCACTGCCAGGACCAGGACAGAGAGGGGCAGAGCAATGAGCAGGATGTTTCTATAGTCGTACACAGCATCTTCCGCACCTGAGCAGGGAAGAGGAAGATGTCATGAGCGCCGTGGGCTCTTCTGGGCAGGGAACCCCAGACAAGTACGCACAGGCTCTGTAGCTGTGCTGGCGCCAGGCATTGGGAACAGGAATTCCAGCCACCTGCTGCACCATAAAAGCCTCTCACACTCCATGAGCCAACAGACCATGACAGAGTGGGGGAGGAGAGTCATAGGGAAATTCAGACTGCCCAGAACTTCAGCCTGTCTACACTTTAGCCTGCATTCCCAGCCCTCCCTGGTGCTGATCCACAGCCTTCCTGCTGTTCTGCCAGGAAAGTCAAAGAACCCGACTAAAAGCAGCTGCAGGAAAAGCCAGAGGAAAAGCATTCTCCAAACACCCCCGCCGCCCTCCACCTCCTGACAGTGCCAAGAGTGAGCTGAGGCATCAGGAAACGAGGGGGAAGCTGAAGTTCCTCTGCGATCCACAGCGGGGAGGATTTCTTGCAGCTTCTTAAGATTTGTGGAATTTCCTGGCCCTTCCATGGATCTTCTTGTCCTGTGTTTGCAACAGTACAGGCCAAAGTCTATTCTCAGCTACACTGGTGAAAATGCAGAGTGAGGCCAATGACTGCATTGGAGTGACTCTGGATTGACAACCATGTAAATGAGAGCAGAGTGTGGCCATTACTCGTGCATTCCCTTGTATCAGCTGTGGCACTGAGGGGCTGAGTGACCCAGGCTGCCAACTCCCAACCTTTAAATTCAGCCATTGTGCAGGTAAACAAGAGCCCTCCTCCAGTGCTGCAGATATTTCCACAGCTTGAACCCAGGTGGGGGTCTGACCAGGGCTTGGATCCTTCAGAACAACCTAGATATGCCTGTAGTTTTAGACTCTCTGGGTGATAATCCTCAGTGAAGATTCACCAGGGAGCGTGACTCCCTCTCCACCTCATCCACCTTCACATTGTAGCAAATCTGCTACCAAAAGTAAATGCCCTCCCACAAAATCCATCTCCCAGGCACTGCCTTATGGCTGCAGATAGCTGGGCCATTAGTTCATGCCAAGTGGCTAGGCACTGGGCTGGGCATGGGAGATGGGTGAAACATGACATACCTGTTTCCCTCTGGCAGTGTTCCCAGGGTGCGATGGTAGCTGATTCCCAACTGACAGCATTGGCTGCAGTACAGGTATAGGACACCTGCCTATCCGAGGGGTCCAGCTTAGCCCATAGGACCAGGCCAGCCTCAAAGAGAGAGTGCTTGTCCATGCTCAGCACCTCGCCATCCGTCCTGCCCCAGCTGTAGGTTACGTTGGTGCCACTGGCAGCCACACAGGTCAGGAACACCTCGCAGACCCTCACAGAGCCACTGCGGCTGCCCTCTGATGTGAACACCTGCAGTGTCAGCTGGGAAATCACTTCTGGACACAGAGCAGACAGGACAGCAGAGGGGTCAAAGCCAGTAATCTCCCCCTGGCTGGATACTCAAACCCCACCTCCCTGTGAACCACCCGCTGCATCAGCACACCTGGTATTAGTGCATGAATACATTCATTTGCACTCACTCACCAGATCTACCCCTAGAAATATCGGGCTCTGTCTGGGGGTTTAGTGCTGCTCTCCCACTGGGCAGGGCTTTCAAACTTCAGCCCTAATAGCCCCAAATGTATGTGTGTATGGGGGCGGGTGGGGGTGTAGGAGGCTGTGACAGCCTGTGTGGCCAGCTTCATCTACTGCCCATCTCACAGGGTCCCTCATCATCCAGAGCCAAAGGGCTGTGGTGCCAGCCTGGCAGGTGCTTTGTAAGAGCAGAAATAAAGGCAAGAGGGAAGTCACAGCCCCAAGTTCCCTAATTGCTGCCTTGTGACTGTGACAGCATTTCCTGGTTAGAGGAACGGCAGTGCTCCCCTGTCCCTGCCCTCTGGCACATGCCCATTGGGTGCCCAGAATTAGGGTGATGGGACACGCAGTCACTTCCCGGGGCAGGCTGGCTCTGGCTGCCCAGCTGGCGTGCCCCATGATGGCAATGGCGCTCACCTTCCATAGTGATGCAGGGAGTGGAGGGCGGACTAGATGATCCCTTCTGGCCTTGTAACCTGGGGAATCTCTGAGTTATAACCTCTGCAGTAGAGGCTGGGCCAGGCCTCACACCACAGGCTAATCCCCTTTGCCAGGCCAGCAGGACATTTTCCCCCAGAGCTTTGTATTAGAACATAAAATACCCAAGGAGTCTGGTTAGGGTGGATGCCCTGTCCCGAGCCCTGCCTGCCTGGAGCTCAGCACAGCTGCCCCAGCTCCCTCCGGGGGCCTCTGTCAGAGTCAGCTGCTGGGCCTGGCAGCCTGCGGGGACAGGGCTGGCACCGGGCAGTGGGTTGTTCCCTGCTGGTTCAGGTGAGACTGTTAGTCTCTAAGGTGTCACAAGTCCTCCTTTTCTTTTTGTGGATACAGACTAACACGGCTGGCTGCTACTCTGAAAACTGCACAGAGTGTTCGTCCATGGAGAATTTGGCCTTGCTCCAAACACATCACCCTCCTGCCCTTAAGTGGCAAGGAAACAGGAGCCCAACTCGGCGTACCGTAGACTGCCAGATGCAGCATGCGCGTCTCCGTCTGTCCTCGTGTGTTCACCAGCAAGGCTGAGAAGGTGCCGCTATCTCCCAGTTCCACCTGACTGATCTCCAGGGTGAGGTTACCATGGAGCTGGCTCCGCCCATAGAAACGGGATTGGTACAGAGTCTCTGCTGAGCCCCTGAAGTAGGTGGCCACTAGCTCTTCTGCCGGCGCCAGGTACCTCCAGATGGCATCCCTGACTTGGAACCCCAGGGGGACGTCGGCTCTCAGCAACACTGCTCTCCCCACCACTCCTGTCACCTTCAGGGTGGCACGGGCTGTGGCCGGTGGGGCTGGAATGAGGCAACAGGCAGATGCCTTCATGTTAGGGTCATGGGAGGAGCTGGGATAGAAGCAGCATATCTGAGACCCCAGTGGCTCTCCTCTCCCGACACCCAGGGCAGCCTTCTCCTTGCTCTCCTGGGCATCTTTGGCATCTCCCTGGCTGAGTCTGACATGGTGGCCAGTGCAGAGTCCCCACAGCCCCTCCCATCCCTGCCTCTGGTGTCACCTTCCCAAGCTCCCTCTCCCCTGCCTACAGGCTTGCCATCTGCAGTGCCCTGGGAAGGTGAGGCTGCCAGGACCAAAGGCATTCATGTCACAGGAGTGCTAGGGCCTTTCCCCTGGCAGGCACCCACTGGGAAGCTCACAGATGCCCAGGGGCCCTCCAGGCAAAAACAAGACCAGACTTTCCTAAGGCAAAAAGGAACCACCAAACAACAAACTTTGAATCACCCTCCCCCATCCCTGCCTCTAAACCGTCCACCTGTCCCACACCTCTCTGCTCTTTCTCCATCACAAAGAATCTAAAAAGAACACAAGCCCCATTTAAAAAACTCTGTGCAGGTTGCAGTTAAGAGCGAATGTTCCAGCAGTTGGAAGCAGCGTGGCCGCTACTATGGTGAGACAGGAACCAACAGAGCAGCTCCTGGCTTGCTCCAGATGCAGCCTGCGATGTAGCAACAAGGAATTATGCTGAAGTCAGATATTTAACTGACATATCCTTTTAAAGTTAAATGCTGCAAATTGAGACTCCCAATAAAAAGAATGTCCAGGCCCCCACACAAACAGAATTTGACATTTCCACAAGGATAAACTCTCTCCAGAACACTCCCTCACCAGCATCAGCTTCCTGGCCACCACAATCAGCTTCAGCAGTGGAACCCTACAGACAACTGTATACAAGACACCCATGGATCACTGCACCTATTTTCACAGATCCAATAACCACCCCAAATCCACCAAGAAATCTGTTCTCTACAGCCAAGCCCTCAGCTACCACAGGATATGCTCCAAGGAGAAAATCCAGGATACACACCTTAACACACTTAAAACTTCCTTCAACAAACAAGGACACTCCACCAGAGAAGTAGATCTTATTATGGAATAGGCCACCCAAATACCCCAAGAGAACCTGCTTCAATACAGAAATAAAACCCCCTCCAACCACACACCTCTAGTTGTCACCTATCACACCACATGGGAACCCATATGGTATCATCAAACAATTACAACCCATACTCAATGGGTGTCACATCCTGAAATAAATTTTTCCTGAGTCCCCTCTTTGGGCCTTGAAGCACCTCCCCCCACCCCACCCCCCCCCCACCCCCACAGCCTTACCAAGCTCATCATCAGAAACAAGCTCCCTGCAGACCAGGACCCATCAACTCAAAGCAGCACCAGACCCTGCCAGAACAACAGATGCAAAACTTGCAGACACTGCTCCACTGCTACAATGATCAACACCCCCCACAACACACCTTTAATGACCCCTTCCATGGGTCCCTACACATGACTATCAAAACAAATGATAGTAGGAGAACACTTCAATCTCCCTGGCCACTCAATAACAGATTTAAAAGTAGCAATACGTCAAGAAAAAGCTTCAAAAACAGACTTAAAAGAGAAAATACTGAGCTACAATTCATTTGCAAACTGAACACCATCAATTTGGGCTTGAATAGGGACTGGGAGTGGCTGGCTCACCACAAAAGCAATTTTCCCTCTCTTGGTATTGATACCTCCTCATCAATTATTGGGAGTGGACCACATCCACCCTGACTGAATTGGCCTTCAACACTGGTTCTCCACTTGTAAGGTAACTCCCTTCTCTTCATGTGTCAATATATATTTATGCCTGTATCTGTAATTTTCACTCCATGCATCTGAAGAAGTGGGTTTTTTACCCACAAAAGCTTATGTCCAAATAAATCTGTTAGACTTTAAGGGGCCACTTCATCATATTTGTGGATACAGACTAACACAGCTACCCCTCTGATACTTAAAACAATAATGTACCTCATCCAGTGCACTAAATGCCTCAGTAACCACTATGTGGGTGAAACAAGACAATCACTACACTCTCCAATGAACTCACACAGAAAAATGATAGAAGGCAAAAATACTTCACAAAGTGATCATTGCATATCTGATCTCTCAGTCCTCAGCCTCAAAGGAAACCTGCACAACACCTTCAAAAGACAAGCCTGGGAACTTCAATTCATAACTTTGCTAGACACTGAAAATCATGAACTCATCAGAGATACTGGATTTGTGGCTTATTACAACAATCTGTAACACACTAGCCCCCTCCCCAGTTTTTTTTTTCTTCTCCCCCTATGACTGGAGAGGTGTTAATGGGCCACTTCACCTTGAATGGTCCCTTGAAATGTGCTAACTACTTATGCTTATACTTATACCCAAGATCCATAAACCTGGAAATCTTGGACGCCCCATCATCTCAAGCATTGGCACCCTGACAGCAGGATTGTCTGGCTATGTAGACTCCCTCCTTAGGTTCTACGCTACCAGCACTCCCAGCTATCTTCGAGACACCACTGACTTCCTGAGGAAACTACATCGGTGATCTTCCTAAAAACACCATCCTAGCCACTATGGATGTAGAAGCCTCTACACCAACATTCCACACAAAGATGGACTACAAGACATCAGGAACAGTATCCCCAATAATGTCACAGCTAACCTGGTGGCTGAACTTTGTGACTTTGTCCTCACCCATAATTATTTCACATTTGGGGACAATGTATACCTTCAAATCAGCGGCACTGCGATGGGTACCCGCATGGCCCCACAGTATGCCAACATTTTTATGGCTGACTTAAAACAACGCTTTCTCAGCTCTCGTCCCCTAATGCCCCTACTCTACTTGTGCTACATTGATGACATCTTCATCATCTGGACCCATGGAAAAGAAGCCCTTGAGGAATTCCACCATGATTTCAACAATTTCCATCCCACCATCAACCTCAGCCTGGACAAGTCCACACAAGAGATCCACTTCCTGGACACTACGGTGCTAATAAGCGATGGTCACATAAACACCACCCTATATTGGAAACCTGCTGACCGCTATTCCTACCTACATGCCTCTAGCTTTCATCCAGATCACACCACTCGATCCATTGTCTACAGCCAAGCTCTACAATATAACCGCATTTGCTCCCTCAGACAGAGACAAACACCTACAAGATCAATATCATGCATTCTTACAACTACAATACCCACCTGCTGAAGTGAAGAAACAGATTGACAGAGCCAGAAGAGTACCCAGAAGTCACCTACTATAGGACAGGCCCAACAAAAAAAATAACAGAATGCCACTAGCCATCACCTTCAGCCCCCAATTAAAACCTCTCCAACGCATCATCAAGGATCTACAACCTATCCTGAAAGAAGACCCATCACTCTCACAGATCTTGGGAGACAGGCTATTCCTTGCTTACAGACAGTCCCCCAACTTGAAGCAAATACTTACCAGCAACCACACACCACACAACAGAACCACTAACCCAGGAACCTATCCTTGCAACAAAGCCCGTTGCCAACTCTGTCCACATATCTATTCAGGGGACACCATCATAGGGCCTAATCACATCAGCCACACTATCAGAAGCTCGTTCACCTGCACATCTACCAATGTGGTATATGCCATCATGTGCCAGCAATGCCCCTCTGCCATGTACATTGGTCAAACTGGACAGTCTCTACGTAAAAGAATAAATGGACACAAATCAGACGTCAAGAATTATAACATTCAAAAACCAGTCGGAGAACACTTCAATCTCTCTGTTCACTCGATTACAGACCTGAGGGTGGCTATTCTTCAACAAAAAAACTTCAAAACCAGACTCCAACGAGAGACTGCTGAATTGGAATTAATTTGCAAACTGGATACAATTAACTTAGGCTTGAATAGAGACTGGGAATGGATGAGTCATTACACAAAGTAAAACTATTTCCCCATGTTATTTCTTCCCCCACCCCACCCTCCACTGTTCCTCAGACATTCTTGTTAACTGCTGGAAATGGCCCACCTTGATTATCACCACAAAAGGTTTTCCTCCTTCCCCCCCTCCTTCCTGCTTGTAATAGCTCATCTTAAGTGATCACTCTCCTTACAGTGTGTATGATAAACCCATTGTTTCATGTTCTCTATGTGCGTATATAAATCTCCCCATTGTATTTTCCATCGAATGCATCCGATGAAGTGAGCTGTAGCTCACGAAAGCTTATGCTCAAATAAATTTGTTAGTCTCTAAGGTGCCACAAGTACTCCTTTTGTTTTTTACTTATGCTAAACAATCTGTTGTGTTTAGCTGTGACACTCTGAGTACATTTCCTAGACCTGAAGAAGAGCTCTGTGTAAACTAGAAAGTCTGTCTCTCTCACCAACAGAAATTGGTTTAATAAAAGAGATTACCTCATCCCCTTGTCTCTCTAATATATTTTGTCAGCTTCTTGAAGCAGGGACTGTCCTTTTGTTCTGTGCACAGTGCCTAGCACCAGAGTTCTGGTCCGTGGCTGGGGCTGCTAAGCACTATGGTAATTCAAATAATACACAATAAAAATTACAACTAGCCCTGAATCTGTAGCAACCCATGGAGATCCATGTGAATCTGCACTGGCATATGTGTTCATATGGTTCACCCAGCTGCCCTGAGACACTGCTGGCTGCTCCCATGGGTGAAAGGAGCTGCTCCTCTCACTCCCTGATACACACACAGGTCTGATGTGTTCCAGTGATGCTCACATCTGCAGTGAGCCCTGTGGCTGAGTTAGCATCAGGGACTGGATGAGAGCCAGCACTCCATCCACTACTGCTTAAAGGTCAGTCTACAGAGATTGTAGTAAGTAACAGCAGGGTGAGGAGGGGTGAGAACTCTTACCTTTGTGCAGGAGCAGAGCCAGCACCAGCCACGCCACCATCTCGCTAATCTAGAGCCTGCCAGGGTGCTTTTTCTGGAGAAAATGAAAGCTCTTGTTGATGTCTGGCAATGGGATTGCCTGATTTTCCCACAGGAAATCCCCTATTCTCTGTCATCACTCAAACCCGCAACTCAAAGCAGAAGCGAGAGGCTGTGCTCAGCCTGTACTTCTCAGGAGCAGTTAATGGGCTCAAGAAAGAGGCTGGAGACTCTGGTCTCATGCAACACCAGAGCAGTAGCTGGCCCCTCGGAGGAGGCCGGATAGGGCCAGACTGTGCCTTGCAGGTACCAGGCCACATGGAAGCTGCATTGGCTGGGGAGGAGCACAGTACAGCCCAAAATGTTTCCAGAGAAGATGCCAGGGGCCCATGAGTGCACGATTCACACTGCTAGTGATGAGACCAAAGCACCATGGTAGAGCTAGGACCTTGGTGAACTCTGTCCTATTGAATTGTTCTTCCATGACCCAAGTATCCGGGCACCTTCCAGCCGGGCATTAAGTAACATGATCCTGGTTTCCTAGAGGGAGAACACTGTGTCCCAGGGAGGGGGTGCTTTGGGAAAGATTTCAGAGGAGGGGCTGTTTTTAAAGGTTCTGTTTCTTTCAGAGCAGGCCAGGCAGAGCCATACCACTGGCACTGGGAGCAGGAAGTGGTGAGTCCATAATTCGTGGGGGAGTTTGCTCCACAGTCTGGGACTGGCCCCTGAGGAAGCCCTGTCTCCAGCACAGATGAGCTTCCCCTGCTGGCGGAGAACTCCATTGAACGGTAAGTACAGAAGGACAATGGAACAGACGCCTTGGGAGGTTATGGAATCTCCTCCACTGGAGGTTTTCAAAAGGAGGCTGAAGCCATCTGTCTAGGATGGTTTAGACACAACAAATCCTGCATATTGACTAGATGATCCTTGCGGTCCCTTCTAACCCTAAGGTTCTATGGACCTGAGAAGCAGAGCTGTCAACCACAGCCCCCCGGCTGGAGCTTTAGGCTCTTTTAGGTGCCTTGGCCCAGGCCACTGAGCGTCCCAAAAACCAGGGCTGAGACCTTGCACCTGTTCTGGTGAGGCACTACAGGTCCTGAACCAGGATGCATAGGTCCCCAAACAACCTTTGCCCCCAGCTGCCACCCAGTGGCTTGTTAGCAACTAGTGGGCTGAGTGGCTAACGGAACCCTGGCCTACTAGAGACACCACCCACATGTGTCCTGATTGGAGAAGCGCCCAGCCACACTGATTGGTCCAGCTGCACTATTTAAGCCAGAAGGAGGCACAGAAAGTTGTTTGTGCAAATGGGTTAGTTCCTGGCTGGCTGCTTTGTTGGACCCTGCCTTTTTGACTGGCTCCTGAGCCCTGCTCTGCTGACCTGTACCCAGATCCTGCCTTCCTGACCTGTTCCTACCTCTTGGCTGTGACCACTAGGTCTGACTGCCCAAGCCCCAGATGTGACATTTCTAAGGAGAGTCTGTGTAGGGTCTCATGGGCTCATGGTAGCCTGTGTTCTTGAGGAAATGCACTGTGGTGTTCTGTACTAGTTGGAGTTTTCTAAGGGCTGAAGGCTTCATGACCAGGTATATCACACTGCTGTCATCAGATGAGTGGTGATGAAGGTGTGAATAACTGAGGCCAGGTGATTGTCTGCCAGAAAGGCATGAGTGGGCTTGCCAGCTGGAGGTGGGAGAAAGCACTACTCATGGAAGCTGCATTGTGTCATGTATTTCCCCTGCGGCCTTTATCAACTCCACAAATCTTATTGATTCCAGTGCAGCCCCTCCTGATTTACACCAGATTGCTTCGGAGTAATGTGGGTGTAATCAGGCTCTGAATGAGCTCTCCCATGACATCTAGTGATGGGCTGGGGAAGAGGACTTCAGGAGCTGACTTTAGAATCATAGAATCATAGAAGATTAGGGTTGGAAGAGACCTCAGGAGGTCATCTAGTCCAATGCCCTGCTCAAAGCAGAACCAACCCCAACTAAATCATCCCAGCCTGGGCTTTGTCAAGCCTGACCTCAAAAACCTCTAAGGAAGGAGTTTCCACCACCTCCCTAGGTAACCCATTCCAGTGCTTCACCACCCTCCTAGTGAAATAGTGTTTCCTAATATCCAACCTAGACCTCTCTGTGACGGACCCCCCCATAAGGCTTTATGAAAATATGCTTATTAATATATATATATATATGACATATCTGGAATATGTTTATGCTACATATGCCATGTAACATATCTATGTAAAGGTTATGATCTACTGAATATATTCATCCTATTTGTATGCATGTGCCATTGTTGTATTCAAAGTTATGAATATTGGTTGTATACTTGTTTGATTTTAAATAACCTTAGTAAAGCATTTGGTCAGCTTCTTTAGAAAGGAATTTGCAAGTTAAGTGCTCAATCAAGAAGCACTTAATGCACAATGGAACTTGGAAGGATCCAATCCACATAAGAAGTCTACCTGAGGACGTTCAAGGTAGCATGTAAGCAATGGCTGCTGCCTGTAAAAACTGAGTTATGCATGTACATGTGACTTGCCCATGTGACTCCAAAACTCCATCTTGGAGCTGGACTTTGCATAGGAGAGAGGAGGGGGTCTCCACCCACAAGGGAAAGTCTATTTAAGCCTGTGGGAGACCCCTCCATTTGGTTTTCAGCTGGCTAAAGAGATAGCCTCTCCACCCCCAAGGATACCTGAAAGAAACTAGAACAAAGGATAGTAACTACAGGGGGTATGAGTTATTGCTGGACCCAGACTAGAAGGAGACTAGTCTGTAAAAGGAAGCTTACTGGCATTCATCTGAGGGTGAGGTTTTATCTGTATTCAGTTTTCTTAGACATAGACTTGCATGTTCTATTTTATTTTGCTTGGTAATTCACTTTCTTCTGTCTGTTACTACTTGGAACCACTTAAATCCTACTTTCTGTATTTAATAAAATCACTTTTTACTTATTAATTAACCCAGAGTATGTATTAATACCAGGGCGGATGAGGGGGGGCAAACAGCTGTGCTATAGAGGGTGAACAATTTATGAGTTTACCCTGTATAAGCTGTATACAGGGTAAAACGGATTTATTTGGAGTTTGGACCCCACTGGAAGTTGGGCGTCTGAGTGTTAAAGACAGGAACACTTCTTAAGCTGCTTTCAGTTTAAGCCTACAGCTGTTAGGGGACGTGGTTCAGACGTGGATCTGGGTTTGCAGCAGGCTAGCGGGTCTGGCTCAAGCCAGGCAGGGCTCCAATCTGGGAGGGTAGGGAAAGCAGGGGCAGAAGTAGTCTTGGCACATCAGTTGGCAGCCCCAAGGGGGTTTCTGTGATCCAACCCATCACACTCTCCCACTGCAACTTGAGACCATTGCTCCTTCTTCTGTCATCTGCCACCACTGAGAACAGCTTTGGAACCCCCCTTCAGGTAGTTGAAAGCTGCTATCAAATCCCCCCTCACTCTTCTTTTCTGCAGACTAAATAAGCCCAGTTCCCCCAGCTTCTCCTCATAAGTCATGTGCCCCAGTTCCCTAATCATTTTTGTTGCTCTCTGCTGGACTCTCTCCAATTTTTCCACATCTTTTCTATAGTGGAAGCCCCAAAACTGGATGCAATACTCCAGTTGTGGCCTCAACAGTGCTGAATAGATGGGAATAATCACTTCCCTCGATCTGCTGGCAATGCTCCTATTAATGCAGCCAATATGCCATTAGCCTTCTTGGCAACAAGGGCATGCTGTTGACTCATATCCAGCTTCTCGTCCACCATAATCCCAAGGTCCTTTTCTGCAGAACTGCCGCTTAGCCGGTTGGTCCCCAGCCTGTAGAAGTGCATGGGATTCTTCCATCCTAAGTGCAGGACTCTGCACTTGTCCTTGTTGAACCCCATCATATTTCTTTTGTCCCAATCCTCCAATTTGTCTAGGTCACGCTGGACCCTATCCCTACCCTCCAGTGTATCTACCTCTCCCCCATCTTATTGTTATCCGCAAACTTGCTGAGGGTGCAATCAATCCCATCATCCAGATCATTAATGAAGATGTTGAATAAAATTGGCCCCAGGACTGACCCCTGGGGCACTCTGCTTGATACCGGCTGCCAATTAGACATGGAACCATTGATCACAACCAGTTGAGCCTGATGATCTAGCCAGCTTTTCTATCCACCTTATAGTCCATTCATCCAGCCCATACTTTTTTAACTTGCTGGCAAGAATATTGTGGAAGATTGAATCAAAAGCTTTGCTAAAGTCAAGGTATATCACGTCCACTGCTTTCCCCATATCCGCAGAGCCAGTTATCTCATCATAGAAGGCAATCAGGTTGGTCAGGCATGACTTGCCCTTGGTGAATCCATGTTGACTGTTCCTGATCACCTTCCTCGCCTCCAAGTGCTTCAAAATGGATTTCTTGAGGACCTGCTCCATGATTTTTCCAGGGACCGAGGTGAGGCTGACCAGTCTGTTGTTCCCTGGATTCTCATTCTTCCCTTTTTTAAAGATGGGCACTATATTTGCCTTTTTCCTATTGTTCGGGACTCCTCCGATCACCACAAGTTTTCAAAGATAATGGCCAATGGCTCTGCAATCACATCAGCCAACTCCCGCAGCACCCTTGGATGCATTAGATCAAGACCCACGGACTTGTGTACGTCCAGCTTCTCTAAATAGTCCTTAACCTGTTCTTTCACTACTGAGGGCTGCTCACCTCCTCCCCATACTGTGCTGCCCAGTTCAGCAGTCTGGGAGCTGACCTTGTCTGTGAAGATGGAGGCAAAAAAAACATTAAGTACTTCAGCTTTTTCCACATCACCTATCACTAGGTTGCCTCCCCAATTCAGTAAGGGTCCCACACTTGCCCTGACCTTCTCATTGCTAACATACCTGGAGAAACCCTTCTTGTTTCCCTTCATATTCTTTGCTATTTGCAACTCCAATTGTGCTTTGGCCTTCCTGATTACACCCCTACATGCTCGAGCAATATTTTTATACTGCTCCCTAGTTATCTGTCCAAGTTTCCACTTTTTGTAAGCTTCTTTTTTGTGTTTAAGCTCTCCGAAGATTTGTCTGTAAAGCCAAGCTGGTCGCCTGACATATTTGCTATTATTTCTGCCCATCGGGATGGTTTATTCCTGCACCCTCAAAAGTCTTTTTTAAAATACAGCCAGCTCTCCTGGATTCCTTTCCCCTTCATATTAGCCTACCAGGGGATCCTGCCCATCTGTTCCCTGTGGGAGTCAAAGTCTGCTTTTCTGAAGACCAGGGTCTGTATTCTGCTGCTCTCCTTTCTTCCTTGTGTCAGGATCCTGAACTCGACCATCTCATGGTCACTGCCTCCCAGGTTCCCATCCACTTTTGCTTCCCTTACTAATTCTTCCCTGTTTGTGAGCAGCAGGTCAAGAAGAGCTCTGCCCCTCGTTGGTTCCTCCAGCACTTGCACCAGGAAATTGTCCCCTACACTTTCCAAAACTTCCTGGATTGTCTGTGCACCGCTGTTTTGCTCTCTCAGCAGATATCGGGGTGATTGAAGTCCCCCATGAGAACCAGAGCCTGAGATCTAGTAACTTTTGTTAGTTGCCTAAAGAAAGCCTCGTCCACCTCATCCCCCTGGTCCGGTGGTCTATAGCAGACTCCCATCACAACATCACCCTTGTTGCTCACACTTCTAAACTTAATCCAGAGACTCCCAGGTTTTTCTGCAGTTTCACACCGGAGCTCTGAGCAGTCATACTGCTCTCTTACATACAATGCAACTCCCCCACCTTTTCTGCAGTCTCTCCTTTCTGAACCATTTTTATCCATCCATGACAGTACTCCGGTCATGTGAGTTATCCCACCAAGTCTCTGTTATTCCAATCACATCATAATTCCTTGACTGTGCCAGGACTTCCAGTTCTCCCTGCTTGTTTCCCAGCTTCTTGCATTTGTGTATAGGCACTTGAGATAACTCTCTGATTGTCCTGCTTTCTCAATATGAGACAGGAGTCCTCCCTTCTTGTGCTCTCCTGCTTGTGCTTTCTCCTGGTATCCCACTTACCTCAGGGCTTCGGTCTCCTTCCCCTGGTGAACCTCGTTTAAAGCCCTCCTCAGTACATTAGCCAGCCTGCTTGCGAAGATGCTCTTCCCTCTCTTCGTTAGGTGGAGCCTGTCTCTGCCTAGCAATCCTATCTCTTCAATCAGACCCATAGCAGGTCCATAGCAAAACTATCTCTTCAATCAGACAGCTGAGCACCGAGCCCTACATTTCAACAGTCTCCAGGCACAGGAAGCTGTATGTTAAGGAGGTGGGAGAGGGTTTCTGAGGGATAACACTACTTTTGTTTGTTTGACTCCTTACTTTTATATTTTTTAAAGAGCAGCTGCATTTCAGCCCGAGTAAACTCCTAAACGTTGCCAGTTGCATTAGAGAAGGTGGCTATTTCGGAAGCCATTTGCAGCAATGGTCAGTCTTGTATATTGAGACATTGATTTCTTTAGTCATTTCTGTTAAAAGTAAATAATTAAATTACTAAGGAAATATAACATCTAAAATTATTAAATGTTTAAATACTAGACCATACTGTGATTTACCCCATCTCACTATAAATTATTTCTAGGCTAATTTTTAGTAATTATAATTAACCTATAGATCAGCATTTCTCAAACTGGGATCTGTGGATACCTTGGGGTCCAAAAGGGCAGTCCAGCGGATTCACAGGCCGCACTGATCAACTCCTCCCCTTTCCTCCCAGCACCTCCTGCACGCCGCTGAACAGCTGTTCAGCAGCATGCAGGAGGCACTGGGAGGGAGGGGGAGGAGCAGGGCCGGGGTGCTCAGGGGAGGGGATGGAAAGAGGCAGGGAAGAGGAGGAGCAGGGGTGGAGCGAGGGTGGGGTGGGGATGGGGTCTTGGGGGAAGGGGTGGAGTGGGGGCAGGGCCTGGGGCTGAGGGGGGCTTGGGTTGCTAAAGTTTGAGAACTGCTGCTATAGATTCAAAGTGGGGGTGGGGTTTGAAAGACACAAATGGATGTCAATGAAAATGTCACCCGATGTTGAAGCCAGAAGGGGCCATTTCAGTCCTCCAGTCTGAGCTTCTGCATAACCCAGGCCAGAGACCCTGACCAAGGGACTGCAGGATTAGGAAATCATTTTTCCCTACTACGTAAGTGACACTGTGAGGTCTGGTGACTTTTAAAGACATGCAGCTCTGACGTAAAAACTCCAGGTGATGAAGGATCCACCACCCTGCGAACCATTGTCCAGTGACTAGCTCCCATTCCTATTAAAATGCTTCATATTTCCATTTTGAATTGTTCTAACAGCACCTTCCAGCCCTTGGCTCCTGTTACGTGTGTACCTGCTAATGTCCCTAATGTCACAGTGGATGGATGGGGCAGATATCTTCTCCATGCGGGCTCTGGTTTCTTCTCTTGGAGCTAGAGCCAGGTTAGATATAAATATTTCTTCTGGTTCCTCTTCTCAACTCAGATAACAATTTTTGCAGCCTTTAAACAAAATTGCTGAGACCACAGAAGGAAATGAACTCCCAGCAGGCTGCTTCTGCTCAGCTTTGTGCTCTTGGTGCAGAAGAGGCTGAGGCATAAAAACTGTGGATTTCAAGGGGCAGGACAAGCCATGATCTGGCTGAGTTGCTGTGAATCTGGTGTACTTATCATTTTGTTAGTGCCCTGGAATCTACACCAGGGTTTGTCTTACTTTTGTAGTTTGTCTGGTCTTTCTTAGCTAATTGATTTTCTAAGTAACTTCTATGATAGTTATTCAATCACTACACAATAGATTCATAGATTATTGTGATCATCTAGTCCTGTATAACACAAGCCATGAGAAGTCCTGTTTGAACTAGCGTGTATGGTTTAGACCCTTACCTGATCGCTTTCGTTACAGTGTGTATGGTAACACCCATTGTTTCATGTTCTCTGTGTATATAAAATTCCCCTACTGTATTTTCCACTGCATGCATCCGATGAAGTGAACTGTAGCTCACGAAAGCTTATGCTCAAATAAATTTATTAGTCTCTAAGGTGCCACAAGTACGCCTTTTCTTTTTGTGGATACAGAGTAACAGGGCTGCTACTCTGAAACCTGGTTTAGAACAGTGGTTCTCAACCTATTTATCATTGTGGGCTGCATATGCAGCCCACAAAGTGTTAGCTGGGCTGTAGGTTGAGAACCACAGTACCCCCCCAATATGCTCCCCACAAACCCCTATGCTCAGCACCCTCCACCCAGAGACCCCCCCCCCACAGAATGGGGCCAGGAGTGGAGAGCTGAGCGTGGGGCAGGGGACTGGGACCCCGACCCTTGAGCCTGCTGCATGGGGCCAGGCAGCAGCTGGCTGTCCAGATGCCATTACGGGAAGCTGCCCAAACCCAGACCCCAGACCCTGCTGCAAGGGGTTGGGTGGTAGACAGCTGCCTGGACCTCAGACCCTGTCATGTGGGGCTGGGCAGCAGCCAGCTGCCCAGACCCCGCCACAAGGAGCCAGGGGGCAGCCAGGATCCTAGCCCTTACGATGTGGGTCCGGGTGGCAGCCAGCTGCCCAGACCCCGAGCCTCACTGGAAGGGCAGCCGGGACCAGCCTTTAGCACACAGCTAAGCTGGGCTGCAGCTGTGTGCTAATTGGGCCGCATGTGACCCATGGGTTGAGAACCGCTGGTTTAGAAAAACATCCAGTCTTTGTTTTAAAATTGTCAGTGATGGAGAATCCACAACTCTTGGTAAATTGTTCCAAAGGTTACTTGCCATCACTGTTAAAAATTTGCACCTAATTTCGAGACTGAATATATCTAGCTTCAACTCCCAGCCATTGGATCTTATTATACATTTGTCTGTTAGATTTAAGAGCCCTGTTCCCCTTATAGGTACTTGCAGACTATGATCAAGTCATCCATTAACCTTCTGTTGTTAAACTAAGTAGCTTCAGCTTCTTGACTCTAAAGCACTATTCGACATGTTCACTAATCCTTTAGTCATTCTTCTGGCTCTTCTCTGAACCCTCTCCAATATATCAACATCCTTCTCAAATCATGGACACCAAAACTGGCCACTGTATTCTAGCAGCAGCCACACCAATGCCAAATACAGAGGTAAAATAACCTCTCTGCACCTGCTCAAGATCCCCTTGTTCATACATCCTAGGACTGCATCAGCCCATTGGCCTCAGTATTGCATGGGGACCTTGTGTTCAGCTGATAATCTACCGCAACCCCCAAGTTTTTTTCAGAGTCACTGCTTCCCAGGGGAGAGTCCCCCATCCTGTAAGAACAGCCTGCATTATTTGTTCTCAGATGTGTAACTTTACCTTTGGCCACATTAAAACAAATATTGTATGCTTGCAACCAGAATAACAAGTTATCCTGGTCGCTCTGTACCAGTGACGTGCCCTCTTCATTGTTTACCCCTCTACCAATCTTTGTGTCATCTACAACAGTGGTTCTCAACCAGGGGTCTGAGGGTCCCTGGGGGGCCACAAGCAGGTTTCAGGGGGTCCATAAAGCAGGGCCGGCATAAGACTTGCTGGGCCCCAGGGCTGAAAGCTGAAGCTGGACTATGCAGGGTTGAAGCCCAGGGCTCTGAACCCCACCACCTGGGGCTGAAGCTGAAACCTGAGTAACTGAGCTTCGTGTGTGCCCTCTGTGGCACGAGGCCCCAGGCAATTGCCCTGCTTGCTACCTCCTAACGCAAGTCCTGGCTTTTATATGCAGAAAAACAATTGCGGCACAGCTGGGCCATGGAGTTTTTATAGCATGTTTGAGGTGGGGGCTCAGAAAGAAAAAGGTTGAGAACCCCAGATCTACAACCTTTATCAATGAGGATTCTGTTTTCTCTTAGGTCATTAACAAAAATGTTAAATAGTCTAGTGCCAAGAACCCGTCCACCTGGGACCCCATTTGAAACACACCTACTCCGTGACGTGAGTCACTATTTGCAATTACATTATGAGATCTGTCAGTTAGCCAGTTTTTAATCCATCCAATATGTGCCGTGTTAATTTTATATTGGTCTCATTTTTTAATCAAAATGTTGTGCAGGATCAAGTCCAACGCCTTACAGAAGTGGAAGTATATCACATCAACACTGTGACTTTAGCGCTCTGTAATTTATGTGCTTGGTATTTAATTTCGAGCAACTACTGTGAATTGCTACAAAGCTTGGCAGACGATTTCCTGACTATGCCTGAGAAACGCCGTGACTTATGGTGCGAATTGAGTATGGCTGGTGCCCAAGTCTCAAATGGGGAGCATCTTATGCCATGCACTGGTGTAGACAGCACCGTGTCGGCAGGTGGGATTCTCCCATCACCATAGCAACTGCCTCTTGGGGAGGTGGAGTACCAACGCCATCAGGGGAGCTTCTCCCATCAGCGTAGGTAGTGTCTTCTCTAAGTGCTACAAACCCTTAGTCTCAGGCCCCGTGGGCAGGGAAGGGCCACCCCCATTGTACAAATGAGAGCTGAGGCACCGGAGAGGCTAAGGGATTGGCTCAAGGTTATAACACAAAGCCAGTGGCAGAGCTGGGAAGAGAAGTTCAGGCTCCAGCACCCCAGTTTAGAATGCTCTCTACTACCCCAGGCCTACGTGCCAAGGGCAGGGGGAGGTGATGGGAGCTGGGCTGAGCAGACTGGAGCTATTGGGGGATAGTGTGTAGGGGCATTGATCATTTGGAGATGGGGGATGGGCCAGCATTAGGGGCTGCTGCGCCCCATCCTCCCTATCCGCTGCCCTTGCAGTACTCAGCTGCCTTCATCTCCCCTTCCTCTATTCTGTCACCTGATTGGACAAGGCTGGGGCTGATGCCCTTAGTAACCAGAGAAAAGTATAAAAGATTCATGAATTCCAAGGCCAGAAGGGACCACTGTGCTCATCGACCTCCTGGATAACTCAGGCCAGAGAGCTGACCCCAGATGATTCCTAGAGCAGAGTTGTTAGAGAAACATCTCAGCTTGGTCTAAAAACTGTCAGTGATAGAGATTCCATCACAACCCCGGTGAATTGTTCCAATGGTTAATTACAGTCATTCGAAGGGTCAATCCGAGCCCCACGGCCCCTGTCCCAGCTGGCCAGGGAGGCTGGGCAGGCAGTGAGGGCTCCCGGGCAGCAGGGAGAGTAGTTCGGAGCAGGAGCTGGGACTGGGAGCTCCCCTCTCCTGGGGGCTATGTGGGACCAAGACAAAGAGAATGGGAACAAAGCGGTGACAGGGTCTGAAAGTGGCCCGTGTGCCCATGCAGGCCCAAAGCCTGCCATGGAAAAGGTGTGTGTGTGTGTGTGTGTGTGTGTGTGTATGTGAGTGAGCATGCAGTGAGAGGGCTGCATGTGTGTGTACGCACCCATGAGTGGCTCTAATGGGGCACAACCTTCACACCCTCCCCACCCTGTAGCCAGGAAGGGAAGAGGTCTCAGCCCCATCTATTGCCCTGGGACTCTCACTGGGGAGGGGTGGGTCTCTCCTTCTGATGGTGTTAGAGGACACTTCCCATAAATGATTCAGTCCGTTTGACTCCTTTAATGGTACTGCTCTGTACATGCCACTTGCTGTGGCCAACCTGATACCCCCTGTGCGACAGACATGATCTATAGACTGATACCTCTCCCCAGGGAACAGTGTTACTTGGCTCTTACACCACTCTCCACAAACAAAGTGTGCATCACCAGCCGCAGTCTATGGAGGCAGAAACTGAGGCACAGCTTGGGAAAGGGACCTGCCCAAGGTCACACAGGGACACATCAGTAGCAGAGATGGAAACAGAACCCAGGAGTCCAGGTTCCCTGCTTGCCACACGAGAGCATGATGACTGAACCACACCACCAAAGTTGGTGTGGAAGCTTCTACCCCACCTCACCCCAACCCCCTCCCCATCAGACCCCATCAACCCTGACCCCAGGGACCCCCCTCAACATCTGTCCCCATCACCCCTAGGAAGCCCTTCCCCCACCTGACCCATCACCCCTGGTCCCAAGGAGCTCCCTCAATATCTGCCCCCATTATCCCTAGGAACCTCTTCCCTCCTGACCCCATCAACCCAGTCCCAGGGACTCCCCCTCCTCACCCGACCCCATCACCCCTGGTCCCAAGGAGTTCCCTCAATATCTGTGCCCATCATCCCTAGGAACCTCTTCCCCCCCCGACCCCATCATCCCAGTCCCAGGGAGCTCTCTCCCCATTTGACCCCATAACTCCTGGCCCAAAGAGCCCCCTCCCCATCTGACCCCAACACCCCAGCCCCAGAGAGCCCCCTCCCCATCTGACCCCATTTTCCTTGGCCCAGAGAGCCGCCTCCCTACCTGACCCCATCATCCCATAACCCATCACCCCCATCCCCAAGGAGTCCCCCCATCATCCCTGACCCAAAGAGTCCCCTCCCCATCTGACCCCATCACCCCCAGCCCCAAGGAGCCCCCCCATCATCCCTGGACCAGAGAGCCCCCTCCCCATCTGACCCCAACACCCCAGCCCCAGAGAGCCCCCTCCCCATCTGACCCCATTACCCCAGCCCCAGGGAGCCCCTTCTCCATCTGCCCCCATCACCCTGGCCCATGAGTAAAGTGTGTCCGTCATTCCAGCTGGAGCCCGGACAGGCTGTGCAAACCCCAGGGCCTCCTAGAGAAACAAGGTGTTGAGCTGTAGAGGGGCAGTTTCCAGGCTGCTGGGTGCTGTCTGCCCTCCCCCCATCACATTCCATACTTGTATCCGGCTGGTGCCGGGGGCATCATGTCACGACACACGTCTTTACATGTTGTGATACAGTTCACCCCACTGAGTGTGTGTGGGGGGGGGCGGGGGGTATTACCCGCCCTAGGTCTTGTTTGTGTGCAGTAAGGAGTCTCCCTAGCCATGGGGTGGGTATAGCACAGGTGGGGGTTGTTCCACTCCCCACAGGTGGAAATGGGCAGGGGCTCAGCAACCCTGTGAAGTGGCACAAAGGTCAGTGCTAGGTCCCTGAAAGTTGCTACCGCCCTGGGATTTTAGCTCAAGAGCCCTGCCCAGCGTGGGTGCCATCATGGGGATGCCCCCGCAGCAGCTGGGATTGTTCATGGGCTTCCCATGGGTAGGAGCAGCATCGGAGCTCCCTGGATCTGCGCAGAGGGTGGATGGAGCCGTGGGGCTGGGCACACAGTGGGGAGGTTCTTGCTTCTTGGGTTGCTTGGAGCTGGAGCATAGCTGGGAGTCCCGCTGCTTGCAGGGGGTGCTCTCCTCCCCACCCCTGGGGGTCCTACTTCTGGCATGGCATGTAGCTGACGTGCGAGCAGCCGTGGCTGGGGTGCAGGTGGCCACCTCTGCATGGGCCAGCAGGGGCACAGTCTCTGTGGGCAGGGATAGGCAGCATGAGGTCACTCCTCCCTGCCCCTTTAGCACCCGGCCCCCTCCGCTGGCTCATTTTGTGCCAGTGCCAGGCCTGCCTGACCTGCCCACAGTCTGCTCGCCCTCGGGGCGCATGCAGGGTCGCTCTGGGTGCCAACACAGCCGCTTCAGGCCACAGCGTCACCCTGAGCCTCGGGCCCCCTCCTCCCTAGTCTCGCTCTATCATTCCAGCCTCTTCCAAGCTTTGCCTCTTTCCCCTCTTTTTCCTTGACCCCCTTTCTTTCCCTGCCCCTTCCCCCTTATTCCCCACCTCCCTTCCACGGCGCCCCCTTCCCCCAGCCCAGAGGCGTCACCTGATTTCAGTGGGCACCATGGGCTGGCAGTGCCTCCGTCTGCAGTACCACAGCAGGGCCCAGAGGATCGAGAGTATCAGGACCAGAAGGAAAATGGCCCCCAGGACAGAGCCTACGATGAGCCCCACGTTCCTTGTATCTGCAGAAGGGGAGCAAACCTGTCACCTTCTCCCTCCCCCCCATACCGGGCTGGGATCACGCCCAGAAAGCACCGCAGGGACTCCTGGCTGCTGAGTCCCATCGATACCCTGCCCACCGGGCACTGTTCCCATATTCGCTCTGCATGCCCCAGGGGAGTCCCCTGCTGGGCTGCCCATGAGGCCCTGGCCAGGCCCATGTAATCCATGGGGCCCTGCCTGGGCAATAGCTCCTGTGAGAAGGTGCCTGCTGCGTGGGGTCAGTGCATTAGCTTGGAGCTGTAGCTCGGCGCCAAGAACCTGGCCCTCCCTGGCACCTTGTCAAAGGGCTCAGCCCTGGCGATGGGGGCGGGGATGGGGGAGTCGCCTTTGCTGTCTATGGGTCATTGTTCCCAATGCAGGAGGCAAGGGGGATTAGAGTCAGAGATCTTAAGGCCAGAAGGACCCATCAGATCATCCAGTCTGCCCTCCTGCACATCACAGCTCACCAGCCCTCCCCCCACAGCGCCCCCATAGAACCGGGATTACACTAAAGTACCACAGTCCAGCAGAGCCCTAGCTATGAGGCACCAGCCACAGAGCCCAGGAGGGGCCGAGTCTCCATTGTTCCCTATGGGGAAGTGGGTTCTCCATTGTTCCCTAGGAGGGTCTCCATTGTACCCTATGGAAAAGGAAGTTCTCCATTGTTCCCTATGGGGAGCTCTCTATTGTTCCTGATAGGGAAGGGGGTTCTCCATTGTTCTCTATGGGGGGGGTTCTCCATTGTTCACTATTGGGGGGTTCTCCATTGTTCACTATGGGGAAGGGGGGTTCTCCATTGTTCCCTATTGGGGGGGTTCTCCATTGTTCCCTGTGGGGAAGCAGGTTCTCCATTGTTCCCTAGGAGGGTCTCTATTGGACCCTATGGAGAAGGAAGTTCTCCACTGTTGCCTATGGGGGGCTTTCCATTGTTCCCTATGGGGAAGGGGGTTCTCCATTGTTTTCTATTGGGGGGAGTTCCCCATTGTTCCCTATGGGGAAGCGGGTTCTCCATTGTTCCCTAGGAGGGTCTCCATTGTACCCTATGGAGAGTTCAGAGTGGCAGCCCTGTTAGTCTGTATCTGCAAAAAAAAAAAAAAAAAGGGGGTACTTGTGGCACCTTAGAGACTAACAAATTTATTTGAGTATAAGCTTTCGTGAGCTACAGCTCACTTCATTGGATTTTAGTCTCTAAGGTGCCACAAGTACTCTTTTTCTTCCTATGGAGAAGTTCTTCATTGTTCCCTATGGGGGGCTCTCCATTGTTACCTACAGGGAAGGAGGGGTCTCCAGTGCTCCCTGGGGGCTGCTGGAGGCTGAGCTCTGTTCTGGCTCCGGCCCCTCAGGCTGCCCCTCACACTGACATTTTTGGACATGCCCCTCCCCTCGGGGTTCTCACAACGCCAGGCTGGTCCCGCTCCCAGCCCAGCCTGGGGTCCAGGCTCAGCTTCAAGGAGCTGCTGCCAGACGCTTGGGTCCTCCCCCGCTGGGCGCTCGGATGCTTGCCCCCTGCCCTGGCCTTGCGCCCCCCCATCCTACCTGAGTAGCCGGCGCGAGGGACGGAGACATGCACCATGCACTGGGTGTAACCCACCCTGTTGGTCACGCGGCAGCTGTAGGTCCCGGCATGCTCCTGCGACAGGCTCTGGATCATCAGGTCTCCAGAGCCTTGCCCTGCACAGGAGAGACCCAGCCCTGAGTGAGCCCCCACAAAGTACCCCCGACAGCGCCAGCTCCTCCACCCCTAGGGGCCTTGGGACAGTGCAGGGCAGCCAGAGCCCCCTGGCAACACATCAGGGCCATGCCTGGGCCCACCCCCAAAAACACCCCAGCTGCTCCATCCATGAAAAGGGTCCCCCCGGTGCCAAGACCTCAGGAAACTCATGTCACAGACATTGCCAAGGGGACACTCCCAGCTCAGCACAAGAGCATCCCACCCTCTGGGGGCCCCCACCTCTCCCCTGCACCATCCTGGGGCACACACCCCATGATGAGCTCAGCAAAGTGTGCAGGGACCCCTGCCCCCAGGGACTCCCGCCCCCACTGCTTACCCTGCACTGTCCTGGGGGGCAGCCAGCCCATGGTATAGTCCCCTCCCATCTTGGACCACTGGTAGGAGAGGGGAAGGGAGCCCCCTTCAGAGCAGCACCTGAGCATGAGGTTCCCGCCCCTGGCCGGCTCCCCGTCCATCCAGCACCGAGGGGCGGCCGGCTTCTCTGGGGAGAGACACAAATCGCATCAGTTAATGGGAGCTAGTAAGGAGCAGCAGGGATGGACAGGTAGACATGGCCATGCTCAGAGACAGGGAGGCAGGCAGAGCCCGGGTACAGCAGGAATGGGGTGGTAGTGCCCCCTGAAAGGGGGAGTCAGAGGATGGGGATTACTGATGGGCAGGCAGAGACAGATTGGTGAGCAAGGTCAGTGGGCTAGAGTCAGCATATGGGGATTGGTGGGCAGGGTCAGTGGCCTGGGGTCAGCATATGGGGACTGGCAGGAAGAGTTGGATCAGGAGGCAGTGTTTGTCCACTGGGAATGGCAAGCGGGGGCGGTGGGCAGAGGTAGGTCTGGGGGTGGTGGGGACAGTGATGGTTGGGTCAATGGTTGGAGTTTAGATCTGTGGCCGGGGTTGGGTTGTGGGGGTTCGGTCAGTAGGTAGAGTTTGGGTTAGTGGGTTGGGTCAGTGGGTGGGGATTGGAACTCACCTAGCACAGTGACGGTGACCTGGTGGGTGTTGGCAGTGGGTGAGGGTGGGTCAGTGGGTGCAGGGGGATCAGCAGGGTTGCTGGGACTCACCTAGCACAGTGACAGTGACCTGTTGGGTGTTGGCAGGGGGTGAGGGTGGGTCAGTGGCTGCAGGGGGATCAGCAGGGTTGCTGGGACTCACCTAGCAGAGTGACGGCGTCGGCAGGAGTTGCTGTTGGGTGAGTGGATGGAATTTGGGTCAGAGGGTGGGGTTGGGTTAATGGGAGGGTTGGGTCAGTGAATAGAATGTGGGTCAGTGGACCATGGGGGGATCAGTGAGGGGGTGGGACTCACCTAGCATGACGAGGATGACCTGGGGGTGTTGGCAAAGGGTTCGTGTTAGGTCAGTGCGTGGGGTTCGCTTGGCAGGGGTTGGGCCAGTGCATGGGGTTGGGTCAGTGGGCAGTGGATGGGTCGCGGTCAGAGGCGGATTAAAGGTTTGTGGGGCCCTGGGTCAGAGAAAGTGGGGGCCCCTTCTGCCTGCAGAGCAATCCCCCACTCCCCAGCAGGAGGGCTGGGTGGGCAAGTAAGTCAGGGCATGGGCACCCATTTCACTGGGGGGTCCCCAATTGGCTGGAGGCCCTGGGAATGGGCCCTGTTAGCCCAGTGGCTAATCTGCCACTGTTGGGGGTGAGGGGCCAGCAGGTGGGGGCGGGACTCACCGAGCACAGTAATGGTGATCAAGTGGGTGTCGACAGAGGCTTTCTTCACCCTGCACTCGTAGGTGGCCGAGTCCGACACATGCAGGTTTGCCAGGTGGATGGAGGCATCATACAGGCTTGGGTCCTTGGCCACAAATGCCACCCTCTGCTGCAGGCCTAGGACGTTGCCGTACTTGATCTTCTGGTCCTGGTAGGTCAGGAACTGACGGGGAGGAACCAAGCAGCAGTGAGCAATGGTGGGTGGTGAGCAAGGGGGACTGGAGACCTGCCAAGGGGCAGAACCAGGGCAGGAGCAGCACTGGGAGCTGAGAATCCAGGTCCTTGGGGACCGTCCTATACAGGGAGCTGCTAGAGATGCATGTTCTGCACCAGCGGTTTTCAAACTGTGGGTTGGGACCCAAAGTGGTCACAACCCGATTTTAATGGGGTCACCAGGGCTGGTGTTAGAGTTTCTGGGGCCTGGGGCCAAGTCCAAGCCCCAACCCCAGCTCCACCACTGAGGACTGAAGCCCGAGCCCCACTACCCAGGGCCAAAGTCCCATGGCGTCAGCCCTGGGTGGTGCAGGTCAGGTTACAGGCCCCGCACCTGGGGCTGAAGCCCTCGGGCTTTGGCTTTGACCTGTCCCCCATCCTGGATTGATAGGGCTTGGGTTTTACCCCCCCTCAGCCATCCCCCACTCAGGATGGTGGAGCTTGGGCTTTGGCTTTGGCCCCCCTGCCCGGGGTGGAGGGGCTTGGGCAGGCTCAGGCTTCAGTCCCCATTCCTGGGGTCGTGTAGTAATTTTTGTTGTCAGAAGGGGTCACGGTGCAATGAGGTTCGAGAACCTCAGTCTACACTGATGGTGCTGGGTGGCGGGGCAGAGAATGCCCTGCCCAGGGACTGGGGCCAACTAGGAGCGGAGAGGCTGGTGGAGCCCAAGCCAGATGAGCTCAGCGTCCAGGCATGGGGCAACAGGGGGAAGGGGGTGTAAGGGATTCTGTGGAAGGCAGAAGCGCAGGGCCCAGGGGGAAGGAGTCACAGCCTCAGGAGCAGAGGGTGACAGCCCCTCTTGAGGGAGGCCTCTCGCTGGGGCAAGTCACAGGGGGCAGCTGGGACAGGACAATTCAGTGGGCCCTGGGGGAGACTTGGACCTGCAGCTGGGGCTGTGCCCGAGGGAGGGACCGGCACCGTGAGGGGGCTCAAGAATATGCACACACACAAGGGTGAGGAAGGGTGGCCGGGTGCCATCAGCCAGGTTGGCAGTGGGGGCAGTGCCCAGGGGTCTCCGCAATCAGACTGGATCCGTGGGAGATGGAATCTGAGCAAGGACCCAGTGCTGGGCAGGGAGTAGCAGCCCATGAGGCAAAGGCAGGGGCAGGAACTCGGCCAAGGTGTCCCAGCAAGCCAGGGGCAGAGCTGGAAACAGACCCCGGCACAGATTCCAACCAGGCGTTTGATGGGCCTTGCTAAGGAAGTGGGTTGAGGGGCAGGACTCAGACTCACCGGCAGCCTCTGGTCAGAGTTCACCATGGTCCATATAATGTCCAGGTTGTTGGGTCCGTTGTCCTCAGGCTCCAGGATGTAGGGGCAGCCCAGCCTCACTGAGTCCCCCTGAGCCAGGTACAGCACCTGCTGGCCCTTTGCATTGATCCGCACGGCCTCTAGCACAGCTAAGGGACAGATAGACAGAGCCGCCCATCAGGACAGACAGGCTAGTGCTGGGCAGAACAGCTGCAAAGAGAGGGAGGCGTCACCGGGCACCTTCTGCGGACACTGAGCCCTTCCTGCAGTGCCCAGAGCCAGCTATGCAGGGAGCCAGTCCTGTGGCCTGCCAGTGTGGGAATGAGGGGACTGTCAGACAAGGGGCTCTGGGGGAAGCCTGTCCCATCAACTTTTAGAAGATGCTGCAAGGGGGGGGGCATTATCCCTGCAGGGACCAGGCTGTGCCCTGGGCAGAGATGGGCTCCCTTTCCCGGAGCTGGGCTCTATTGCCCAATATTTGTCAAGCTGTGGACATCTTGCTGCAAGGATCCCACTTGGCCCTGTCAGAATACAGCGAAGCAGGGTGGGTTTTGCCCTGTATCTAAGGCCAGTGCCCCTGGTGATCTCTGCTTAACACTTAGCTCAGGCCAGTGAGCTCAGACAGCCCCTAGGGGGAGCCACACCAGGGATACTGGGGCTTGATTTGAAATGCCGTGCTGCAGGGGCCACTGCAATGAACAAGCGTGCACATAATGCACTCACGAGTGTACCAGTCCAACACATTCAAGCCAGCAAAGGGCAGCATCCTGCACAAAGGCCCCTGCTGATGAAGTGAACAATTTCACTCAACTGATTTTTAAAGTTGCCAGTTTCAGCAACCTGCTGGGTCCTGACTCGGGAAAGTGAGCAAAGGTCCTGCAGGAAATGAGGGGGCGGGGGGTGTTGTTATTTATTGCACTGCTTCGTTAAGAGGCTTCTCCAACTTGCACCAACTGCCAACAGCAGCCAGGGATCCACAGGCCCAGGGGAGCCCAGCCATGCCCCCTGCCTGCAGCTGGAAGAGAATCCACAGGGGAGGTCCTCAGAGCTAGATCTGCCAGGGCTGATGTGTCTAAGCCAGATATGTCTGCAGAACACACCCAGCCTTGGTACTCTGGGAGAGCTGCCTGCTACCAGCCTGAGGGGACCTCCCCAGTGTTTCATTGTTGTGTAATTAACTAGTGACTCTTCGCAGAGCACTTTCTAGGTGCAGTGTAATCCAGGTGCAAAGGGCTCTTGCTTGCAAAGTGTCACTATATGGGATGACAGTGCAGGAAGGGAACATACCTGGGAGAAGGGTGCTGCTGGCTGATTGTCAGTCCTGCGGCAGCTGAGGGGATTCCAGCTCAGGTAGATACACATATTCTAGCTTTGATCGAGCTGCTAGCACAGTACAAATAGCAGTGCAGCTCTGGGAGCACTGACAGTGGGATGGGCTAGCCACCTGAGCAAGCACCTGGAGTCCTGGGCGGGACCGTACTCAGGGTAGTTATCCCAAGTGTCCTACCACCCATGCCGCGGCAGCTACACTGCTCTGTGTAGCTCAGTGGTTCTCCCTGAAACGCTAGGGGTGCACAGAGATCTTTCAGGGGGTACATCAACTCATCTAGATATTTGCCTAGTTTTACAACTAGGTGCCACAGATCCAGCCTTTTAAATGAAATGTTGACAAATGGTGAATGATAGCAAAACCTTAAAATAAACATTCATGAGATTCCAACAACTTCCTAGGAGTGGATTCTAGAGCTGGCCCAAACTCTGTGGAAAATCCCAACATTTATTTCAAATCAGAACAAAACCTAAACATTGATTTTGGCTACATGTAGTGAAAACACAGGCTACATGTAGTGAAATCAGTACAAACTAAAATTCCATACAATGACTTGTTTATAGTGCTCTTTATATTATAAGTACAATATTTATATTTCAATCGTTTTATTTTATAAATACATTGTAAAAATGAGAAAGTCAGCCATTTTTCAGTAGTAGTGTGGCTGTGATACTTTTGTATTGTTATGTCTGATTTTGCAGGCAAGTAGTTTTTAAGTGAGGTGAAACTTGGAGTTACACAAGACAAATCAGCCTCCTGAAAGAGGGACAGTGGCCTGGAAAGGTTGAGAGCCACAGTTGTAGTGCACTAGCTCAATCAAAACTACTCTGTGTACACCGACCTGAGCTGGAAATTACACTGCCAGCTCCAGTGTAGATGTACCATAAGAGGTTTCTCTCTTGCTGCATTTTGTCAGCGCTGCTCCATACGGGTAGTGCCCAGATTTATGGAGCCGGAGCAGTTTTGTGATGTACTAAGGGCTTGAGTACACACAGGTGTAAAATGACAGTTATAGGGGAATAACTATTCGGCTCTAGCTCTGCCTGCTAAACTGCCCGGTGTGAAGGCTTCTCTGGAACGAGAATGACTGTATTCCAGTATAATTGCTCCTGTTCCATAATGAACTCCCTGTTATTCTGGAATCAAGTGTCCACATGAGGAAGTTATTCCAGCACACCTATTATTGTTATTATTTATTAGGTGTATTACCGTAGCTCCTAGCAGCCCCAGCCAGGGACCAGGCCCCATGGTGCTTGGGACTGTGCAAATGCAAAACAAAAAGACAGTTCCTGCCCCAAGGAGCTCACAGGCATTATTCCACTATGCTGGGCAATTTCCCCATGTAGATGAGCCCTAAATTGCTAGGCTGGGAGCCATGCGGAGGGAGGGGGGTTTAGAACCAAGTTCACTAGTGTTCCCACCCTCTCTGGCTCCCTGTCACTGGCTGGGGAGGGCCTGAGGGGTCCCTTGGAGAAGCCTACCTGGTGTTAGACACAAGAGGAAGAGCTGGACAGTCCCTCGCCCAGCCATGGTCCTGCAGCCTCTCCCAGCGTATCCAGAGCAGCAGAGAAGAGAGACGATCCTGGGTGGGGAGCTCGGAGACAGGGAAGCAGAGCGTCTTGGGGCTGCTTTTATCTGCCAGGGCTGGGTGTTCCTCCCTGCAAGGAGGATGCCTTTGGGGTGAGTGAGGAGGTGAGTGAGCAGCTCCAAGCTGTGAGTGTGAGCTGCCGCCCGCTCCCTCCTGTGCCTACCTCGTAATTAACACTGGCTTGGCTGCCGTGGGCTTTCCTGCTAGCCGGGCCTGTCGCCCTGCATCCCTCTGGCACAGGGAGGCCTGACAGGTGGCTCTCTAGGCTCAGGGCTTGGGAGGGAGGTTGGTGACAGCCGGCCTCAAAGCTTTTAATGGGACCTCAACCCACCCACTGAGCTTACACCTACAGTTTCCACCTGCAGTGGTGGGCGCCAGTGACCTGGTAGCAGGGAGATGTCTATTCGCCCTGTGTGGTGTGTGTGGCTGCCAGGCTGCCAGCCCCTCCCCGTGCACCACAGCCAGTGGGGCACAGCCGCAAGCCCATACCAGGTGTCCGCTTGTCACACAGAGTCTCATGGGAGAGATAGGGTTGCCAACCCCTCCAGGATTGCCCTGGAGTCTCCAGGAATGTAAAGATTAATCTTTAATTAAAGATTATGTCACGTGATGAAACCTCCAGAAATATGTCCAACCAAAACTGGCATCCCTAGTGAGAGAACATCCCAGGTCTGGCCAGGCAGTGGGGGCGGGGGCAGGGCAGGCTGCCTGTGCCGGCAACACATCTGTCTCTGGTGCCGGGGGCAAAGGGACCATCTGCAGAATGAGCAAAACCAAAGGAGGATTAGAAACAGCCAGGGAGGGAGGGTAAACATGAGTCCACCTGAGCGGTCAGTTTGGGTGTGAGCGTGCAACATAGGGAGCATCCGTGTGTGACAATGAGCCTGTAACAGTGAGTGTGTGAATGTGCAACTGTGAGCATGTGACGGGGTGTGGAGGGGTGTGATGGGGTATGTGTGACTGTGAGCATGTGATGGTTTGTGGGACTCTGTGTTACAGTGTGTGTGTGAGATGGGATGTGACAGGGTGTGTCTGAGCATGTGATGGGATGTGACTGTGAGGATGTGACTGTGTATGATGGTTTGTGTAACTGGGAGTGTGTTACAGTGTGTGTGAGATGGGGTGTGACAGTGTATGTGACTTTTGAGTGTGTGATGGGGTGTGATGGTGTGCATGTGACTGTGAGCATGTGATGGGGGTGTGACTGAGCATATGATGGGGTGTGATGAGATGTGTGTGAAAGTGAACGTGTGACAGTGTGTGTGACTGCATGTGTGATGGTTTGTGTGATTGTGTTACAGTGTGTGTGAGATGAGGTGTGACAGTGTGTGTGTGACTGAGCGTGTGACAGTGTGTGTGACTGTGAGCATGTGCCTGTGTGTGACTGCATGTGTGATGGTTTGTGTACTGTGTGTTTCAACGGGTGTGAGATGGGGTGTGACAGTGTGTGTGAAGTGAGCATGTGATGGGATGTGTGGCTGAGTGTGTGACAGGGTGAACCCAAATCTAGATGTTCCCATGCTCGTGTTGCTCCTCCAGGTGCTCTGAGTCCCCCCACGGGGGCCTGGGCACCACATCTCAGGTTGTATCTTACCCACAGTGTTTGTGTGCGGGTGTGAGAGGGATAGTGTGCATGTCTGGCACAATGTACATGTGCTGGGGTGTGGCCCGCCAGTTAGCACTGACTGCTAGTGGGGAGCGACCCCTACGGAGTCACCTGCCCTGCTCCCTGCCGTACAGCGCCCCTCAGCAGCAGGGTGGTGCACTGGGGCCAGTGTTGACTGGGAGAGGAGAGCGCCCCCTACTGAGCCCCCACCCCGCTCCCTGCAATACAGCACGCCCTAGGACCACACTGTCATTGGGGCCACCACTGACTTTGAGGGGAGAGCACCCCCTACTGAGCCCCCCCACCCTGCTTCCTGCAATACAGCATCCTCTAGCACTGCACAGGGTCACTTGGGTTAGCCGTGACTCTGAGGGTGGTGCTCCTGCCTCACTTCCTGCACTTACTCTTCCTTGAAAATCTCTGCTAGGAGCTGAACCCGCCCAGCTGGGGTAATCCAGGGAGATATGCCTAGTAGCAGCCCGTGGGGATCTCCCCAGTGTGCCGTTATCATGTAATTAACTAACTCATCCTCACAGAGCACTTTCAATGGAATTCAGGTGCCAATTGTTATTGTTGTTATTGTCACTGTGTGGGAGGGAGAGGTTCAGGAACAGGAGGGTGCATGGATGCCTGGGGAGAAGGGTGCTGGCTGATGGTCTTTCCCGCTGAAGGGATCTGAGCAATCCCCCATGGAGGAGTTATGTCATTGTTTGCCTGAGGCCCCCTCATGAGGCCCCCAGTGCTGGTGAAGGCCCAGGCTTTTCCAGCAGGTCAGAAAATGGGGACATTTGCACAAGAATTTGTCTCTTTTTCCCAGGTTTCAGAATAGCAGCCGTGTTAGTCTGTATTCGCAAAAAGAAAAGGAGTACCCGTGGCACCTTAGAGACTAACAAATTTATTAGAGCATAAGCTTTCGTGAGCTACAGCTCACTTCATCGGATGCATTTGGTGGAAAAAGCAGAGGAGAGATTTATATACACACACACAGAGAACATGAAACAATGGGTTTATCATACACACTGTAAGGAGAGTGATCACTTAAGATAAACCATCACCAGCAGCAGGGGGGGGGAAGGAGGAAAACCTTTCATGGTGACAAGCAAGGTAGGCTAATTCCAGCAGTTAACAAGAATATCAGAAGAACAGTGGGGGGGGGGGGGGTGGGAGGGAGAAATACCATGGGGAAATAGTTTTACTTTGTGTAATGACTCATCCATTCCCAGTCTCTATTCAAGCCTAAGTTAATTGTATCCAGTTTGCAAATTAATTCCAATTCAGCAGTCTCTCGTTGGAGTCTGTTTTTGAAGCTTTTTTGTTGAAGTATAGCCACTCTTAGGTCTGTGATCGAGTGACCAGAGAGATTGAAGTGTTCTCCAACTGGTTTTTGAATGTTATAATTCTTGACGTCTGATTTGTGTCCATTCATTCTTTTACGTAGAGACTGTCCAGTTTGGCCAATGTACATGGCAGAGGGGCATTGCTGGCACATGATGGCATATATCACATTGGTAGATGCGCAGGTGAACGAGCCTCTGATAGTGTGGCTGATGTGATTAGGCCCTATGATGGTATCCCCTGAATAGATATGTGGACAGAGTTGGCAACGGGCTTTGTTGCAAGGATAGGTTCCTGGGTTAGTGGTTCTGTTGTGTGGTGTGTGGTTGCTGGTGAGTATTTGATTCAGATTGGGGGGCTGTCTGTAAGCAAGGACTGGTCTGTCTCCCAAGATCTGAGAGAGCGATGGGTCGTCCTTCAGGATAGGTTGTAGATCCTTGATGATGCGTTGGAGAGGTTTTAGTTGGGGGCTGAAGGTGATGGCTAGTGGCGTTCTGTTGTTTTCTTTGTTGGGCCTGTCCTGTAGTAGGTGACTTCTGGGTACTCTTCTGGCTCTGTCAATCTGTTTCTTCACTTCAGCAGGTGGGTATTGTAGTTGTAGGAATGCATGATAGAGATCTTGTAGGTGTTTGTCTCTGTCTGAGGGGTTGGAGCAAATGCGGTTATATCGTAGCGCTTGGCTGTAGACAATGGATCGAGTGGTATGATCTGGATGAAAGCTAGAGGCATGTAGGTAGGAATAGCGGTCAGTAGGTTTCCGATATAGGGTGGTGTTTATGTGACCATCGCTTATTAGCACCGTAGTGTCCAGGAAGTGGATCTCTTGTGTGGACTGGTCCAGGCTGAGGTTGATGGTGGGATGGAAATTGTTGAAATCATGGTGGAATTCCTCAAGAGCTTCTTTTCCATGGGTCCAGATGATGAAGATGTCATCAATGTAGCGCAAATAGAGTAGGGGCATTAGGGGACGAGAGCTGAGGAAGCGTTGTTCTAAGTCAGCCATAAAAATGTTGGCATACTGTGGGGCCATGCGGGTACCCATCGCAGTGCCGCTGACTTGAAGGTATACATTGTCCCCAAATGTGAAATAGTTGTGGGTGAGGACAAAGTCACAAAGTTCAGCCACCAGGTTAGCCGTGACATTATCGGGGATACTGTTCCTGACGGCTTGTAGCCCATCTTTGTGTGGAATGTTGGTATAGAGGGCTTCTACATCCATAGTGGCTAGGATGGTGTTTTTAGGAAGATCACCAATGGACTGTAGTTTCCGCAGGAAGTCAGTGGTGTCTCGAAGATAGCTGGGAGTGCTGGTAACGTAGAGCCTGAGGAGGGAGTCTACATAGCCAGACAATCCTGCTGTCAGGGTGCCAATGCCTGAGATGATGGGGCGTCCAGGATTTCCAGGTTTATGGATCTTGGGTAGCAGATAGAATACCCCAGGTCGGGGCTCCAGGGGTGTGTCTGTGCGGATTTGTTCTTGTGCTTTTTCGGGGAAAGTTCTCTTTTTCCCACGAACTTATTTTTGAAATTTTCCGGCCTGTTCTGTCCAGGTGAGAATCTGCCCGTGGCCAATGCGGCCAGCTCTTGCGATTTCATCCTGAGATTTGCAAGGTTCTTCATGCCTTGGCTCCTGGAATTGTGATGTTGCAGCAGGACCTTGGCTTTTATTTGAATAAAAAGTTAGTTTCTAGCACTTAAAGAAAAGGAGTACTTGTGGCACCTGAGAGACTAACAAATTTATTAGAGCATAAGCTTTCGTGAACTACAGCTCACTTCATCGGATGAAGTGAGCTGTAGCTCACGAAAGCTTATGCTCTAATAAATTTGTTAGTCTCTAAGGTGCCACAAGTCCTCCTTTTCTTTTTGCGAATACAGACTAACACGGCTGCTACTCTGAAACCTTTCTAGCACTTGTGGCTGAAGAGAAAAACATGGACTGAGTGCAACCCTTGAGCTCCAAACCAGGGGACAAAGAGACAGAACCCAACATTCACTATTTTTAAAACAATCTCATGATTTTAAACCAATCTCACGACTTTTGGGCCTGGACTCCTGATTTTGTACCGTTTGGGGCTGGCAGTGCTGCATGTCCCTCTGTGCCCGGCCACAGGGCCCAGTGCACTCCTGACCTCTGGACTTGAGCAGAGCCACTCGCTACCTCTAGGGTGAAGCCTGCCCCGAGGATGCCCCCAGTACAAAGCACTGGAGCCCATCTGGACTTCAGTGGGATGAGCAGCGTTGGCTGTACGCTGAGCCTCCTGAACTGTGGGGAGTTTCACTTGGAGAAACAAAAAGACACCGGGAATCTTGTCTGTTCAGCCCCAGCTGCTGGAGCGGCCCTGGGAGCTCCAAATGAGCAGCTCTGCTGGTGCCTATACAGACCAGGCTGCATGTCTCCCTTCCCAATCCCGTCCAAACCACCCCTGCTGGTACCTGCGTGGACAGGCCCAGCTCTCCACTAATGGACAGGAAGTGGGTGGGACTCACCTGAGCAGCACCTGGCACCTCGCCGGTAGGGCTGAGGGGGGGATCCTGTGGGGTGGGCACTGAGACCACGAGGAAGCAGCTGGAGAGGTTGAGGAGGGAGGGAAGTGTTGCTGGGAAAATCCCCCAGGGCTGCCCATATCCCATTATCAGGCACATCGATCCCTGTATGTGGGATGGTGCAGGACTGCAGCCCCTTCCCCCCACCTCCACCCCGAGCCTGCTGGCCTCAGAGACTGAGGTGTGATTTGAACACTGGAGGAAGCAGGCAGGAGGGACCTTGGCTAGGATAGTTTCATCTCAGGGCTTGTCTTGTTCTTCTTCAAGCCGTAGTTCCATCTACGTGGGGCCAGCTCTTTGAATCCTTCTTCTCCATTGCAGTCAATCTCGAAGCAGTTCCCCAGAAACTCCACAGCTAATCAGTCCTTTTGGAGGACACTGCAGTGGGGCCTGCTCCATCCCCACCCTCTGCTGCCCAGAAACCAATCAGATGCTCCAGTGAATGGCACCTCCACCTTAGTTCTTTATATTCCCGTCACCAACCCCAACACAGTCTTGTGCAGCAGTGGTTTCTTGCACTTTCCCACAGGACCAGAGGGGACCAGAGCTCTCCCTCCTATGGGATCTCAGAGCATACTGGGCTTAGCTAAGCCAATCCTCTTCCTCCCCACCCTCTTTCCTTCCTTCCTTCCTTCCTGTGTCTTCTTTTACAGCCCTCAGCTAATGGCCCCCAGACTGATCAGCTAGTTTTCCCTGGGGGTGCTCCACCCCAGCTTGGCCCTGAGGCCCTGCCCCCACTCCATCCCTTCCCCCAAGGCTCCACCCTTGCCCCACCTCTTTCCTCCCTCGCTCCTCTCACTCCCCCCAGCACCTCTCACCCACTGCCAAACAGCTGATCAGTGGCAGGCAGGAGGCACAGGGGGTGGGGGAAGAGCTGATTGGCAGGGCCACCCGAACAGCTGATCAGCAGGTGGGTGCTGAGCACCCACTATTTTTCCTGCTTCAGGGTGCCACTCTTGGGACGTTTTCTGCTAGCGTCTGGAGCACTGATGCGAACGCAAAGGGGATTTGTGCCAAGCCTACACGTGCTCCGATTCTTACTACAAACTGTTCACTTCCTCCACATGGCATCTGACTGTGGTGACAGCATCTTGTGCATGTCATGGATGAACCTGACACAGTCTCCAGGTACCTGTTTCATTCTCATACACCACCTGATGCTTGTCTACACAGAGAAATGGACCAGAATAGCTGCCCCTGTGGACACAATAGAGTCCACACAGGGAGCTCTTCCAGAGCAGCTGATTTCACCATAGCTGTCAGTCAGTTTCCCTGTGTAGACAACCCTCAGAAAGGAGGGACATAGCAATGGAGCTCTGGACATCCTCACCACAGGATGGGTGCCAGGAATCTCACAGTCCTCAGGCCAGATTCACAGGAGTATTTAGGCACCTAATGATGCAGGTAGGCACCTAGTGGCATTTGCAAAAGCAACTGAGTGAGTTAGGCACCTCAGCCTGATTGATTTCAATGGGAATTAGGCACATAGGAGTAAAGACCCTCCAGGGACTAGATCCACAAAGTGGCTTAGCCATTGCAGTGCTGAACTCCTAGGCACCCTGCTGCACATTGAGATCCTCAGTGCTGAGCTGTGCACCCAGACTGCCCATACAATGCATGGGGAGAGTTGGGCGCCAAAGGAGGGGATCCTCAGACACCCACAAGCTGAGCAGGGAGCCCCCTAAGCTGGCCAGGAGTGAAGTGCGAAGGGATGGGATTTAGGGCCCAGATCCACAAAGGGACATAGGCGCCTAACTCCCATTGACCTAGGTCATTGGCTGATGGGCTGGATGGAGGCGCCTCTCTCCACTCAGGTGTCTTAGCCATGAACCTGCTCCAGGAGTTAGTGCCTGAGCCAGGTTCACTCGTTCTCATGAAAAAGGAAAACAAACCCCAGCCTGTTGTAGCCAACAGCCCAGCATTTAGGACACTCACCTGGGAGAGCCACATTCAAACACCTGCTCTACCCGATTTGGAGTGAGGAATGAACACATCTCCTGCTCCCAGCTGAGGGCCCCAACCATTGGGCTATTGGCTATGCTAGGGTGAGGCTCTCTGTGCCAGGAAACACAGTCTGCAGCAGAGCCAGTCTCTGGCAACCTAACGAGTGCAGCTGGCCTGTAGTGGGCTCCCTAGTTGGCTACCCTGCCTGATTGGTGAGGAGAGGGGGCAGACTGATTCTTCCACCCAGCAGCAGTAGCAGTTCATGGGCTGCTCAATGCATTTGTCCACAGCTGAGATAGTTCCTGCAGCTGCTTGTTTCCTGCGTTGTTCCAGGCAGGCCCCTGCCTTGGACCCAGCCCTACCCCTGCCCTGCCTCACTCCAGGTGACCTGGTTCTGACCCTCGGCTCCAATTTCTGACTTCGGCTCTGAGCTTTGGCTCCAATTCCTGGCTACGGATACTTGCTCCAGCTGTTAGGCCTGACTCCTGCTCTGAGCACTAGGCAGACTGCCCATGTCCTGGTCACTGACAGTTGGATCAGCCCCAGCACAAGCCCTAAGAGAACTAGAGTCGTAACAGCGAGCATGGATCCTGCAAAGGCCAATATCTCTCTGACAGACAGAGTGGGAGCCCTACAGACTTTGCAGGCCCAACTTGCCATCCTGCAGACCCAGAATGACGTCCTGTAAGCTCCAGCTGTGCCGCCATCAACTCCGCCCCCGCCCCCTGCAAACGGCTCCCTCTGCCTGACAAGCTTAATGGTGATCGTGACAAATTTCGTGGGTTCCTAAATTAGGGTTGCCAACTATCTAATCACATAAACCTAAACACCCTTGCCTGCCCCCTACCCCGCCCCTTCCCGAAGATCCTGCCCCACTCACTCCATCCCCTCTCCCTCCATCATTTGCTCTCCCCGACCCTCACTCACTTTCAGCAGGCTGGGGCAAGGGCTTGGGGTGTGGGAGTGGGTGCATGGTACAGGCTCTCGGAGGGAGTTTGGGTGCAGGAGGGGGCTCAGGGCTGGGGCAGGGGATGGGGTGGGGGAGAGGGTGAGTGGTGCAGGCTTCAGCTGGGAGGTACTTACCTCGGGTTGCTCCCAGTTGGTGGCATAGCGGGGCTAAGGCAAGCTCCCTGCCTGCCCTGGCCCTGCGCTGCTCCTGGAAGCGGCTGGCACATCTCTGTGGCCCCTGCAGGGACAGGGAGTTCTGCGCGCTGCCCCTGCCTGCAGGCACTGCCCCCGCAGCTCCTATTGGCTGCAGTTCTTGGCCAATGGGAGCTGTGGCGTTGGCGCTCAGGGAGGGGGCAGTGCACGAAGACCCCTAGACCCCCCCTGCACCTAGGGGCTGCAAGGACATGCCGCTTCTTCCGGAAGCAGTGTGAGGCCAGGGCAGGCAGGGAGCCTACTTTAGTCCTGTTGCGCCAACGGACTTTTAGCAGCCTAAACTCTTCTGGTTTGGTTTCAGTAGCCTCCAGGCGATAGAGCCCGATTCCGGGAAACTCCTGGGAAAACCAGGAGGGTTGGCAACCCTATGATCTAAATCAGTGTCAGCTCCTGTTTCTGCTATGCCCACAGTCATATCCCACTGACCAAGCCCAGGTGAGATAAATTATCAGCCTGCTTCCCATGGAGGCCCTGGCTTGGGCATCTCCACTTCTGGGAAAATCAAGCCCATGTCTGGGACAATTTGAGGACTTTGTCAGAGCTAAGGCAGCAATCTTCGATGACCCCTGCCATGAGGACATGGCCGAAGTCGGGCTTCAAGGGTTGTGGCAGGGACGCCGGAGTCCCAGCGCTTGATGGTGGACATCAAGCGGCATGAGGCCACTCAGCATTATTATGTCTGGCGCGACCTCACCCGTGGTATTAAAGATGACCTGGCACAGGAAGAGTCCCCATCCAACCTGGATGCCTTAGTCTACCTTTGCATCAAGATTTACAACCACCTGACCAAATGCTGCCACGGAAAAAGATGGTCCTCCTGGCTCCTGCCAGCCCTCATGGCTCTGCCCCACCCCCCCTCACTCGTCCTGTCTCCATCTCCCAATCACATGCAAGTCGCCCAGGTCCAGCCCCACCTCTCCAACCTGGAGAAAAATTGACACAGAACATCGGGCCTATACTGCAGGCCACCAGGTCAAGCTGCCCTGCCTAGGTCCAATCTGCACCCAGGTCACGAAACACCAAGCCCCAGCTGCAATAGGAAGCCCTGAGCTGGGCTGGTGTCCTTCTCTTCTCCCCAGCAGTCCACACCAACACTCATCCTCCAGTGCCCTGGTGATGGCCAGTCAGCACCCAACACATCTTTAACTCCCTCTCCAGCACCCTGTGATGTCCAACACCAACCTATAGGGTGCTGGTGGACTTGGGTGCCTCAGGCAATTTCATGGATCTGGAGTTTGCCCGAGCACACAATATCTCCTCCCAGTGCAAGGACTCCCCAAGTTAGTGGAGTCCATAGATGGGTCACGCCTTTCCACAGAATTGGTCACCCACCAGACAGCTTTCTTAGAGATAATTATCCCTTGAGGCCACTGAGAAACCTTCCACTATGGGCTAAGTCATGCATCACATTCGCCAGTTGTCACTGGCATCCTGTGGCTCATTGCGCATGACCCCGCACGTCTGCTGGCAGTCAAGCACAGTACGCTTTGACTCCCCATCTTGCCGACAATCCTGTTTCCCAGAGCTGACCTTGGACCAGGAACTCTTTATGGCTTACTCGGTCCTTCAAAGAATTCAGAGATAGTCCAGTTAAATATCAACTTTATGCTGACATGTTCAACAAAAAGAAAGCCAACACCTTACCACCTCATCACAGCTATGCCCATCCCATTGAGCTCCATCTGGGAGCAGAGATTCCTTTCAGATGCATTTACTCCTTCTCTGAATCCAAACTACAAGTACTCTGGACCTATCTAGAGAAAAACTTGAAGAACGGGTTCATTTGCCCTCTACATCCCCAGGAGGGGCCACAATCTTTTTCAAGATGAAGCCTTTGGCCTTTTGTGGACTTCGAGTGCTGAACAAGATTACAAACTGAAACTCGTCCCCTTACCATTGATTAATGAGCTGTTCAAAAGCTCTGGTCTGCCAAGGTCTTCATAAAGTTGGACCTCCAAGGAGCTTATAACCTGGTGAGGATCCAGGAAGGAGATGAATGGAAGAGAGACTTTCATACCAGATACGGTCGCTTCGAGCATTTGGTCATGCTGTTTGGGTTGTGCAACACACCAGCAACTTTCCAGTATTTCATAAATGACATATTTAGGGACATACTAGACCAATTTGTCATTATTTAATCTAAAAAACATCCTCATTTTCCCTGAAAGTCAGGCCCTCCACAATTATCATGTGCTCAGTTTCTTGGAGAGATTCTGCCAAAATTACCTTTATGCAAAACTCAAGAAATACAAGTTTGATAGGCTACTGTAGAATTCTTGGGATATATTGTCTTTCCCAAGTGATTTACCATGGACCCATGTAAGGTGGCAGCAATAATCAACTGGGCATCACCCAAGGATGTATGCATGGTGTAGCAATTCCTGGGGTTTGCCAACTTTTGTAGGTGGTTTATTAAAGAATTCTCTATGGTTGCAGCCATAGTGGCTTTCTTGCAAAAAGGGGCCTGGTTCACCTCATCTCTGGAGGCTCATTTGGCCTTTCATTGATTATAGAGGGCATTCACCTTGGCACCTGTCCTGATTCACCCAGATCCCATTAAACCATTTAGGAACAAGGCCAATGCCTTGAACTTTGCCATTGGGGCAGTATGGCAACATGTGGGCCTCCACAACCAACTCCACCCCTTTCCTGTGCTTTCTTTCTTGGAAGCTAACCCCTGCAGAGAAAAATTACAATATTAGAACAAGGAGCTACCAGCTATCAAGGTGGACTACGAGGGGTGAAACCATCTTGTAGAAGGAATCCAATTCCCAATCCAATAAACCATAAGAACCTGGAGTACCTACAGATTGCTAGAGGCCTTAACCAATGTCAGATCCACTGGTATCACTTTTTCACTCACTTTGAATTTTTGGTAACCTATTACTCAGGACAGGAAACTGGAAGGTGGAAGCCCTCTCCAACAAAATGATGAACTTGGTGAAAGGCCCTCTGCCACCATGCTCAAGGGTGTGAAGGGGATGATCAACAGCAGTCCAATGGCCTCCATCTGTTCCTTGCTCCCCAATGACCTGTTTGCAAGCCAGATCCACCAAATCCGGAATGATGCAGGTACTCAACTCGCCTCCGACTTCCAAGTACAGAATCACAAGGATTGTCTTCATGTTCCACAGGGACAAGAAGAGGTTAGTCACTTTGTGCAGTAACTCAGTTGCGCATGCACCTCTCAAGCCCTTCATCGGAGATTTTTAGTTAGCAGTGTAGGCCTTGCTGGAGCCCTAAGCATAAGTTCCACTTCAAGTGACTTCCAAGCAGTATCCCCAGAGGGAGCTTCAGAATAGAGTCCAGAACTGAAGTCAGTACTGCAGAAACAAGGGCTGCATCAGATCTGATGGCTTGGATCAGGACATAATATTTCAGAAACATACACATTAAAGCCCATGTAGCCACCCTATGTATTTCAGATACTGGTACATTCTTCAGTAGGCTGTGAGCCAGAGTAGGCCTGGCTTTGGCAAAATAGCAATGCACTAGGATTCAGCTAACCAAGTGAGCACATTCCTGACCAGAGACAAGAGTACAAAAACACACAGATCTCTCAAGCAACCACAGAGACACTACTCAAAGAAGAAGAGGTGACTCACCTTGTGCAGTAACTGCAGTTCTTCAAGAAGTTTGTCCCTATGAGTGCTCCACTACCTGCTCTCCTTCCTCTCTGTCTCAGACTGCTCCTTAACGGATGTTTGGGTGGAGAAGGAGTTGAGGGCAGCTTGCCGCACACTCCTGTATAGCCTTGGTGTCCTCGCAAGGAGGCATAAGGCACATTCACAGGCTGAATGGACACTGGTTGTTGTTAATAATGTGGAGTGTTGCTGATGCTGCAGCATTGATACTGCTGTTACTGTTGCTGTTCTTAGAACTCCGATGTCAGCTGCACTAGCAGAGAGTGCAGCACGTTAATTCAGCAGACCTCGAGTTGAAGTTATTCGTAAAAGAAAGACCACGGACTCAGTTTGCTGGCAAAGGTGCTCGGCCAGGTTTATTGTCAACAAAGGACAGTACTAGCCCGCTGGCTCAATGGTTACAGGCACAACAACATTGGTACAACATTGTATAACAATGGTGCCAACTCAGTCAGCACACCAGAATGCTGTCCCCTCAGCAAGTAGAAAGATACCCCTCCTATGACTTCTCCTTTTATACACTGTTACAAACAAGGTTACATATACACTCCAGATGTTGTTAGTTACCATCCTTATCCTTGTACCTGCTAGTTTGAACAAAGTATTGTCATCCATTAGCCTGTCATTCACTCCTTATCTTATGAGGGGTCAATGTGTTCTTCTGCCATCTCTTAGGAATGTGTTTACAATAGAAGTTGCCTGTGATCTGGTTGAATGTGCAATCACTCCAGAAATCCACCTTGATAGTCTTTGAGTAGAGATGAAGGATCCCTTGGATCTATCCGCAAAGGAAATGAAGAGTCTTGGTGACTTCTAAATTGCTATCTAAGTGAAAGACCAATACCCTTCCAACAGCCAGAGTATGTAAGCAGGACTCCTATAGGGAACAATGTGGTTTTGGGAAAAATACTGGTAGATGAAAGGATTGACTGAGGTGAAACTCCGATAGAGCCTTAGGTAAGATTTTAGGGTTTGGACGTGTAGAGACCTTGTCCTTAAAGAACACCATGAACAGGAGGTCTGTCATCAAAGTTCCAATCTCCTCAACCCTACAGGCCAATGTAATGGCTACTAAAAAGGCTGTCTTTATAGATAAATGCAACAGTGGACGGGTTGCCATAGATTTGACTGGAGATCTCATAAACTAATTGAGTATCAGGATGAGGTCCCAGGTCAGGGTAGGGTTCCTAATCTGTGGATAGAGATTCCCCAAATCTTTAACAAACCTAGATGACAGCTGATGGGCAAATATAGAAAATCCTTCTACCAGAGGATCAAAGGCTGATATTTTGGCCAAATGGACCTTAATTGAACTAATTGATAACTCTGATTTCTTTAGATCAGCGGTTTTCAAACTGTGGGTCAGGACCCCAAAGTGGGTCATGACCCCTTTTTACTGGGGTCACCAAAGGCTGGCATTAGCCTTGTTGGGGCCCAGGGCCAAAGCCCGAGCTCCACTGCCTGCTCTAACATAGGGGTGGGGATGGGGGGGGACTCAGGTTACAGGTTGAAGCCCTTGGGATTTGGAGTTGGCCCCCCCCCGCCAAGAACAGTGGGGCTCTGGCTTTAGCTTTGGCCCTGGCCCCCCTGCCCGGGGCGACAAGGCTCGGGTGGGCTCAGGCTTCGGGTCCCTGTCCTGGGGTGGTGTAGCAATTTTTGTTGTCAGAAGAGGGTCGTGGTGCAATGAAGTTTGAGAACCGCTGCTTTAGATCCAGCAGATAATCCAGGAAGACTGAAAGTGGCACAAAATCAAGCTAGAGGTAGCAGTGACAACACCAATGGAAAAGCCTTTTCCATTTCTGCAGGTAACTAGTGTGGGTTGATCTCTTTCTACCATTCAGTTACACCTGTTGTAGTTTCAAAAAGCATGGGGATTCTAACCCTGTGAACCATTGGGGAGCCAAGCCCTGAGGCAGAGAACTGCAAGATTGGAATGAAGCACACGACCTGCATCCTGTGACTGGAGATGAGTAATGGTCAGGAGTTTAAATGAGGGTTGGTGTGATGCTATGCACCCCTGTATTCACACACCCTATACAGTTTTGTATTAATCTTCGTACAAGGCATGCCTTGTGCGGTGTCACTTGAAAACATAACTTGCTCATCAGTAATATCGTGGTAAAATGCATGTTGCAACATTATGTGTAAAATGATGAACGTAAGCTGAAATCATGACTGAAGTGTATTTCCCACGTAAGTCTGGGCAGTGAATAAACCAGTCTCTCAAAGACAAAGATGATTCCTCAGTCAAGTGTCAACAAAGCTGATGGGCCATCACCTATCAAGTGGCCATTCTTTGGCAAGAAATGTGGTCAGGAACAAAGAGACCTGCATTTTAGCAAACAAACAGCATGCAGTCTCCTTCCTCCACCAGACCCCGATCTCTTGGTTCTCAGCTGGTTCTCAGCTTTTCAAAGGGAAACTGAAACTATAAAAAGGAGGGGCAAATACCCCAAGAGACCTCCCACCTGCTCATCTTATTCTCTGCACCTGAAAAGACAAAAGAAACAGCAATTGGCCTCTGGGGCAGGGGTCCTGACCTGAAAGTTTGGTCAGTGATGCTCTTGGAAGCACATGGTGAGAAACTTTGCTGTGAATCTAACATAGTTTGTTATGCTAGGCAATAGAAAGTGTTTTACCTTTATTTTTCTTGTAACCATTTCTGACTTTTATGCCTCATTACTTGTACTCACTTAAAAGCTGTCACTTTGTAGTTAATAAACTTGACTTGTTTTACTGTTTTATTTAATACAGTGTGTTTAAGTTAAAGTGTCTGGATAACTCCATTTAAGGTGGTAAGCTGGTGTATATTATTTCCTTAAAGGAATAACAGACGTTATATTTGTACTGTCCAGGAGAGGGTTGGGCAATACAGGACATACATTTCTGGGGAAAATCTGGGGCTGGGAATGTGATGGGGTCACCCTGCAGTGTAAGCCAGGCTGGCGAGAGCCAGAGTTTAACCCAAGTGTGGCTGGCAGGCTGCAGTTACACACAAACACTCGGGGTGTGGCTTGCATGCTGGAAGGCTGTTTGTGAGCAGCCCTGGAGGGAGCTACTTCAGAAAGGCATTGTAAGGCACCCAAGGTTGCAGGGCAAGGTTGCAGAGACACAGCCTCCCAACTAGTCTCGATTGCACACCAATATGTCACAAGTGGACACACAGGTGAAACTGGTAAGGGTATCAAGCTAGTCTTAGTACGGTTGGCTCAATCCTGTCTGATCTTGTTCATCACCCTTAGTATCAGCTGTGTTGGAAGGAACGCATAGGACAGACCCCTCCTCCAAGATAGAAGAAAGGCATCTCCCCAGGAGCAGTGGCCCAGGCCCTCTCTTGAGCAGAAAAGAGGCACTTCCTGTTCCTGGAGATGGCACAGAGACCCATCACTGGCAGTCCCCTCCCTGGAATATGCTATGGAGAACTTGGGTATCTAGCTCCCATACATAACTCTGTGAGACGTGTCTGCTGAGGACATCATCTGTGATGTTCTGAACACCTGGGAGTAGACTGTTGAAATTTGGATCTGATGAGCTATGCACAAATTCCATAACTTCATGGCTATGGCACACAAAAAGGGAGATCTTGCTCCTCCCTGCTTGTTGATATAAAATATGCAGGATACATTGTCTGTCATGACCCTGATTGATTTGCCCCCGATGAGTGGTAAGAAATGAAGGCAAGCATTCTTGACAGCCCTGATCTCCTACAATTTTGTGTGGAGACTGGTTTCTTGAGCTGTCCATCTGCCCTGGGTCCTGGCATTGGGGAGGGCTCACCACCCCAATATGAAGCATCTGTTGTTAACATCACCGATGGAGCTGGGTGACAGGAAGGAACACCTGCACAGATGTTAGGCTGAGCCTTCAACCAGTTTAAGGAGTTCCTTACTTGTAGAGGAACTGTCACCTGTCTGCCCAAGGTGTCTCTGACCAGAGAATAGATCATTCTGAGCCAACCCTGGAAGCAGCAGATTCATAGCTTTGTGTGATCAGTCACAAGGCTTCAAGCCGTCATGTGCCCCAGGAGCTGAAGACAGTTTCTTATTATGGTCCGAGGACTTCCCTGAATTGCCCCTACCAGCCTGGACAATGATATGAATCTGTCTGAGAGAAGGTAAGCTCTGGCTGTCTTAAATTCCAACTGTGCCCCTATAAATTAAATCTTCTGTACAGGGGTTCATGTGGACTTTTTTTACATTTAGTTGCAGACCCAACTTCTGGAACAGAGCAAGGGCCGTCTGGGGGTAGATCGCACTGCTTCGTAAGAACAGCCCTTGAGTAGCCAGTCACTGAGGGAAGACTAGGATCTCATCTTGTCACAGGTAAGCAGCCACTACTGCCAGGACCTTTGAGAACAAGTAAGGGATTGGTCGTGACATGGTAGCTGAGGTCTTGGTTGCTGCCACCAATGGTGCCACTGGTGGGCATACCAAAGTCAACACCAGTGATGCCTGGTGCCATTGCCTGCTCAGTGATGAAGGTGCCAGATGCATAGGAACTGACAGCTGAGCACAAGGCATAGGTACTGATACCTGGGCAGAACGCAAAGGTACCGACAGCAAGACCAAACTTGACAGTGCCCATACCTCCTTGCTTGAAGATGGTACCAAGGTCTTATCAGAGCTGTGTCCTTTCCCTTTGGCACCCCAGGACTTCATGGTCCTGCCAGTACAGAGGAGGAGCCCTTTGACTCAACAGTACCCAGCTGAGAAGGCAAAGCTTTGGAAACTGTAGATCTTGCTGGGGACCTGGTCTTTTTTAGAGCTGGCTCTTTAAGGTGAGAGTCCACAGTCCTCTTTTTGAAAGCTTTCCTTGGCGCTTCCAAAGTCTCCCCTTTCTTAGTGGAAGGTTGCACCGAAGTAGAGGGGGTGCTGGATCTATCCAGGGACAGATGTGGTGTGTGGGGCAGGGCCTCTCCTGACCTGGCTCAGACGCTGGTCAAATGGAGCACTCCATCTTAAACAGTCTGAGCTTAACCTCCATGTTCTTCCTTGCCCTGAACTGAGACATGCGCTTCTGGGAGATGAGGGACCCCCTCCCCCCGCAAGCAACAGACATACTTAGAGTGGCCATTGCTCACCAGTATGGCCTTTTGGCAGGTGAGGCAATGTTTGAAGCTTGGAGAGCCAGGGATGCCCTGCCAGGAGAAAACAAGTCCCCAAAAGGGAAAGAGGAGAGAAAATTATCCTCTCCCTACTTTACTCTACTAACTAACCATAATAACACTCAACCTAACTAACTTCTGCACAGGCTGACTTCCTCTGGGCCCCAGGAGTGCTCAGCCCCCTGCCCTGCCCCAAGCCCCACCCTCACCCGCCCCCTTCCTCCAACCCCCCCCGCCCCACCTCTTCCCATCCCAGCTCTGCCCCAGGCCCCACCCCAACCCCATCCATTCTCCCAAGCCCCCACCACTGCCCTGCCTCTTCCCACCCAGTTCCGTCCCCCCCGAGCATGACCCGTCCTGCTCCTCCCTTCCGCCCCTCCTCCCAGTGCCTCCTGCATGCCACGGAACAGCTGATCGCGACAGGCAGGAGGCACTGGAAGAGAGGGGGAGAAGTTGATCAGTGGGGCCGCAGGCAGATGAGAGGCGCTGTGGGGGTGAGAGGAGCTGGCTGATGGTAGCTGCTAAGCACCAGCTAATTTTTTTCCATGTGTGCTCCAGCCCTGGAGCACCCATGGAGTTGGCGCCTATGAATTACCTAAGTATTCTAAGAGCGGTTTAAAAGCCGAGGCACGCTCAAGGCGGACACACTAAGGCTCCATCTCGGGCCAAGGCCATTGAGAAGGAACTGAGGGCGGTTCACCCATGCACCCCTAGATAGCCTGGGTGTCCAGCACAAGGAGGGTGCATGCATCTGCCAAATGGATGCTGCGAATTGAAAGTCTCTGATCAAGGGCTCGAGAGGTGCATGCACCTGAAGTGGAGCAGCCATAGGGATGCTACTCCAGGAAGAATGTAGGCTTCAGGTATTGACACTATCCTACAATTGGCCTCTCGTGGGCCATTGTAAGAACAGGAATCTGATCTCCAGGCACTTCTGGTGGCCAGGCCTACTAGTTTACATCAAGGATTCTATAAGGTCCTGCGACGTCTGCACCAGTACCAAGAACTCACAATCAGCTGCTGCCCACACCTCCACAGCCTGGGTCTATGATCTCAAAGGGCTTCATTGTAGAACGGCTATACTCCTGGAGATACTTGCCAAGCTTGGTTGTTGTTGACCTCCCAAATGATGGGGCACTTTGTATCGTGCCATGCTGTTCCTACTGCACAGGAGATGACTTGGCTCTTCCTGCAAACAGCGGCTTGATCAAAGATTTAGTTGGGGATTGGTCCTGCTTTGAGCAGGGGGTTGGACTAGATGACCTCCTGAGGTCCCTTCCAACCCTGATGTTCTATGGTTCTGTTGGAGGAGGAAAACTTGGTCCACTGAATTCTTGACTCTCAGCAAGTTAGGGGAAGGCTCCAATATTTGATGGACTGGGAAGGCGACAGTACAGACAAGTGGTCTTGGGAACCAGTAGACAACATCCACACTCAGGACCTATTGCAAAAGTTCCATTGGAATTATCCTGAGAAATCAGGCCCCAAGGCCTCTAGAGGCACCTTAGAGGGGTGGGGAGGAATCAGGGCCACAGCAGAGCCAGGCTACTGAGCACAGCTGGCCTGTAACAGGCTACCGAACTGGCTATACTGCCTGATTGGTTGGAAGGGTCCGCAGACTGGCTCCCAAGCCCAGCAGCAGCAGCAGTTCAGTGGCTGCTCAAAGCACTTGCCCACAGCTCTGATAGATTCTGTGCCTGCTTGTTTCCCAGCCTTGTTCCAACCCTGCTTCTGCCTTGGACCCAACCCTGACTTTGCCTTGTCTTGCTCCAGGTAGCCTGGTTCTGAGCCTTGGCTCCGATTCCTGACTTCAGACTCTGGCTCTGACCCTTGGCTCTGACTCCTGGCTACTGACACCTGCTCTAACCACTGCCCTGCTCCTGGTCACTGACACTTTCCATCTCTACTGTTGGAGCAGTTCCACTTTGTACGTAGTTCACTACTCATTGGGCCAGAGAGAGAAGGACTTCCTTGCTAGGAGGTCAGGGTACTCTGGGGGTGTGAGAGAGCCAGGTTTAAATCCCTGCTCCAACTCAGGTAGTGCAGGGATTTGAAGCTGTATTGGCCACAACACTGGTGAGCACTCTAACCCCCAGGCCTTTGGGTTCTCTGGAGACACACATGTGCACACCCAAGACTGAAAAATGCTGGACCTGCTCACCCCAGCTGTCTCTTGTGTGCAGGGGAGGTAGGCGGGGGAATGCCTGGCCTGAGAATCCCACTGGGTCTTAGACACGAGCGAGGAGTCTGCACTGCTTGTTTTCAGGGGGCTGCATCAGAACTTTGCATATGCCAACCAGCAGAAACTTAGGCACTGGGGGACTTAGACACCTTCAGGGTCAGGTAGCCACTGAGTGCTGATCTTAAGGATATCAGAGGTGCCTAAACGTTGGACGTAGGCACTTAATGTGGCAGGTAGGTGCCTAATCCCCTTTGTGAACCTAGTCTTAGGTGCCTATCTGCATCTTTAGGAGCCTCAGTCTCAGGGCTTAATGTGCTTAATGAAAGAGGTGCCAGGGCTCAAGCAACTTTTTTACTTTCATGCCTGATATGGCAAGCCCAGAGGTGCTGGGGCTGTGAACTGCCAAGCCCAGAGTTGCCGGGGCTGTGAACTGCCACACCCAGAGGTGCCGGGGCTGTGAACTGCCAAGGCCAGAGGTGCCGGGGCTGTGAACTGCCAAGCTTAGAGGTGTCAGGGCTCAGCCCTGGCAAGCCCTAGTACAAATTAAACACTGCTCAGTCCCTTTGTGAGTGACAGCTTTGTAACTGGTTTGCCCAGGTCTGACCAGCCCAGCCCAAGTGTCACTCAATCCCGAGACGGCGCCAGAACTGGCCTCTGCCAGAGAGCTGGGCTGCCTAGGGAGTGGCCGTGTTACCGGGAGGGGCAAGGACAGTGGGAGGCAGGAGGGGCAAAGGACGCAGTAAAGTGAGGTTCAGTCCTATGGGCATGGGTGGAGACTGGGGGGCATGGGAGGGCCTTGCCCCTGCAAACTGAATAGGAAGCAGAGGTGACGCATAGAGGGGCGCCCAGATATCTCCCTTAGCTCTGGAACATTCGGGCGGGGAGAGCAGTGATGCTGGCCAGTTTCCCCACCTGGGCTGTGGCTATTTTCACCGAGGATAGCCAGGCGCCTAAGCTGCTTCCCAACCCAGGTGAGGTCTCAGTTGTCAGTCCCAGCTGGGGGTGTGGGGGAGAGGATGACTGGACTCCCCCTGCTGGGAGCCACTGGGGCCAGTCAGACCCACCCCCAGGAACCTCCCCCGGCTGCAGGAAGCTCCGCACCCCTCCCCAACTTCCTGCCCCCATCACGTCTCAGCTGCGGTGGGGAGGGGGTCACTGTATGGGGAGCCACTCCCCGCCCCGTCTGCCCAACCCCTGTGCATCCAGACCCCACCCACCTTCACCTGGACCCACCCCCTGCAGAGTCCCATTCCCCCTGCACCCGGAACCCCGCAATGAGCCTCTCTATGCATTCAAATTCCCCCTACATCCGGACCCCGCACTGAGCCATTGTGACAAAGTGGGAATGTTCTTAATGTTTTCTCTGAATACTGTGTGGGTGCCTCAGTTTCCCCTATGCATTTCTTAAGTATCTAGGTGGTGGGATAAGGGTGTGATTGTTGCAGAGCTCTAGGCAGGTGTGATGCTGTCTGCACAGAGAATGGCCGACACCCTGTCTCCTGGCAACTGATGGCCTGGGCCCCTCCCCTGTTCGTTCTCCAACAACTGAAGGCATTGAAGAACAAAGAGATCAGGTGGTGTCCTGGCCTGGGGAGAGACAAAGGCCAGAGGAGAGGCTGGAGGGGGCTTCAGTTTGGCTGGCCAGAGAAATGGAGAGAGGCCCAGAACCGAGGTCTGGGCTCCCTAGCCTCCAAGATGGACCTGTCTAAGGGGTCCTGTTCTCTGAACCTACAAGTTCTATTTTATACTGTGTTCCTGTCGTCTAATAAACTTTCTGTTTTACTGGCTGGCTGAGAGTCTCAGTGAATCTTAGGAAGTGGGGGGTGCCGGGTCCTATCTCCCCCACACTCTGTGACAGCCACCCACACAAAGATTGCCTCACACAGAACCCTCTTACCCCGCACCTGCATTCCCCCACACTTAGCCCCTCCACCTTTGGACACTGCCAGGCTGAGGTTTGGACACTGCCTGTCCCACACCTGGATTGTGGGCAGGGCATGCCTGTGAGACTCTGTCCCTCTCACTTGCTATCTTGGTGCACCTGGCGTGGAGGGGCTGGGGACAGACTTTAGCAATGGGTTTGTCTGATGTGTGCAAAAGACATTAGACCTCCCATTTCAGGGGAACAGTGCATTTCTTTCTAAAAAGATGACATAGGAAAAGAGAAAATCGGAGCTACCGGTCTTTCTGAAAGACATATTTTGGCACGTCATATGAGGATTTAATTTCAGTTTAGTAAGGTTAATAAATACAAAGTGGTTATTAAAAATGCAATTAACTCTGTGGCAAGCGATGCAGGCAGATCTGCTTCATGCGAAGGTGAGATACGGGTGCCATAAGGAGAACTTATGTGCAAGACGGAGATCTCAGTGTGGAATGGGCTGTACAAATCTTGTTTTGTTGATGTTGCTTTCCCTTCCGCATATTTGCCTGGAGTTTGGGCAAACTGAAAGCTGAATTCAACTGAAGTCCGTCTGATTTCAGGCCCTCACTGACAGCTGGACCCACGTTCACAGGACACACAAATGGAGCGGTTGTGTAGAATCAATAGAGATGGAACCAACAGGTGTCTTTAGCAATATTGTGGGGCTCTGTGGCCTCTTAGAATCATAGAATCATAGAATATCAGGGTTGGAAGGGACCTCAAGAGGTCATCTAGTCCAACCCCCTGCTCAAAGCAGGACCAATCCCAACTAAATCATCCCAGCCAGGGCTTTGTCAAGCCTGACCTTAAAAACTTCTAAGGAAGGAGATTCCACCACCTCCCTAGGTAACCCATTCCAGTGTTTCACCACCCTCCTAGTGTTTTTCCTAATATCCAACCTAAATCTCCCCCACTGCAACTTGAGACCATTACTCCTTGTTCTGTCATCTGCTACCACTGAGAACAGTCTAGATCCATCCTCTTTGCAACCCCCTTTCAGGTAGTTGAAAGCAGCTATCAAATCCCCCCTCATTCTTCTCTTCCACAGACTAAACAATCCCAGTTCCCTCAGCCTCTCCTCATAAGTCATGTCTTCCAGCCCCCTAATCATTTTTGTTGCCCTCCACTGGACTCTTTCCAATTTTTCCACACCCTTCTTGTAGTGTGGGGCCCAAAACTGGACACAGTACTCCAGATGAGGCCTCACCAATGTCGAATAGAGGGGAACGATCACGTCCCTTGATCTGTTGGCAATGCCCCTACTTATACATCCCAAAATGCCATTGGCCTTCTTGGCAACAAGGGCACACTGAAGTCATATCCAGCTTCTCGTCCACTGTAACCCCCAGGTCCTTTTCTGCAGAACTGCTGCCAAGCCATTCGGTCCCTAGTCTGTAGCGGTGCATGGGATTCTTCTGTCCTAAGTGCAGGACTCTGCACTTGTCCTTGTTGAACCTCATCAGATTTCTTTTGACCCAATCTTCTAATCTGTCTTGGTCCCTCTGTATCCTATCCCTACCTTCCAGCGTATCTACCTCTCCTCCCAGTTTAGTGGCATCTGCAAACTTGCTGAGGGTGCAATCCACGCCATCCTCCAGATTATTAATGAAGATATTGAACAAAACCGGCCCCAGGACGTCGCTTGGGGCACTCCACTTGATACTGGCTGCCAACTAGACATGGAGCCATTGATCACTACCCGTTGAGCCCGACAATCTAGCCAACTTTCTATTCACCTTATAGTCCATTCATCCAGCCCATACTTCTTTAACTTGCTGGAGAGAATACTGTGGAAGACCGTGCCAAAAACTTTTCTAAAGTCAAGGATCAACACGTCCACTGCTTTCCCCTCATCCACAGAGCCAGTTATCTCATCATAGTAGGCAATTAGATTAGTCAGACATGACTTGCCCTGGGTGAATCTATGCTGACTGTTCCTGATCACTTTCCTCTCCTCTAAGTGGTTCAGAATTGATTCCTTGAGGACCTGCTCCATGATTTTTCCAGGGACTGAGATGAGGCTGATTGGCCTGGTTCCCAGGATCCTCCTTCTTCCCTTTTTTAAAGATGGGCACTACATTAGCCTTTTTCCAGTCGTCCAGGACTTCCCCCGATCGCCATGAGTTTTCAAAGATAATGGCCAATGGCTCTGCAATCACATCTGCCAACTCGTTTAGCACTCTCGGATGCAGGGCATCTGGCCCCATGGACTTGTGCTCGTCCAGCTTTTCTAAATAGTCCCGAACCACTTCTTTCTCCACAGAGGGCTGGTCACCTCCTCCCCATGCTGTGCTGCCCAGTGCAGTAGTCTGGGAGCTGACCTTGTTCGTGAAGACAGAGGCAAAAAAAGCATTGAGTACATTAGCTTTTTCCACATCCTCTGTCACTAGGTTGCCTCCCTCATTCAGTAAGGGGCCCACACTTTCCTTGACTTTCTTCTTGTTGCTAACATACCTAAAGAAACCCTTCTTGTTACTCTTAACATCTCTTGCTAGCTGCAACTCCAGGTGTGATTTGGCCTTCCTGATTTCACTCCTGCATGCCCGAGCAATATTTTTATACTCTTCCCTGGTCATTTGTCCAATCTTCCACTTCCTGTAAGCTTCTTTTTTGTGTTTAAGATCAGCAAGGATTTCACTGTTAAGCCAAGCTGGTCACCTGCCATATTTACTATTCTTTCTACACATTGGGATGGTTTGTCCCTGTAACCTCAATAAGGATTCTTTAAAATACAGCCAGCTCTCCTGGACTCCTTTCCCCCTCATGTTATTCTCCCAGGGGATCCTGCCCATGAGTTCCCTGAGGGAGTCAAAGTCTTCTTTTCTGAAGTCCAGGGTCCGTATTCTGTGCTCTCCTTTCTTCCCTGTGTCAGGATCCTGAACTCGACCATCTCATGATCACTGCCTCCCAGGTTCCCATCCACTTTTGCTTCCCCTACTAATTCTTCCCGGTTTGTGAGCAGCAGGTCAAGAAGAGCTCTGCCCCTCGTTGGTTCCTCCAGCACTTGCCCCACGAAATTGTCCCCTACACTTTCCAAAAGCTTCCTGGATTGTCTGTGCACTGCTATATTGCTCTCCCAGCAGATATCAGGGTGATTGAAGTCTCCCATGAGAACCAGGGCCTGCGATCTAGTAACTTCCGTGAGTTGCAAGAAAAAAGCCTCGTCCACCTCATCCCCCTGGTCCGGTGGTCTATAGCAGACTCCCATCACAACATCACCCTTGTTGCTCACACTTCTAAACTTAATCCAGAGACTCCCAGGTTTTTCTGCAGTTTCACACCAGAGCTCTGAGCAGTCATACTGCTCTCTTACATACAATGCAACTCCCCCACCTTTTCTGCCCTGTCTGTCCTTCCTGAACAGTTTATATCCATCCATGACAGTACTCCGGTCATGTGAGTTATCCCACCAAGTCTCTGTTATTCCAATCACATCATAATTCCTTGACTGTGCCAGGACTTCCAGTTCTCCTTGCTTGTTTCCCAGCTTCTTGCATTTGTATATAGGCACTTGAGATAACTTGCTGATCATCCCTCTTTCTCAGTATGAGGCAGGAGCCCTCCCCTCTCGCACGCTCCTGCTTGTGCTTCCTCCTGGTATCCCATTTCCCCACTTACCTCAGGGCTTTGGTCTCCTTCCCCCGGTGAACCTAGTCCAAAGCCCTCCTCACTCGGTTAGCCAGCCTGCTTGCGAAGATGCTCTTCCCTCTCTTCATTAGGTGGAGCTCGTCTCTGCCGAGCACTCCTCCTTCTTGGAACACCATCCCATGGTCAAAGAATCCAAAGCCTTCTCTCCGACACCACCTGTGGAGCCATTCGTTGACTTCCACGATTCCACGGTCTCTACCCAGGCCTCTTCCTTCCATGGGGAGGATGGACAAGAAGACCACTTGTGCCTCAAACTCCTTTATCCTTCTTCCCAGAGCCACGTAGTCTGCAGTGATCCGCTCAAGGTCATTCTTGGCAGTATCATTGGTGCCCACGTGGAGAAGCAGGAAGGGGTAGAGATCCGAGGGCTTGATTAGTCTCAGCAGTCTCTCCGTCACATCGTGAATCCTAGCTCCTGGCAAGCAGCAGACTTCTTGGTTTTCCCGGTCAGGGCCGCAGATAGATGACTCAGTCCCCCTGAGGAGAGAGTCCCCGACCACCACCACCCTCCTCCTTCTCTTGGGAGTGGTGGTCATGGAATCCCCAACCCTAGGAAAGTGCACCTCATGCCTTCCAATCGGCAGAGTCTCCTTCTGTTCCCTTCTCTCAGATGTATCATCTAGTCCACTCTCCGCATTAGTACCTGTGGAGAGAACATGAAAACGGTTACTTCCCTGTATCTGTGTTGCTGGTACATGGATGCTCCCCTTTCTTCTTCTGGAGGTCACATGCTGCCAAATTTCTTCACCTTCCTCCTGTCCCCGCAGTGCAGCCTGCTCTGAATCTTCAGAAGGTTGTGTCTGTAGAAGCATATCCTGACGTCTGTCCAGAAAATCTTCAGTTTCTCTTATGCAACACAGGATTGATACCTGTTGCTCCAGACGTTGAACCTTCTCTTCCAATATGGAGACCAGCTTGCACTTTGTACAGACAAAGTTGCTTCTGTCCTGTGGAAGAAAGACAAACATGGCACATCCAGTTGCAGGTCACAAGAGCTGAACACTCCCCATCCATATTACCTTCCTTCTACGAGCTTCCTCAGGAGTTGTAGTAACTACTCAGAGAAGCCAGCAAGATGTAAGCCTCAGTGGGCTCTCCCCAGGCGAACTCCCAGGCAAACTCCCTCTGTTAGTCTCTCTGCTGTTCACTGCTCAGCTGGTTCACAGCTGACTGGCTTTTTATAACAGTCAGGCCCACTCAAGGCTCATCTGGAACAAAGCACTCCCAATTCACACTTTTCAAACAACCAATCAAGCACACGGTCAAACTGTCAAACTGTCCCCACAACAGACACTCAGATACTCACCAACACAGCCTCCTTAATGCAGCCCTTAGCGTACCTCCTCTCAGGCAGATCCAAGGCAAATTCCCTCTGTTAGCCTCTCTGCTGTTCGCTGCTCAGCTGCTTCGCAGCCTAACGCCCCTAGAAAGAGCTTGATGTCAAAGGGCAGGTCCACACTCGAAAATTACATCGGCGCAGCTGCACTGATGTAGTTGTGCCCAGGGCTGACCTTCATGAAAATGGTGCCGTAGGCAAACTTGTATTTTGGCGCTCCTGTTCACCACGGGCACACCTGTCCCATTGTCCCTGACCCCCAGAGCTCTCCCCCATCGCCTCTGACCCCCACGGTTCCCCCCATCACCTCCAGGCCCCACTGCCTCCCCCCACTGCTTAATTTGTATTGAAAGAGATGCCGGGGCTGAGCCCCCACACAAATTCAGCACTGGCAGCTGGTGCTGGCCAGGCACCCATCTCTGAGTTTTTGCGGGGTGGGGGGGTGTTGGGGGTAGTGTCTGTTGTATGTTGTAGGGTGACCATATGTCCCATTTTGGCCAGGACAGTGCCTTTTTTAAGCCCTGTCCAGGCTGTCCTGACTTTTTTGGGAAAAGTGGGCATTTGCCCCATTTGCTCTTGCCAATTTGATCAGTTGGAAAAAGCAAACGGGAGAAATGCCCCTTTTGTCAAAAAAAGGTGGGGTGCAGAGGAATGTGTGTGGGGGCGAGCAGTGATGCCAGCCCTGCACAGGGTGGGAGGCAGGACTCTGGCAGGGGGAGGCAAGACTCGCGTGAGCAGCAGTGCCATTCCCAGCTTTTGGGAAATATGGTCACCATGTGCGTCGCTGCTCACCCGAACCCTGCCTGCACCTGGTGCAGGGATGGAGGCTCAGGTGAGCAGCTTGGGCCAGCCATGCGTGGGCGGGGGTGCTCGGATGTGTGGTCACCCTAGTGTGTTGGGAGACTGTGTGTGTGTGTGTTGGGGAGTGTGTGTGTGAGGGAGAGAGAGTGTGTGTGTGTGTGTGTGTTGTTGGGGGAGTGTGTGTGAGGGAGAGTGTGTGTGTGTGTGTGTTGAGGGAGTCTGTGTGAGGGAGAGAGAGTATGTGTGTGTGTGTGTGTGTTGGGGGAGTTTGTGTGAGGGAGAGTGTGTGTGTGTGTGTTGGGGGAGTGTATGTGAGGGAGAGTGTGTGTGTGTGTGTGTTGGGGAGTGTGTGTGAGGGAGAGAGAGTGTGTGTGTGTTTGTGTTGGGGGAGTGTGTGTGAGGGAGAGTGTGTGTGTATGTGTGTGTTGGGGGAGTGTGTGTGAGGGAGAGAGTGTGTGTGTTGGGAGTGTGCAAGTGTGTGTGTGAGATACAGTGTGTGCATGTGCCGAGTGTGTGTGTGAGAGACAGTGTGTGTGCGTGTGCTGAGATAGTGTGTACGTTTGTGTGTGTTGGGAGTGTGTGTGTGAGAGACAGTGTGTGTGTGTGCCAAGTGAGTGTGTGAGAGACAGTGTGTGCACGTGTGAGTGTGTTGGGAATGAGTGTGTGAGAGACAGTGTGTGTGTGTTGGGAGTGAGTGTGTGAGAGACGGTGTGTGCATGTGTGAGTGTGTGGGTGTTGGGAGTGAGTGTGTGAGAGACGGTGTGTGCGTGTGTGCGTGTGTGAGTGTGTGTGTGTTGGGAGTGAATGTGTGAGAGACGGTGTGTGCATGTGTGAGTGCGCTGTCTGTTTAAAAAGACCACTAGGAGCCTGAACAGCAGTGCCAGCTCCCACTCCAGATATGGAGGCAGCGGCACAGACGTGCTGCCCCTCGCCCCCACCCCAGCTCGGCAGAGACAGGGTACACAGGTTCGGGGGAGGAGGACACCCCGACATCTGCAAGCCTCCTCTCCAGCACACAGGAGCCAGGCTCCAGGTCCTGAGCTTGGCCAGGACGGCTCCATGGGTGTGGGCAGAGGGGGAGGCAGGAGCAGTGGTTGCTGCCGACAGTGGAGTAGGAGAGTGGGGAGGAGGGGCACCCCCACTTCAGAGGAGTTACCTGGCTACTCCAGCTGCCCCCCCTTCCTTCCCTCCCTCCTCCCCCGCAGCTCAGTCCGTCCACCCTCTCCAGACGCTGCCATGCCTGGTTGGCTGCCTCTAAGCCCCGCTCTCGGCAGGTCAGGTGGGTGGGATGTACCAGCACTGTGCCCTCTTGACTATCCACCCTGGGCAGGGGCCCAGCCCACCCTCCCCTAGGGCTGGCCCCGGCTGCGCTGCTATAGCATGTCTGGGGAGGATGCTTTAAGCAGATGGGAGAGAGAAGCCCTCCTACCAACATAGCTCTGTCTACATGGGGGGTTAGGTTCGCTATAACTAAATTGGTCAGGGGATGAATTTGTCACACCCCTCAATAACGTTACCGCGGTGTGTGTAGTGTAGACCATACCAGAGACTCCTATTGACTTCAATTGGAATTGGATCAAGCATCTTGAGAAATTACTTTAAAAAGCTATAGCACAGTTATAATTTTCTATTAGATGCTATAGGATGATGCAAAACACCTATGGAAAAGTGACTCTGTGGCCTATAAAAGTTTTAATTTGAGTAAAATATTACTCTGTTTTAACTTAGAGCCATCAAATTATTTTACTCTAGCTAAAACAGAGAAAAGCTAACCGTAGTGAAAGATGATTGCTTCTACATTAAGATAAATACAGTATTTCTATATTAAGACAATCTTTATGTAACTCTCAAACCAGGGAGACATGAGTCATAGTTACATGAAAGTGCTCGGTTCTGTTTATTCAATAATTTGTGTTTAGGCTAATGCTGATTTTTTAAGTGGTAGCTGGTAAACATGGCAAATAATCAAGTTAAAATTAAAAAAGGGTGATTAAATAATGAATGTAAACTGTATTTGTGATTTCAGGTACATTGTAACTTAGCTACCACTAACAATTGTACCACAAACAATCGGTAGATCTATATGTATGATTAAACCCCTTCCCTCCCATCCCCTATGCCCCCAATAGAGAAGTCAAACTACACCTAAGCCTATGGATGCAATTTGCTTGTTAATTACAGTATTGTGCTTAACAAATTTATTTGAGCATCAGCTTTCGTGAGCTACAGCTCACTTCAAAGCTCATGCTCAAATAAATTTGTTAGTCTCTAAGGTGCCACAAGTCCTCCTTTTCTTTTTGTGAATACAGACTAACACGGCTGCTACTCTGAAACCTAGTATTGTGCTTGGTGCTCAGGGCCTGACTCAGGTGGCCCCACACGTGCTGATGTTCCCAGCACACCCATGCAGCATAGTTAGTGCCTCCATGGCCTTGGCGTCTCCTTGTTAAGGCTCAGGGCTCTTGTATTTAATGCCCACATCAGTTTATTTAAGTACTGCAGAATTCACCCGATGGCCACCAAAGCCTGGTGCTGCGGCTGAGTGCAGCCCTCCGGCCCCCCCTCCCATGGCCTTCCAAGATGGCATGCATCTCATTGTTAATGCATCTCATCTCTGCAGCCACCCTCAGCTTCAGCAGCTTCCCTCCATGATGGGCCCCACTGGAGTCCTGAGAGCCCCCGTGCCCCGCATTTTGCTTCCACCCTGTTCCTGGGCTAGGACAACAGTGCTGCCTGGGGCCAGGGGTGAGCAGGGCTGACCTAACCCTAGGCTAAGAATGCCTGTCATTTAACCCTCTGAGTGCAGTACAGGCGTTAGTGAGAGTCTGGCATTGATCAGGGGCTGTGGTGTCTGCCAGTCTGTAGCTGTGTGGTTAATCACAGAACCCTCCCTGCCACAGCATCTCAGCTCCTCCACAATAATGCCAGCCCTCCTGGTCACAAAACCCCCGTAGAAATGTGAGCAGAATGAGACCAAGCAGCAGGGTCAGCCTGAGCCTGCAGAGAGCCTGAAACAAAAGAGGTGAAAACAGCCTGTTCATTTAAATGGGGGGTTGGCTCTGAAACCTAAGGATAATTTAAATCACAGTTGTTAACTGCTTCACAGCTGAACATTTTAGCAGCCACATCCAGCTAGCATGCTTATTCCACAATCCTAACCTGCTCCTCTGGGGACCAACCCCCCAAGGGTCCCTTCCCAGCTACCAAGCCGCATCCCCAGCTTCACCTCGCTCCCGTTTCCACGCTGCAGTTCTGAGGCCGGGATACAAAGATCCTTGACCTGTCGAAAGCTGAGCATGTGGGGAGATAAATTACCTCATCTGAATCGCAAGATAAACCGCCCAAGCACAGCTTTTGTTTGTGTATCGGATCCAGTAAAAACCTCCTGCAGCTGGTGCAGAATTGCCCTCAGCAGGGGCCCCGAATCCAAGGATTTGGCTCCAGCCCTGATACCCTGCACCTGGGCATTAACTAACAGGCCATGAATTCCAGCCCCTGCCAATCCAAGTCATGGCAGCACCATCCACCCACCTTGTCAGCTCCCGCTGCCCGTACAGGCAGTGAGACCAGGCTCCTGCTCAGTAAAAGCGTCTGCCCTGGGCATTGGGCACAGCCTGGGTCTGTGGTTTCCCAGATGGGCCCCACGCCCATGTTGTGAGTGATGCGGAACCAGCCTCTTCAGTGCTGCCCAGCCTGCTCCTCCAGCCAGACTCAGCCACAGCCTGATTATTAACACTTTGTTGGGTCATCTGCTGCACCAGTTACAACTCTCAACGGCTGCACAGACCTCATTTTTCTGATTTAACCCTTAGAGGGCTGGATCCACGCAAAGGCTCTGAGCAGCCACACGCTCTGCGGTGTCTGTGATTTATCCAGCCCAGACTAGATCTGGTTTGATGAGAAGTGTCGTGTGGGGAAGCCAGAATGACTGTTGGGAGGAATGCTGTGCCCAGCTTGGATGCCCTGGCAGCTCCTCTGCTCCACACCCCTTCACAAGACTCACACTCATGGGGCGTCACTCTCTGGGGAGGCTGCTGACAAAATCTCATCACAGCGTTCTTCCTTGTTGCACCACAAGGCTGAGTGGCTTCTGGATCCTGAGCTCAGCAACAATCTGTCCTGGCCTCCTGCCCTCACCAGAACCCCCCATGGAGCCCCCCAGCAGCAGCAGACACAAAGAAATCCCCCAGGGCCTTGCAGCTGGGTCTGGGGACCCAGACCTCCATGACCCAAGGTGCTCCAGAGCCAGGCACAGCTCAGTTATTAGTTATTTATTTGTGTTACCGTAGAGCAGTGGGCCCCAAATTTTTTATGTCATGTCTCCTGTGTCCCCCAAGAGCTGGGGCCAGGAGTAGGGCTGCACTCCTGGGGGCTGGGGGGTGTGCAGATAGGGGTAAGGGGGCTGAGGCTGGAGCCACAGCTGTGGGTGGGTCTGGGCTCAGGAGTAGAGCTGTGGCTGGGGGCTGGGTGGGGCAAGGCAGGGCGGGGCCAGGGTGGGGCTGTGAGCTGAGCCATGGCTGAGGGAGGGACCGGAGCAGAGCCGGGGAGAGAGCTGGGCTGGGTGGTGCTCCCTCCCCAACCCTGGCCCAAGCCCCCTAATACCTCACAAACTTTCCTCCATGCTCCCATAGAGGGCATGCCCCACAATTTGGGGACCACTGCCGTAGAGCTTATGAGGCCGAGTGCTGGACTGTGCTAGGCGCTGGTAGCAGCAGAGGACTGGGAGGCTGGGCGTCTCCTCCCCTGAGGCTCTGATGGGAACCTCAGAGCTTGCCTATGGCTTCATCTGCCACCTGCAAGCACATTGATAAATAAATCTAAGCTCAGAGCCAGAGACAAGACTAGAACCCCAGAGCCTTGGGGCCCAATCCCCTCCTTGCACCACTCGGCAACATGTCCCATGTTATGGGATCTGCAGAGAGGCGCAGCATCCTTTTGGCCGGCTGGACCCTGTAGCTCAGGGTCCCTGTAAACCCTACATCAAGATTCAGCGTCTTTGTCCCTTTGGTCTGTTCTCACCCATGGACAGCAGCACTATTCCCCCAGCTCAGCGCTGCCCTTGGGACCTTGGCTAGCAGAGCCCTCTCATTCCAGCTGGGAGTGTCCCTTCACTGAGCTGCTGGATCCCGTTCCCAGGATGAAGGGACAGAAATGGATGCGAAATGCTCGACTCAGAGTGGGGACGCTGCAGCCAGTGCCCTGGTATAATTGGCTGGGCTGGGTGCAGAGAATTGGCACCAGTGTGACAGCTGCCTTAGGAGCACCAGAGAAAGGCAGCAATTACTCAGAGCAACCTGCTGAGCAGCAGATTCACTGCTTTTCTCCCTTCCCCATGGGCAGGTCAGCAAGCGTGGGGGAGCAGACCCATGGCTCTCCTGGGCTGCAGGAGGATAAGACTAAGGAAGGGATTCTCTGGGCCCCAGCAGCAGGAGAGGACTGGAGCTGTACCAGTAGGACACAGGCTGGCTGGCCAGCAGGCAAGGCACAGAGCCTGTGTGGAGCAGAGACTGGGGGCCCTGCAGCTGGATGAATGAACAGAGGGTCCTAAAGGGGTTCTCAGTAACATGGGCTGGCAGCTCCCCACAGGGCAGGGCCTGAGAATCAGCTGTTGCACCCCTGGTGTTACAGCCTGGGAATGGGGCAGGCACAGGGTACACATAATGGGGCTGGGGGTGGAACTTGCAGCCTAAGTGTGGCTCACAGGGCAAACAGCCCAGGCAAGAGCTGCAGGAGAGTCCCTGTGAGGCAGCAGTGTGGGAACGGACCCCGTCCAGGGAGACCTGCAGGCCAGAATGTAGGGGGATGAGGGGCTCTCTTGGGAGCAGGGCTGGCTATATGGATGATTATGGGGGGGTGCATAGGGCTGAGAACACAGTGTGTGCGCTCTGGGGGTGCACACGAGTGAAGCAAGAAGTGGTGTTTGCCCTAGAGGCCTGTCTGAAGAATAATGGTGGAACCCCCCCCCCCCGCCTGCCCTCCCCCCCTTGCTGCCTGGGCTGGGCCTGCTGCTGCGAAACAGTGCTTGTTTCTGGCTGGAGTTGCCACTGTTGGCTGGACGTATTCCTGGAGGTGTCATCACACAACATAACCGTTAATTAAAGGTTAATCTTTACTCCTGGAGACTCCACAACGATCTTGGAGCCTGGCAGTCTATTTCCGGATGGCGCTGTCTGCCTCCCCTAGGCCGTGGCGGATTACCACACGGGCCCAGGGGACACGTGCCCAAAGGCCCCAGCCAATTTCAGGGCACCCCGCAAGAGCATCGGAACTCTGACCCCTACCCCTGCTCCTCCTCTTCCCCTGAGGCCCCACACTCTGGCCAGGCCAGAAGCTGGAGCCGGGCTGTGAGAGGGTGACCATATTTGCCCACCCCCACATGAGGAGCTGGCCCAAGCCCCTCCCCATCCCCCAAGTGGAGCTGGCCCAACCCCCTTGCTCCCCTGTGTGGGGCTGGCCCAAGTCCCACTGCTCACCTCTCACCCACCAAGCCCTGCCACTCGGCTCCCCGATCCCCTTTTTGGCAGAACTGGGCATTTATTTCATTTGCTCTTGCCAACTGATTATCAGTTGGCAAGAGGCCAAACTGGGGCCAAAATTGGACATATGGCCTAGGCCAGTAGTTCCCAAACTTTTTTGGTCCCCCCCAACTTACCCAGTACGCATGCCTCTGGGAGCCAGAGCCAGGAGTGGGGGCAGAGCTGGGAGTGGGGGTCAGGAGCCAGGGGCCAGGAGTGGGGCTGTAGCTGGGGCTGGGGCCATGGTCAGGAGCAGCACCGTGGCTGGGGCACGCTCCCTCCCCACGGGGGCTGACCCAGGCCTTGCCATGCTCCCCCAAATGTTCCTCCATGCCCCCGGGGGGGGTACGAAACATATTGGGGATCACTGCCCTAGGCTGTGGTAAGAGCCACCTAGGGAGCCCAGGCAGCTGTGAGGAACCCCAGATCCTCCTCCTGCCCTGGGTGGGGGGCCAGGGGCCCCAAGAGCAGCCCCCAGCCCATGTCCCTACCCTCCAGGGCACACTGCCCTGGGCAGGTGGAGGGTTCAGGGCGCACCAGACAGCTTTTACCATGGTCCTGCTTCTGGCCAGGGCAGGGGCCATGGCCTTGGGAAGAAGGAAGGAATGGGAGGGAGGAATATTCTTTGTGCCCAGGGCCCCAATAAATCTTAATCCACCTCTGCCCATAGGCGTGTGTTGGGGCAGAGAAGACTCCATGCAGCTCAGCTAAAGATAAGGAGCCTGAAACCTGCCCGATCTTGCAGTGCATCCCCAAGGGCTCTGCATGCTCTCCTCCCAGACACTTCCCCGGCATTGCTGCTCCCAGGCGAAGGGCAGGCTTGGCTGGAGTCCAGATTGCTTGGAGGAGTCCCTGCTGGCTGAGACATGTAGAGCATTCCCAGCTGCCCTGGCTACTCCTGCACTAAAGAAAGTTTTGGAGATTCTCTCTCCCTCCCGCACCCCCTGAATGCAATCACACATCCACATGCACACAGGTTTCTGACCCTGCATCAGTTGTAGAGGATAAATAATTAGGGGGAATGGTCACTTTTTGCTGTTATTTTTTTTAACAAAGGTCATCAGAGGTTGCAAAATGAAATCAGCTTCCAAGAAACAGCACTGGTGAGGCCACACCTGGAGTATTGTGTCCAGTTTTGGGCCACCCACTACAGAAAGGATGTGGACAAATTGGAGAGAATCCAGTGGAGGGCAACACGAATTATGAGGGGGCTGGGGCACATGACTTACGAGGAGAGGCTGAGGGAACTGGGTTTATTTAGTCTACTGTGACAAAGCTCTGTCCTTGCCTCCTATGTTTCCTGGCAGATTTCGCTAGCCTCAGAGGCTCACTGTGACCCTCCACGTAACCCTTCTGTCTTTAGAGACAAGGGTCACAGTCTACTGACCCTTTTTCATCATAAGCCAGCGAGGGAGGTGAGGAGAAGTTATCCTTCCTTGCACAGTCTCTATTGTCTCCCAATCTCAGTGATTAATCAGGGGCAAAGGTGGAGTGTGGGGAGCCCAGGCCCACCCTCTACTCCAGACTCCAGCCCAGGGACCCTAATAGTATCAGCTATGGTAGCTGACCTTTTAGAAACATGACATGCAATTCCCTGGGCTACTTCCCCCACAGCAGCCCTCACTTCCTCAAGCTCCACTTCACCCTTACCTCAGGGCCTCCTTCCTTGTGCCTGATATGGTGTGTACTACTCAGCCTCTCCAACAGCACAACTTCCTCCCACAGCTCCTGACCTGCACTCCCACCTGAGTGCCTGGGAGGCTTTTAACTAGTTTCAGCCAGCCCCTGATTGACCTCAGGTGTACCAATCAACCTAGCCTTCTCCCTGCTTTCTGGAAAGTTCTTAATTGGCCCCAGTTGTCTTAATTGACCTGGAGCAGCTGCCATTTCACTTATCCTGGTAACAGGGATTTGTTTAGCCTGGAGCTAATCTATCTCTCTCCCTCTACTCTCCCATAGCTTTCTAGCTTGGAGGGAGGTGGGAGGCTGCTACTCCTGCTGCTGCTAGGCCCTAAGCTCTCCCTGCTGCTCCAGCTGCTCCCCTGGCTGGGACAGACACCCACCCCCCCATTCTCTGCTACCTGGTTCTGGACTCTCAACTCTTGGGTGCTGCTACGGTTCCAACTGCAGCCCGGGGGGGGGGCTGCTAGCCCACTCCCCAGAGAGGAGGAGTGAGGGACCCCAGCCACTGCTGTTGTGGACACCACCACCTCCACCTGAGAGGGGTCCTTTCTGCCTGTCTGGACCACCACCTGGAGTTCCTGGAGCTGCTGCTGCTGTGGAGTCTGCTGCCTGGAGCTGCTGAAGCCCAAGGAGGAGAAGAAGGGGACCATCTACCAGTGGGGGAGCACCTAGAGACTTTGCAGACCACCGTGGAGGGGGCCCTAAGACTGAGTAATTTTCAAACTGTGCTCTTGTGGTGGGGGTCTTGACTGTGTTTCCAGGGACACAGGGGGTGTGGCGTGGAGCTGCCCCCGATCCATCTGTGTGTCCACCCCAACCCCCACCACTATTACCACCACCGCTGCCCCCTCCACCACCCCCACTGGCTGTATACCATCTGCCTCAGCTCCTGCCTCTGGACTCAGCTGCTTGCTTGGCTTGCCACGCCCTATTTCCACCCTTTGGGCCAGAAGCAGCACCCAGCCTAAAAAGACTTGTGCAAGCTCACGTGGGTGCACGTGCCCCCTCCCAGACTGCCCACCCCACAGCTTTGCCCTTTACTACCTGCCCCATTTGCCACTTGTACCTTTGCCCCCGCCCCCCTTACTAGCTTCAATTTGTTTGCCTGCCCCACCCATTTCCTTCTGCAGCGTTTGTTTGTTTGCCCCGCCCCAGCCTCTGAAGCTAGCCCCTTGGTTTCCCTGTTCTACCCCCAGACCGCTTAGCCCCTTGCTCCGTGTGCCCATGCCCCCTCCCATGCGCTTGTGCCATTCCCAATTTTAGTTTCAACCCTCTTCACTGCACCCTGAATGTTGTTGTATCCCCCTCTCCCCTAGTGCACCAAGAGGAGCCGGAATTTCCACCTTGTGTCGGTGACTGACCCCTAACCCCTGATTGCCCCCCGTCCAGCCCACCCCTTTTGGCGCCCTCCTCCCCTGCCTGCAGCCTAGCAGGGAGGAGTTGTCGACCTGCTTCCCCTCTCCCCTCCTCCTTCTGGTGTCTCTCCTTCCCTCCCTGCTCATGATGGCGGGGGACGAGACGGGTGGGGCTCCTCCAGCAGCCTGAGCTGCCCCTCCCCCATCTGCCCCTCCGTCACCCCCCAAGCTTCTACCTCCGCTGCCGAACCATCTGCCATCGCCCCCGCTGGAGCACCAGCAGTGACGGGCACCGGGGTGACCTCCACTGCTGCCACGTCTCTCACCCCCTCAGATTCGGGGGGAGCCCCCCAGCCAGCGGGAAGGGCCAGGGGAAGAAGAAGGGGAAGGGCCCCGCTAAAAAGACCAGGCCCTCCATGGCAGGGGCTGCCCCCAGTGCCCCAGCCCCACTGCCGGCTGGGGCGTCCCTCCCCACTGTTCCCTCCACCAGCTCTGCTGGTGTCCCTCCCCCGGCCCCCCAGGGCGTATGCCCAGGTGGCAGCAGCCCCCCTACTTGCCGCTACGTCATCTCTCCCGCCCACCGCCTCCACTACCATCTATAGCGGCCGGGGCCCCTTTCCCACCATGACCAGGAACCACGGCATCTGTTGCCTCCTGGTGCCCCCCTCGCTCCACGTGGAGACTTATGTGCGGGCGTTGGCGAGGGTGGTGGGGCCCACGGCCATTGTGGCAGCCTCCAAAATGTATGGCAAGATCGTCTTCTTCTTAACATCGGAGGCTGCCGCCCAGGAGGCGGTGGAGAAGGGCCTAGCGGTGGGGGGCGTTTTTGTCCCCTTAGAGCCGCTAGAGGACCTGGGCGTCCGCCTGGTCCTGACCTCCGTCCCTCCCTTTCTCCCCAATGCCGCCCTGTTACCCGCCCTTTCTACCTTGGGAAAGCCCATCTCTGTCATCAGCCCTCTCCCGTTGGGCTGCAAAGACCCCGCCCTCCGTCACGTCCTCTCCTTCCGCCGGCAAGTGCAGCTTCAACTGCCGCCGACGGCACGCGACGGAGAGGCACTGGAGGGGTCCTTCCTAGTCCCCTACCAGGGGGCCTGTTACCCGGTGCATTACTCCACGGGGGAGGCCCGGTGCTACCTCTGCCGGGCGACGGGGCACGTCCGGAGGGACTGCCCCTTGGCCCGGCAAGAAGGGGCATCCGGGACCCCTGAGCCCTGGCAGGGCACCGGCCCCGTCATCGCCGGCGCCCCTGGCTGCCCAGTGCCCGAAACCACCCCTCCTCCTTCCCAGTCCACCATTGCTCCCGCTTGGGCCCAAGGGGCACCTCCCCAACTATGCCCAGATGAGCGGGAGAGCCCCGCCCCGCTGCTTGCAATCTGGCGGGGCCTGTGGAGGAGGGTGCGGCAGGGACACCACCAAGCATGGGAGAGGGCCCACCCCAAGGGGAATCTTCCCTCCCTTGTGCTGCCCCACCATTACCCCCTCGAGTCCCTGAGCCATCGCCTCTGCCCCCTGACACGACCCCTGCTAGCCAGCCCCCGGATGATGCCATGGAGGGCTGGGCCCTAGTCCAGGGGAAGCGGGGCAAGTGGAAGGCTCGAGCTCCACTTCTTCCATCTGACGCGGAGGCCCCCCGGAAGACCAGGAAGGGGGGCACCGATGCCGAGCCTTCCGCTCTACCCACGGGTGTGCTCCATCCACCGGTGCCGGCTGGGGAAGACGTGGCAGCACTGGAAGGCGGTATCTCCCCTCCACGGGAGTCCCTCCCCTCCAAGGCCCCCAAGGCGCCATCTGAAACCTCAGTGTGCCCCGAGGCAACCGTCGCATCAGGTGCCGGCGGGAAGAATCCCGGGGTGGCGGAAAATAATTTCCCGTCCATATATGAGGAGATCGAGGCCCTGGGTCTGACCCCGGTCACCCAGGGGGAGGACGATCCTATGCCAGCGGGCCTCGATCTGGGTGACTTCACTCCAGCCCCCCTTTCCCCATGTTTCCTCCCCCTAACCGTTGCTTCTGCTCCCACCTTCGAGGAGCCCCTGGACTCCTCCATCAACCCAGCTGCAGATAGCACCCCGCTGAGAGCCGCCGAGCCTGTTGAGGTGATGGCCAGTGCCACGCGGCCGGGACCTGAGCCACCAGGGCACCCCTCGTTGATGAGAAGCATTCAATCTCCTTCCCGGGAGAGGGCCCTACAGGAGAGAGTCCACCTCTTGATGCCTTGGCTGCCAAATCCACCATAGAGCCTGTGCCCAGCGTCACTGAGAGCCCTCTCCCCGCCCAGAATCTCACCTCTAACGTTGCCCCTGCCCCTGTCCCTATCCCATCCACCTGGTCCGTCAGAAGAGTAAATCGCTGGCCTAGGAGGTAATAACGCAGTGTCTCCTTAGCCCATTTGACAGCAAGGCATTCTCTCTCGACTACTGCATATTTCTGTTCTCTTGGGAGAAGCTTTCTGCTTAGGTAGAGGATTGGGTGTTCCTCTTCTCCCACCATTTGCGACAGAACTGTTCCCAACCCCACCTCAGAAGCGTCTGTTTGTAAAACAAATTCCCTGTTAAAGTCCGGGGCTATGAGTACGGGGTCATTACAGAGGGCTGTCCGAAGGTCTGTAAATGCCCCCTCTGCTGCGTTGGTCCACTTTACCATGTCTGGACCTCGGGCCTTCACCAGTTCCCTTAGGGGACTTGACCTAGTGGCGAAGTGGGGAATAAACCATTGGTAGTAGCCTACCACGCCTAGGAACGCACGGACCTGCTTTTTTCGGGTCGGCCGGGGCCAGTTTTGAATTGCCTCTAGTTTATTCATTTGGGGCTTCACTATGCCCCTTCCCACAATATATCCCAGGTACCTAGCCTCTGCTAGCCCTATAGCGCATTTAGCGGGATTAGCAGTGAGGCCAGCCCGCTTTAAGGTGTGCAGTACTGCCTCAACTTTTTCCAAGTGGGTTCCCCAGTCTGGCGTATGGATGATGACATCATCTAGGTATGCAGCTGCATAACTAGTATGGGGGCGCAGCAGCTTATCCATGAGGCGCTGGAATGTGGCTGGGGCCCCACGTAGCCCAAAAGGGAGGATGGTGTACTGGAATAGCCCATCCGGGGTGGAGAATGCTGTCTTTTCTTTAGCTTCTTTGGTCAGAGGAATCTGCCAGTACCCTTTTGTCAGATCCAGTGTAGTCAAGAATGGGGCACTACCCAGTCGGTCAACCAGTTCATCTATGTGTGGTATGGGGTATGCATCAAACTGGGATATTTCATTCAGTCGGTGAAAGTTATTACAGAATCTCATGGTACCGTCAGGTTTAGGCACTAGAACAATTGGACTGGACCCACTGACTGTAAGATTCTTTAATAACCCCTAATTCTAACATTTTCTTTACTTCAGCCTTGATTTCCTCTCTTTTGGCTGCTGGAATTCGGTAGGGTCTCAATGTTACCTTGGCTCCGGGGATCGTGCGGATATGGTGACAGGTCTCAGTCGTCCGCCCTGGTTTTGTACAGAACACATCTCTGTTGCGATTAATCATGTCGGCTGCCTCCATCTTTTGGATCGGCGTCAAGTCAGATGATATCCTCACTTGCTCGTGTAAGTTATCCTCGTGGGGAAGGGTCTCCTGCATGACTAAGCATGTCTCTCGATCGTGCCAAAGTTTTAGAAGATTGATGTGGTAAATTTGCTCTGATTTCCGGCGGCCTGGCTGCCACACCTTATAGTTCACCTCTCCAATGGCTTCGATTATTTCGTGATGGGATCTCCATCCTTAGAGGTTTTTAAGCTCAGGCTTGACAAAGCCCTGGCTGGGATGATTTAGTTGGGGATTGGTTCTGCTTTGAGGGGGTGGGACTAGATGACCTCTTGAGGTCCCTTCCAACCCTGATCTTCTGTGAAGAGTGGCCCTCTTTCAAAATGGCTCCTAGCTGCTGTTGCTTCCAGCAGTGAAAACAGTAGCAGCATCCTGTGTTGCTCGGAAGCAGATTCAGAAGCCCTGCAAAGAGCCAGCAAATGGAGGCAGTGGACATTTCTGCTGAGGGCACCTAGAGCTTTGGCCCTATTGAGAACACTAGAAGATGGCAGCCCATTCTGAAATGGGGCAGCTCATGGCATTCTCTGACAGACTATAGGCCAGCCTCTGCTGAAGGAGAAACTTTCACTCTGAGTAATGTCAAAAATGGCCATTGTCTCTAAAACGTGGCTGGAAATATGGTCAATGTGCAGGATTTCAATGTGTCCTAACTCTCTGATGACCTCCTGAGGTCCCTTCCAACCCTGATATTCTATGATTCTAGGAAGCTGGAAGAGTTAGTTATTCTGTTCAGATCATCTCAGACAGAAAAGGTCTGATACAGGGTTCTCAAAATCTTACAGGATCCATTTTTAATTAGCTTTTATTCAAACTATTTTACAGATGTCGTGGTACATTCTCAGAAAACCCATTCCACACTCAGAGCACATGCTGTCATGTTGAAGGCTATTCACACTTTTCACATTAACAAAGTGGTTGAATCCCTGCTGTAAGTGCAAAACTCAGCCCAAACTGAGCTGTAGAGCCCAGAGAGGCACCTGCACGATGCTGCACTGCGCAACTTGAAGCTGAGGTTGGGTGGGGGGATATGGACCACTGCTAATGGTCCCTATCCTAATGTGCTGCTAATGGTCTGGCTGAGACATCCCCCTCAAAGAGCTGGCATTCCTCCACCTCCACGCCCTCCAGTTTACACCAAGCCCCAGTGTAAACATTTTCTCCAAGCTGTACTGTTTACAGAGTTCTCTACAAACTCCGCCTGGATGCAGCAATAGCCTCCTGGAGAAAAGCCAGCGACAAGCCTCACACCACCTGCTTCCTCCCATTATCTTCGCAAACCATGGCTGTGGCACAACAGGTTAGTGCACTGTCTCCTAGTCAGCAGGCTAAGCCTATCCAGGGAGGTAGCTGTTTCCTCTGGGTTTCTTTGGGAACACTTGGTGCATACGTCTCTGATCGTCTGGCTCTGACGTCTCCAACAACGTATAGGGTTGAGGGAATCTCCTACTGAGGAATTAATCCATGCACAGTTCCTGCTGGGGAGGGTCTGCTTCTGAGAGGTCACAAGGTGGTACGGGGCCTGGGGCTATTCACATGTAAATGCTTCTGGAAAAGCACTTTGAGTTCCTAAGGGACAATGATACAACACCCAGCACCACAGAACCTATTCTAAAACCACGGACTTCCCCCAGCACCTCTTCTATCACACACACTCCCTGCCCTCCTAGCCCAGACAACCTCAACGCTCTCCTCTATGCGGCTGTCAGCTGGGCCTTATTCCCTGTCCCGTTGTAACAGATAGGTCTGTGACATTCTGGGCTCTGGGAAGAATTGCCTGGCCTGCTTCCCCCATGCAGGGGATTCACCCTCGCTCTGGGGATACGTTGCCCCTGCTAAGCTGTGCAGAGAGGCCTGGATCTTCCAGCTCTGTGCCACTCCTGCAGAACCACTGGCACAGGGAGCATTCAGGGACAGGAGACATGGCCTATGGAGTCTTGCACCCTAGCTAAACTCTGCTGCCACAATGCTTAGAAAGCCTATTACTTAGGGCAGCCCTCAGGCTGCTCTAGCCTGCGCCAATCAGTCCCCATCTGCCTCTGCACAGGAGAGGTACACAGCATCTCTGAGGCCCCTGTGCTGATTGAGGCCCGCAAGGCACTGTAGAGATTCACATGCTCTCAGATCTGTTGTGTCCATCACTCTGCTCTGAATTATTCAGCAGAACAAACCCTGAGCTCCATGTCCATCGCCATATGCTCAGAGAGGGAGAGGCAGCCCCACCAGCTGAGATCTTAGCCTGCCCCTGTCATAAATATAAAGAGAAGGGTAAACACCTTTAAATCCCTCCTGACCAGAGGCAAAACCCTTTCACCTGTAAAGGGTTAAGAAGCTAGGATAATGGCACCTGACCAAAATGACCAATGAGGAGACAAGATACTTTCAAAGCTGGGGGGGGGGGGGAAGGAACAAAGGGTCCTCTCTGTCCGTGTGATGCTTTTGCCGGGACCAGAGCAGGAATGCAGGTCAGAATTCCTGTAGAGAGTTAGTAAGCAATCTAGTTAGATATGCGTTAGATTCTGATTTGTTTAAATGGCTGATAAAATAAGTTGTGCTGAATGGAATGTATATTCCTGTTTTTGTGTCTTTTTGTAACTTAAGGTTTACCTAGAGGGTTTCTCTATGTTTTGAATCTGATTACCCTGTAAGGTATTTACCATACTGATTTTACAGAGGTGAATCTTTTACTTTTTTTTAATTAAAATTCTTCTTTTAAGTACCTGATTGCTTTTTCATTGTTCTTAAGATCCAAGGCTTTGGGTCTGTGTTCCCCCTTGCAAATTGGTGAGGATTTTTATCAAGCCATTCCCAGGAAAGGGGATGTAGTGCTTGGGGGGATATTTTGATGGGAGGAGACGTTTCCAAGTGGGAACTTCCCCTGTTCTTTGTGTAACACTTTGGTGGTGGCAGCTTTTTACCTAAGCTAGTAAGAAAAAGCTTAGGGGGTCTTTCATGCAGGTCCCCACATCTGTACCCTAGAGTTCAGAGTGGGGAAGGAACCTTGACAGCCCCTGACGCCATGTACAGGACCATGCTGTTCTGGGACATGGGGACAGAGCTGGACTTGCAGGAGCCAAAGGAGAGAGGTAAGCCAGTCTGTGCCTCCCTCTATCAAAGACCCTCCGGTGATTTTTCCTATCTTTCCATTCCCTGCTTGCTCTCTCTCTCCTCCTTTCCCCCTCTTCCTCCCGCCCCAAGCCTCTCTGTAACAACAAAGGTTTATCACCTCTGGGGTTCAGGCAGATGCTGTTGTATGAGCTGGGAGGAGCAGCTGGAAAAACTTCTGTCCCAGGGATATGGGTGCCTGGAGCCTTCAGTTAGGCAAATTTTCCGGCCTCAACCCCTCTGACAGTGATTCTTCCAGAGAAAGCTCTCTGTGGGGTACGCTACTGTGCCTGACACACTGACTCCTGGCACTCCTGCGTAGCACAGCTGGGAGCAATCTATCAGCACTCAGGGATTTTCTGCTGTTGTTGCTCTTGGCGCCAGTCCATTTCCCCACGCAATGTGACTCCCTCCAGTACGTCGTTCTCAGAGTATATACATCAAGAATTTGTTCCAAAAAACACTGACAGCAGAACAGAACTAGACAGCAAAGGAAAATCCAGTTTCAACTTTAACTCTAGTGCTGCTCTCAGCACCAATCCCTACAGCACTACAGAGCCAATACTGCACGCAGGACGGGGGGGAGGGGGGGCTGTGCGGGGACTATCAGCCATCCAAATGGGAATCGGGAGCCAAGGCCAGGGTATACTGGGAGAATGAACCTGTTGAGAGTTCTTGATGGTGTTCTGGCAGCTGCTACACTGTTCATCCAGCTTTAATGACAAGGGTTATTAGAGCCCAGGGAGTGCTGTTGATGCTAGGGGACCTGGAACTGAGCTGAGAGCCATCAAGTCATAGTCAAGCCAAGGAAGGGACCCACCTGTACTGTATCTAACTCTGTCCAAAGAATTGTTTGGGGCTCCGGAGCCGATGCCGTCCGGAGGGCAGGGGCCCAGCGGCGTCTGGAGCCGATGCCGTCCGGAGGGCAGGGGCCCAGCGGGGTTTCCAGGAGCGTATGGTTTCTCTTGCTCTTCTCAGACATCAGCAGATGACTCCAGCCTTTAGCATTCCATACTGATGGACAGGGGGATATGGGAACAGATCAAGCCGGGATTTTTCCCGGCTGCCAGTGACTGGCTGGTCTGGCTCTGGCCACAAGCTGCAAGCTGGCTGAGCAGCCCCACGTAACTGAGCTAAGGACTGTAGCACAGTGAAGAAAATGCCCATGTACCTTGCCCACAATAACCCAGGAAGCCTGTGGTTTGACCACCCATGTCCAGGACCTGACATAAGCCCCTCCATGGAAGTGGAGGGGAGGTACCCTCTAATGCATCCCTCTCACCTGAGGAGCATGAGTGAGCCACTCTCCACAGCCCGTCGAGCTGGAGAGGGGATGCTGTTCCCACCTTCCCTGGTGGGGCTGGTTTGGGGACACAGTAAAGCGAAGGACACCAACACCTCCATAAATATCTCTATTCATAAAACACTCTCAGAAACTAACAAAATATAAAATCTAGGCCCCTGGCGAGGCTGGGCTGCTATTCCTTGCTGTGCGGTGGAGCCAGGTTGAGGTAGGCAATGCTGCCTTGGAGATCCTCAGTGCACGGAGGCTGGACCAACGAGGGCTCGGCGCTCCACCTGGGCACAGTACTTCTCAGGCAGGCCAGCAGCTCTAGAAACAAAGAAAACAAGGGAAGGGATGTCACTGAAAGCCCCAAGGCACTGCTGCAGAATGATGGGGTATGGGCCCAGCCCACAGCCTGAGCCCCCATCTCTCCCAGGTCCCACAGAGTCAGCTGGGAGGGCCAAACTGGACTTGGCAGTACCAGCCTCCTCACCATGATCAGTGGGGCCTCTGTCTGGTGGGGCAGGGGACCTCTTCGGCATGGAATTTAAATCTGTCCCTCTAGCTGCTCCCCCTGGGGCCCCGCTGCCTGGTCACAATGAAGGAGTTGGCAGACGTGATTGCAGAGCCATTGGCCATTATCTTTGAAAACTCACGGCGATCGGAGGCGGTCCCGGACAACTAGAAAAAGGCTAATGTAGAGTCCATCTTTAACAAAGGGAAGGAGGTGGATCCTGGAAACTACAGGCCAGTCAGCCTCACCTCAGTCCCTGGAAAAATCATGGAGCAGGTCCTCAAGGAATCAATTCTGAAGCACTTAGAGGAATGGAAAGTGATCAGGAACAGTCAGCATGGATTCACCAAGGGCAAGTCATGCCTGACTAATCTAATTGCCTTCTAGGACGAGATAACTGGCTCTGTGGATGAGGAGAAAGCAGCGGACATGTTGTTCCTTGACTTTAGCAAAGCTTTTGACATGGTCTCCCACAGTATTCTTGCCAGTAATTTAAAAAGTATGGGCTGGATGAATGGACTATAAGGTGGATAGAAAGCTGGCTAGATTGTCGGGCTCAATGGGTAGTGATCAATGGCTCCATGTCTAGTTGTCAGCTGGTATCAAGCGGAGTGCCCCAAGGGTCAGTCCTCGAGCCGGTTTTGTTCAATATCTTCATTAATGATCTGGAGGACGGTGTGGATTGCACCCTCAGCAAGTTTGCAGATGACACTAAACTGGGAGGAGAGGTAGATACGCTGGAAGGTAGGGATAGGATACAGAGGGCCCTAGACAAATTAGAGGATTGGGCCAAAAGAAATCCGATGAGGTTCAACAAGGACAGAGTCCTGCACTTAGGACAGAAGAATCCCATGCACTGCTACAGACTAGGGACCGAATGGCTCAGCAGCAGTTCTGCAGAAAAGGACCTAGGGGTTACAGTGGACGGAAAGCTGGATTTGAGTCAACAGTGTGCCCTTGTTGCCAAGAAGGCCAATGGCATTTTGGGATGTATAAGTAGGGGCAATGCCAGCAGATCGAGGGATGTGATCGTTCCCCTCTATTCGACATGGGTGAGGCCTCATCTGGAGTACTGTGTCCAGTTTTGGGCCCCACGCTACAAAAAGGATGTGGAAAAATTGGAAAACGTCCAGCAGAGGGCAACAAAAATGATTAAGGGACTAGAAGACATGACTTATGAGGAGAGGCTGAGGGAACTGGGATTGTTTAGTCTGCAGAAGAGAAGAAGGAGGGGGGATTTGATAGCTGCTTTCAACTACCTGAAAGGGGGTTCCAAAGAGGATGGATCTAAACTGTTCTCAGTGGTAGCAGATGACAGAATGAGGAGCAATGGTCTCAAGTTGCAGTGGGGGAGGTTTAGGTTGGATATTAGGAAAAACACTAGGAGGGTGGTGAAACACTGGAATGGGTTACCTAGGGAGGTGGCGGAATCTCCTTCCTTAGAAGTTTTTAAGGTCAGGCTTGACAAAGCCCTGGCTGGGATGATTTAGTTGGTGTTGGTCCTGCTTTGAGCAGGGGGTTGGACTAGATGACCTCCTGAGGTCCCTTCCAACCCTGATATTCTATGATTCTAAGATGGAGCTGGTTCTGTTTGACCAAGAGGTTGGGGGCTGGCAGCAGCTGGAGGGAATCTGCTGCCTCTTCCATGCGGTGATCCATCCCCATATGTGTATGGTGGAAGAAGTGCTGGCGGGCAGAAAGGAGGGCTGGAGGGGAGGCTCAGAAAGGGGGCAGAAAGGGAAGCCCTGGGGGCAGCACTAGGAACCTCTCCTAGTGAACTGTTTCAGCCCTGCTAACCAACTTCCTCTTCTGGCCTGCCCAGCTCTGCCCAGCAGCTGCTCCTCCCCATCTCTCTGCCAACTCCATCATCTCCACAGCCCCCATCTACCCTGCTGGGCCCAGAACCAGGGAGTGGATATGGGGAGAGAAAGCAGAGATGGGGTTGTGACCCTACATACCCCTGTATTCACACCCTACGCCAGGGGCAGGCAAATTTTTTGGCCTGAGGGCCACATCGGGTTTCCAAAATTGTATGGCGGGCTGGTTAGGGGAGGCTGTGTCTCCCCAAACAGCCAGGTGTGGCCTGGCCCCTGCCTCCTATCTGACGCCCCCTGACGGCTCCCCCAGGACTCCTGCCCCATCCAACCCCTCTGTTCCCTGTCCCCTGACGGCCCCCCTGGGACTCCTGCCCCATCCACCACACCCTTCTCCCTGTCCCCTGACCACCCCCAGACCTCCCACCCCTGCCGCCCCATCCAATCCCCACCTCATTCCTGACTGCCCCCCCCCAGGACCTCTGCCCCATCCAACTTCCCTGCCCTCTGACTCTCCCTGACCCCTATCCACACCCCTGACACCTGACCACACCCTGAACTCCCCTGCCCTTTATCCAACCCCCCCTACCCCCTCATTGCGCTGCCTGGAGCACCGGTGGCTGGTGGCGCTACAGCTGTGACGCCCAGAGCACTGGGTCAGGCTGCAGCTCTGCAACTGCACTGCCCAGCCACCCAGAGCGTGGCACGGCGCGCTGAGGCTGGCGGGGCAGGGGCTAGCCTCCCGGGCCAGGAGCTCAGGGGCTAAGCAGGAGGGTCCTGTGGGCCAGATGTGGCGCGCCGGCCGTAGTTTGCTCACCTCTGCCCTACGCCCACAGCACTGACCAAACTATCCTTGTGGGGTATCATTTGAAAACTACTAATACACAAGTCAATACTATCATTGTAGAATAGATGTGACAAAGCTGCATGAAGAGTTATGAATGTCCCTTGCGACTATGTTTTAAAGTCTGTATTTGAACAAAGTAGAAACAGGTCTGCCCAGGGCTTGCATACTAACGAAGCAGGTGACTGGTGACAATGGAACTGTAAAAAGAACCATTCAAAAAAACGAGGAGTCCATGTGGCACCTTAGAGACTAACAAATTTATTTGGGCATAAACTTTCGTGAGCTAGAACCCACTTCATCATATGCATGGAGTGGAAAATACAGGAGCAGATATACATACATGAAAAGAAGGGAGTTGCCTTACCAAGTGTGAGGTCAGTCTAATGAGATGGGCCACTCTCATTACCACTACAAAAGTTATTTTTCCTCCCTTGGTATCCTACTGTTAATTGGGGTTCTAGCCCATGAAAGCTTATGCCCGAATAAATTTGTTAGTCTCTAAGATGCCACAAGTACTCCTTGTTGTTTTTGCTGATACAGACTAACACGGTTACCACTCTGAAACCTAGAACCATTAAATCTCACCTGGTGGTTGGGGAGTCAGCATGTCTAGACCATAAACGACTGTGTATTCACTTGACTAACCAGCCTCATCATCAGGCAGAGACAATGAAACTACATTTACATGAAAGGTAACAAAGCCATTCAGTGAACAAGGAGAAGAGGTGAAGACTAAACTATCAACGGCTGATGGAGACACCACCCCCAGGAAGCCTTTGTCCTTGTTGAAGCAGGATCAATGCACTTTAAGAGAGAAGCTTTTCAAATGCTTACTGGACCATAAAGAGAGAGACAGTGAACCACTGAGTTATTATCCTTCACCATGGAGACAAGGGAACCAGTGCCCTGTATTTCTGTGATGGTCCTGACTGAAGGACAGTCAGCCATGCTGGACCATGAATAACTGGTCAGTGACACCATCTTAAACAAACACGGTGCTTTGCTAGATAAAGTTTGAGTCTTTTAAATATGAGTTTTCACTTTGATTTCTTGAAACCATCTCCCCCTTTATATCTTTTACTTGGCATCACTTAACCTGTGCCCTGTTGCTAATCAACTGGTTTTATTTTAATCTAAACCAACCTAGTGCTGTGTCTGAATTGAAGGAATTGTTAACTCCAATTAATATGGCAAGCTGCTGGGTACTGTCTCTTTAAAGGAATAAACGACCCTGATTTCTCTGAGTGATCCAGGAGAGGGCTGGACACTTCAAGGCAGATGGTTTTGGGGAAATTCAGGACTGGAAGCATGTTGGGGTCTGTAGCAGAGCAGTTACCCCGCTTCTGAGAGAAAAGACTAGGCTGACTGGGGAAGCAGCCACAGCTGGGGCCATGACCCAATCAGGCCACACTTGACCCTGTAATAAGGGCTCAGGGAGGAGCTGGGTCAGTCTCCTTCTAGCTATGGCGAAAGAAGGACCTAGCTGCCATGGAGAAAAGGGTACCTGGGGCAGGGCAGGGCAGGGCAGGGCTGGGGGAAAGGCCAGAGGAGCTGGGGAGCTCCAGCCTGGCAACTCCTCAGGCTGAGGTCTTGGTAAAGGCCTATGCAGGGGCTGGGAAGTGCAGACCAGAGATTGGACCAGCTGCCTCTGCCTATCTCCTTGCCAATGATGAGTGGCCATGACAGACTGCAGTTTGCCCCAGTAAGCAGGGGCTAAATGATGACTGGCAGTAGTCACTGAGGCAAGGTGGGTGAGAGGGTTGGGGGTTCCACTGGGAGGGGAGACCCAGAGTGTGGGGGTACCGCAGGGGCAGAACCCCAGGGCAAAGAGCACTGGGGTCTGGAGGGAAATGGGGGCCAGCGGCAGGCAAGACACTGGCCAGTAGGAGGCGCTCTGTATGCTGAAGAGTTAATTCCCAAGACAACCAGCAGGAGGCGCTGCACCGGTAAGTCAGTGGTTTGCTACAGGGTTGTCATCCCAGGTGTAATCAAAGTTGGTAGACACCAGGGAGGGACTGTTATGTTGTGGCAGGCTGCTGAAGTCAGAAGTGCTGACCCAGGGCGCACAGCACACAGACACTCAAGATATATCGCATGCCTGTCTGCCGGCTGTTGGTGTCTGAGCTGTGAACTATAGCAGCAGAACATTTACAGCACTCAGAGTTACAGGGCACAACCCCTTACTGGTCTGGATTGCACCCCAAAACGTAATGGGGTATCCTGCTGGATTGTGCTGCATGAGCAGTGACCCTCTAAGCCCTTCCCATGGCCTTTCCCAGCACTAGGAATGGGCTGATGTCATGCCAAGCCCAGCCCAGGAGCCCAGACTCCTAAGGCACGGGTCTTCTGCTTGGCCCTGCAACCTCACCTGAGCTCCTCCATCTTCTTCCTCTTGATCTCACTGATACGCTCGCTGCGCTGGCGTGCCTCTTCCTTCAGCCGCTTGCCCTCCTCGAAGGTAGCAATTCTCTCCTGCACCTGCTTCTGCTGATGCTCGCGCACCTGGCGTCGCACCTGGTTGGCGTGCATCAGCTGCAGGGCTGCGCGCCGCTCCTGCTCCTTCCGTTCCTTCTCAATCTGATCCTGCTGGGCTCTGCAGGGAGACACTGGGCTGCATGACCCTTGTGCTCGAACTGCCACCTGCCCCAGCTGCAGCGCTGGAAAGGCAGATAACCCTCTGTCCAAGGCTCTGGCCCATGCTGCAGCCATAGGTTCCTCTCGATGCATTCCGGTTTCACTTCCCCACTCTCATGCTACGCACCCTCCCGTGCAGACAAGGATTTCCTTGTTCCTGCTGCTGACTGCCCAGGCTGTGTCCTCCTCACCATGGCTTCATGGGGGAAGCTGGGCTCCCCAGACAGACCTGCAATGGGCAGGCTCCCAGTGCAGTCCAAGGCAGATTGCAGCCTGAGCAGGCAGCTCAGGCCCAGCGTTTTGGCTGATGTGCCCACCCAGTTCCCAGGCTGAACAGCCAGAGAGCAGCGTGAGCCTGACATACAGAGGGATATTTTGTACAGAACCCTGCTTCCCACTATGCTGCTCGAAGCTGGAGGGGCAGAAATGACAAAGTGCATGCTGGGTAGAATTTTCTGATCATGTGATCAAAGATCCACAAAACCATTGTTCATGGTGTGAAAAGCCTCTGAAGGAAACCCTGGTGCTGAGGGGGCAGGAGATCAGCCCCCAGTCCCTTCAGCACTGGACAGGGCAGAAGGAAGGTGCACACCAGGGGTGCTTCGCAGCATCACTGGGAACTTGGTCCCTGAACTACCTGGCTCTCTGGGGCTGGGTCTCAGTTACTACATCAGTGACCCCACTAGCACCACCTGTGCTACCTGAGTATCCTCTCGAACTCATTGCGGTCCCGCTGCACCTGCACAGCCAGGCTGTGCTCCTTGTAGGCTATCTGCTCCAGCCGACTCTTCTTCAGCATGGCCTCAGTCTCCGCCTTCCTCTGCGCAGCTTCCTTCTCCTTCTGGCGCCACTCTCGCTCGGTGGCCTCTTGGTTCCGCTTGGCCCGCAGCGCATCCTGCCAGGAAGGGAGAGCACTGACTCCCACTGTGAGCAGAGCAGGGACCCTAGCTCCACACACCTGATGCGGAGCCCAGGACAGACAGCCTCTGTTGCTGCTCAGGACCTTGGGCTCCCTTTGTCTGGGCTACAGAGGAGCCAGCTGGGTTCCGTCCTGCCTCTTGCCCCCCAGCACAGCATCCAGCTATGTGCATGCTCCTACTAGTGATGCAGGACGGACACAGCCAGAGTGGCTGAGCATGGGCAGAGCCAGTGGTGCTGGACATTACAGAAACCTTGTTAGACTTGGGATCTGAGCTGAACGGAGAGAAGAAAAATACAGAACAATGTGTTGGTGCCATCTATGAGTTATGCTGGCACCCAGCTCACAACCTCAGGTTCCTCATGGTCCTTCAGAGCCAGTGATCATCTATAGCAGGGGTAGTCAATATGCGGACTGTGGGCCAAATCCGGACTGACAGGTGCTTTTGAACAGACCCTGACATTTTTTCTGACTGACTTATCGTTGTTGTTGTTGTGTGTGGGGTTTTTTTTTTTAATTTTCTCTGGAGTGTGGATCTGGACTGTACCTTGACAAAAAATATCCTATCCCTGATCTATAGGATGCTGCAGCCACCTCCTGAGCAAGGCAGGCTGTTGGGAGCGCATAACACAGGTTCTAGTGGGTCCACTGAGGGGCTGGGGAGATCTCCACAGCTCTGGCCTGGGGCCACCTGAGAAACCTGCCTCCCACCCCATTATGGCAGCAAGGCCTAGCTGTGCTCCTGAGGTGGCCTCTCCAGGACAAAGAGCAGAGCTTTCTCAGCCAGGGGCCCTTGCCCTGCCACAGCCCAGGTTACAGTCCTGTGGACACAGGTTTCTCATGTCTCCCTTGCTTTGCTGTGAGACCCCCACGAGGTGTGTGAGGCAGCAGCATCATTCCCGGTCCCTTGCCAAGGCAAGGGATGGGATGAGACCTCCTTGGAGGGCAGGGCAGGGGAAGGGAAGGCTGCTCTACACCACGGTGCCTCAACAGGGCAACACAACTGGTTTAACAAGGTCCATTTCTCAGTGCGTTTCACTGAAATATCCCCCCTCCTAGCTGCAGCATGGGCTGAGTGAGGGGCTTCCACAGCTCCTGGCAGAACACCCAGCAGAGAAGAGAGGCTCCAGCTTTTCCATCTTACCTCTGTCCCAGCAGCGCTTGCTAGCCCCTTGCCAGCTCCAGCAAGGGGGACAGACATTCTGCGTGAAGGGAAGCTGCTAATTCCTTAGGACTGGGGAAGGAGTTTGCTCAGGGGAACATGCTGCTTGATGCAAGTCTGTTAAGAGAATGCAGCATCTCCCCTGGCCCCTTGCTTGGCCCCTCCGCCCACTGGCTCTGGAGCATGCAGACATAATGCACTCTGACCAGGTGTCCTGGCCAGGGGGTGTGCCCCACCCATGCCCCCTACTCCACTAGGGCTCTAGGGACTGGTCTGGCAAGAGTAACCATTCCCCTGCTACTCCCATTGGGTTTCTTGAGGTTTTGACTTGGCTGGGATGGGATGGAAGCAGGGGGGAGAGAGAGAGAGAGAGAGAGAGAGACGGACGGACGGACTGGCATGGGGGCAGGCTTTGCGAGCATGTTACCTGCTCTGCTTGGTAATCCTGGGCCTTTTCCTGCATCGCCCTCAGACGTGCCGTCTCCATCTCCTTCTCCCGACGGATCTTCTCCTGTTCAGCCTCGAACTCTGCTTCCCGTGCCTGGGCCAGGCAAACAGTGCCGGGTCAATGAACTGCAGCCAGGCTGTTAACAGTAGCCCTTCCCCATCGCCAACCCGTGCAAGTGCACAGCATAATACACACCCAGTGTCTCTGTCTCTCGCTCACACACACATCTCTGAGCACCTGTATAAGACGGGCCAGAGAACTTCCCCCAAATAATTCCTAGAGCAGATATTTAGGTACACATCCAGACTTGTCAGTGATGGAGAATCCACCACGACCCTTAGTAAATTGCTCCCCTTCTTGTCTGGACTCCTTATAGGGGCCAGCATCTAGCTCTCCAGACATGCTGCCTAAGTTCTCAGCTGAACAATGCTCACACAGCAGAAAACGTGGTACATACAGATGTGTGTCTCTGCCTGTGGGATATGGACATCCATCAGCACAAATGGATCTCACAGACAGATTCACAGACATCAATGCCAGAAGGAACCATTATGGTGATCTAGTCTCAACTCCTGCATAGCACAGGCCAGAGAATCGCACCCCTCACACAGTAATTTCTGCACCAGGCCCAGAACTCCTGGCTAAACTAGAGCAGAACCTTCATGGTGACATGCACTCTCAATTTACTGGGCAGGAATGCCACCTGGTCTCGTCCCCCTGCCCACAGAACATACTATTTTCTGCTTCTGGTACTCCAGCACCCGCTGGTCAGCCATCCTCTCCTGTGCCAGCTGCTCCTCCTTACGCTGCTGGTTTTCATCATTGATACGTTTAATCTCAGCCTGAATTTTCATCTTCTGCTCATGTCTGTGCTCCATGTCCTGAGAAAGGTACAAGACAAGATGGCCATGAGAGAGGGACCCCAGGAAGATGGCCCCAGCACAGACCCCTTCCTGACCCATTCTTGCTTTGGCATTTGCCTGGAGCCCTCTTGGTACCATGCAACAGGAGGGACAGAGGGGCCAACTACTGGGCGGGGGTTGAAGAGCCCACTTTCCAATTGCTCACTTTCCAGGTGGGCTCTTTGTCTGCTTCCCATAGTCCTCAACCGTGAGATTAACTAGCTCTGGGCTGCCCCTTCCCCTGGCCCCAGGGGATACTAGAGAGCCGGAGTCTGAGTTTCCTCTCACATGCGCTGGGTTGGCAGCAGAGCTCCTCCTCACTTACACTGCTGGGAGTGAGAGAAGAGCAGTTGGATGGGCTCAGAATCAATCTCTGACACCTCACCTCACATGTCTCTCTCTTACCCTCAGGTCTTCCATCTGCATTTGCTCCAGATAATCCAGCATCTCCTGGGCCTCCTGATCCCGCTGCTCCGCCTTCACAGCCCTCTCCTCCTGGTTCTTCTCTATCTGCCTGATGATATGTTGCCTCCCTCTGGAAACAGGACACAACAATGTCTCTGGCAGGGAGACATGAGTGGCCCATCATATTGTCCCCAGCACAAATGCCTGCAAAACCTGCCTTGAGGGCTGCTATGCTGGCCATGCCCCATGGCCACACAGGCAGGTATCCCTGGGTGCCTCTCACCTTGCACTGGAAGTGGGACGTGCTGGGAGAGGGGCTGCACTATGACTAGCTCTGTCCAGTGCTGGGGAAGGGGCATTCCTGCTCACCTGATCTGCTCCTGCTTCCTCTTCTGCTCCAGCTCCTCCTGCATCTTGGTGGCTTTCTGCCTCTCCACCTCCATCATCTGGTCCAGGCGTTTCTCCTCCTCCTCCAGCTCCTTCTCAATCAGCTGTTTCTCCAGCATCTGTGCATCGCGGATCGCCTGGCACTTTGCATTCAGGATCATCTGTGGGGACGAAGAACTGCACTGGCTCATCCTTGCACATGGGGGAGGGGAAGGGAGAGACAGTTCAAGGAGAAAGAAACAGAGACTGTGATCTAGTGGTTAGAGCAAAGAATTAGCTCTATTTCCAGCTATACCACTGACTCACCCTGTGCCCTCGGGCAGGTCACTTAGCCTTTCTGCACCCTGGTTTCCTCACATCTGAGTACAGCAAGGACCGCATGACACAGGAGGCTGGAAATGACCCAAAGAGCTTCCCCCAGCAGGTAACCAGTTCATATCCAGCCCAGGTCAGTAGTGACAGTAAGTCCTTGCTATCAGATGGCTGGCCAGTGGTACCGCGTGGAATGAGTCTTTGTCCCACTCCTCATAGACAGGTCATGATCTGCACCATCACAGCAGGCACCTTCACTGACAGCCATCGCACAGGGGCCAAGAAGACTCAGCTTCCCTCTCCCTGTACAGGGTCCCTCCAGGGCAAGGCTGAGCTTGCCCTGATTTGGATAAACCTGGCTCTGAGTACCATGGGTCAGTGGGTATAGCTCTGACCTGCTTCGCAGAAGGGCCTAGTTATTAGGGAGAGGGGCAGACTGCAGAGCAGAGAGCCCGGGACCCCACCTCGCTGAACTCCTTGACCTCGTCCTCCTGCTCCATGCGCATCCTGTTGGCCCGCTGCAGCAGGTACTGGGCTCGCTCCTTGGCCTCCTCCTCCAGGTTGCTCAGCTTCTCCTTCTTCTTCTGCACTATCCCCTTCTGTTTCAAGACATTCTTGCGCTCATTCACCCCAGCCTGGAGGGGAAAGGCAGGCTGCTGACAGAGGGATCCCCACACCACATTCCTGGCACTGGAGAGCCTGGCTGACCCTCGCTCCAGAGTGCTGCCACAAGCCAGATTCTTCTGGGCCAGCACCACCATATCTGGGTGGGGTTGACCTGCACTGCAGGGATTGCTGGGCCTGCCTGGGGGGTGCTTCAGGGAGGCAGCAGTGCTGAGGGAGACGCTCGAATCCTATAGTCTCCGAGACAGGAGAGCTGCCTGGAACCATGGGCTCTGTGATATACCCCCTCATCCTGTGTTCATGAGTCAGTGGCTTTGTGCAGAAGGCTCCTTCCTACACGGGATCCCTGAGTTTGGTAGCAACCACCCAAGTCCATTAAATGAGCCACTCTCTCCCCTGCCAGAACTTCCTGAGATTGTAGCACTGCTGTCTCCCCACCCCACAGGGGGTGAGGATTCTCACTGGGATATGAACTGTAGGGGCTGGCTGATCCCTACACCCCTCCATCAGAGTCTGGGCTTGCTCCCTTGGGTCCCAGTACAGGATACACATTCCATGTCTCTGCTGCTGGAAGCATTTGGGTGGAAAGCTCTTTCCAGACCTCTGCCAATTCTTAGGAGCCACCAGGGGTCACTCTGGAGGACAGACAGGGACGCAGTTTGGGGTTAGCCTCATAAACAGTTTGCTGGCCCATAGACATGAGCTTGTCCAGGGGCTTCCTCTGTAAAGCCCTACATGGTTTGGGGCCCTGGCTGGTCAAGAACCCCACCCCCTCCTTGCAGTCTGCACCCCACTGTGATGCTCTGTACCTCGGGGGAAGACCCTACACCCCCATGTTCATCTTTCTAAAATGATTGTATGGTATCCAATGCAAAGTTTGGCATGTTGGGTGTCTTCAGAAGGCTCATAATGCACCGAGCATGCTTGTTATAGTAAGGTGTCAAGGTTCCTTCCCCACTCTGAACTCTAGGGTACAGATGTGGGGACCTGCATGAAAGATGCCCTAAGCTTATTCTTACCAGCTTAGGCTAAAAACTTCCTCAAGGTACAAACTTTGCCTTGTCCTTGAATCCTATGCTGCCACCACCAAGTGTGTTAAACAAAGAACAGGAAAAGAGCCCACTTGGAGACATCTTCCCCCCAAAATATCCCCCCCCAAGCCCTACACCCCCTTTCCTGGGGAAGGCTTGATAAAAATCCTCACCAATTTGCATAGGTGAACACAGACCCAAACCCTTGGATCTTAAGACAATGAAAAAGCAAGCAGGATCTTAAAAGAAGAATTTTAATTAAAGAAAAGGTAAAAGAATCACCTCTGTAAAATCAGTATGGTAAATACCTTACAGGGTAATCAGATTCAAAACATAGAGAATCCCTCTAGGCAAAACCTTAAGTTACAAAAAGACTCAAAAACAGGAATATACATCCCATTCAGCACAGCTTATTTACCAGCCCTTTAAACAAAAGGAAATCTAACGCAGTTCTTAGATTACTTACTAACAAGTTCTAATACTCCATTCCTGTTCTGTTCCTGGCAAAAGCATCACACAGACAGAAAGGTGGTTACCCTTCCCTTTATATTTATGACATAAGGTTACAGTTTATTGACATAAAAATAAAGGGAAGGGTAACCAATTTTCTGTATACAGTGCTATAAAAATCCCTCCTGGCCAGAGGCAAAACTCTTTCACCTGTAAAGGGTTAAGAAGCTAGGATAACCTCGCTGGCACTTGACCAAAATGACCAATGAGGAGACAAGATACTTTCAAAGCTGGAGGGGGTGGGGGGGAAAGGGTCTGTCTGGGTGATGCTTTTGCCTGGAACAGATCAGGAATACAGTCTCAGAAACTGTGTTAAGTTAGTAAATCTAGCTAGAAATGCGTTAAATTTCCTTTTGTTTAATGGCTGGTAAAATACGCTGTGCTGAATGGAATGCATATTCCTGTTTTTGTGTCTTTTTGTAACTTAAGGTTTTACCTAGAGGGATTCTCTATGTTTTGAATCTGATTATCCTGTAAGGTATTTACCATCCTGATTTTACAGAGGTGATTCTTTTACCTTTTCTTTAATTAAAATTCTTCTTTTAAAGAACCTGATTGCTTTTTCATTGTTCTTAAGATCCAAGGGTTTGGGTCTGTGTTCACCTGTACAAATTGGTGAGGATTTTTAACAAGCCTTCCCCAGGAAAGGGGGTGTAGGGCTTGGGGGGGATATTTTGGGGGAAGACGTCTCCAAGTGGGTTCTTTCCCTGTTCTTTGTTTAACACGCTTGGTGGTGGCAGCATAGGGCTCAAGGACAAGGCAAAGTTTGAGGAAGCTACCTTGAGGAAGTTTTTAACCTAAGCTGGTAAGAAAAAGCTTAGGGCATCTTTCATGCAGGTCCCCACATCTGTACTCTAGAATTCAGAGTGGCGAAGGAACCTTGACAGTTAAATTTTCATGTATATAGTTGAGGCTGAAAATGCATCCCCATGGCTTAAAGCAAGCCCATGCAAAAACTCTCCAAGAACAGAGAGGCAGTCCGTGCCTTGTCAGGGCATGCATGGGACAAACCCAGCCCAGCCTCACAGGAACAAATGGCGCTGGCCTAGGCATCAACAAAAGAATCTGTTAGACCCTTGAGGGAGTCACCCCCTTCCTTTGGGCATTTTTGGGACTGCAATGAGGTAATGCTCACCTGACTCTGAAAGGGGGAGGGAGGAAGCCAAGAGGGAAGAAAGGACATGATAAAAGGGAGAGACATTTGCCATGCTCGTTCTCTCTCTTCCACCTACATCTGCAGACACCACCACCACCAAGCAACTGAAGTGCTGATCAAAGGGGCGAGCCTGACTGAAAAGTAACCAGCGAGCCTGTGGTGAGAAGCATCAAAGTTTGTAAGGACACTGAAAGTGTTCAGATCAGCTTAGAATGCGCTTTGCTTTTATTTCATTTGACCACATCTGACTTATGCTTTGACTTGTAATCACTTAAAATCAATCTTTATAGTTAATAAATCTGTTTGTTTATCCTAACTGAAGCAGTATGTTTGGTTTGCAGTGTCAGAGGCTCCCCTTGGGATAACAAGCCTGGTACATATCAATTTCTTCGTTAAATTGATGAATCTATATAAGTTTGCAGCGACCAGTGGGTATAACTGGACACTGCAAGATGGAGGTTCCCAGGGTTGTGTCTGAGACCGGAGATATTGGCTAGTGTCATTCGCTTGCAAGTAGCTGGGAGCAGTTTACGTGCCAGAGGCTGTGCGTGAACAGCCCAGGAGTGGGGGTTCTCACAGCAGAGCAGGGTAAACCTGGCTCCCATAGCAAGGATTGGAGTGGCCTAGCAGATCACTGGTCCAGATAATATCAGAGGGGAACGTCACAGTGGCGCAGCGAGCAGGGTGTATGTATGGCTTGTTACTCCAAATGAAGTTCACACTTTAAGCACTGATATTTGTGATTTTAAGTGAGTCTTAAGTGCAGTGGCTAAGAACTGTCAGGAGGAGGTCACAGTTTTGTTATTTTCTGTTTATTTTGGGAAAGGAAAGTAGGAACAGAAAAGCAGGAAAATGACTGAAAGCAGTGAAGCGGTTGCAAAGTTGGAGCTTTTTAGGCTTCAGTCTGCAGAAAAAGAGAGGAAACACCAGAGATTACTACAACTGAAAGAACTGGAGATAAAAAAAAAAAAAAAAAGGCAGTCAGGGAGGAAGCTGGACACAGAAGGGCCGCGGAAGAGAGAGAGCGCACGCGAACAGGAAGAAAGGAGAGAGAGAGAGAGAGAGTGAAAACATCAACTGGACCTTCTAGAGAAGCAGACCCAGAACCTGCCGACCTCAACGACTCCCATACTCCAAAAATTCACAAATGGGAACACTTATGTCCTGCATACAGTGAGGACAATGATATTGCTGAATATCTGACTACCTTGGAAAGGCTGTATGTAATACATGAAATCCGTGATAAGAGTTCCTACCCTGATTGCAAAATTAACTGGTAAAGCTGAAAATGTATTCAATGGAATGCCTATTGAAGATGCTTTAGACTATTGTAAATTTAAAGATACTGTTTTGCGAAATTTTCAGATTACCCCGGAACATATAAAGTTAAATTTAGGAATCTTAAAAGGGATATTGGCACAAGTACGACCACTTCGCAATTTCCAGGTCTCAACTCCTCTGCTGTTACAGGCGTTGGAGCTGCATCTTGATGTAAAAAGACAGTTACTTTCCAAAAACTTATCAGGAATAGCATCCTGAAAAACTGGGATCTGGATTGGGTACCCTCCATCACCCCGTCTCTGTCCCTGAGAAGTCAGCTGTGTGACTGCTCCCCTCCAGGAGGTCAGTAGCACCGTTCCTTCTCAAAACCTGGGTCACAGGCTGAGTGCCTGGGTGCACAGATGCTGACCCAGCCATCCTCCTAGGGGCAGGATGCCCAGGACACAAGTGACTAGTGAGGAGACATTCCTGTACCCCCACTATTCCTTCCCCAGTTTCCTCCTCTGGGCCCCTTCCTTCAGCTGGAGAACTCTGTCAGCTAACAACTGGGACAGTTTCCTTAATCCCTGACAGCACCTCTCCTGCCCCTATGCCTGAGGACATGTTGCCTTCTGCTGGAAAGGAGCTAGTCTCAGCTCCTCCCATACTTGGAAGCACCCTGCTTCCCTGTGTTACAGAGTCACAGGAATCCTCACCCACTTCAGTGGTTTCTGAGATCCCCTGTTCTCCGGGCTCTCCTCTGGACACATTGCTCTCTGCTCCCTAGAGCTGGTTTTGCCTCTGGTTCAGCTGTGACCTGCTAGCAGCTAACAACCTGAACTCTTCTCTCTCTGGCAGGCATTACACTCCCATCCCTTCCTGATGTGGTGTTGCCTCCAGCTGCAGTGCAGGAGTTGGTCTCAACCACCCTCCCACCTGGAAGCACACTGCTTCCTCCCGCTGCAGAAGAATCAAGGAGACTCTTTCCCATTCTCTCAGCAGTTCCTGAGACCTTCCCCTTCCCCTCACGGGTCCCAGCATAACACTCCCTCCTGTTGCAGGCAAATACTTTAACCTGAGCTACACTGAAAAAAATCATTACCAAGGAGCAGGTCAAATAGGAGGTGTTACATTACCCCCACAGTCAAAACACTTTCCAAACCTTTCCAAACCAATGGATTTTAGATAGTGGTATGAGGAATCTGCTTTCACCCACCCCGACAATCTCTCCCATTTGGCCAGGCAACATAGTGGCCTTTGGGACCACACTCTGCTTAAACAGAGAGATCTAGGCCCCTGTATCCCTCTGCTCCGAGTATTCCCTGCCATCAATTTGGACAGCCTTAACATGCTCCATATCTGGTTCTGCAGAGGCTAACCTCACAGAACCAGTATGATAGGTTTCCATTGCTTGGGGGGTTTCTGTATTGAGGACAGCAGAACTAACATAAGCTATTGTTTGCCTGCTTCCTCCTAGCACAGGGCATCTGTTCCTCAGGAGATCAGTGTAATTACACTGATCGCACATTCTGGCCTCTTCTGCTTTTACATGAGATTTGGGATGAGAGTTACCACTGCATGCATCCGATGAAGTGAGCTGTAGCTCACGAAAGCTTATGCTCAAATAAATTTGTTAGTCTCTAAGGTGCCACAAGTACTCCTTTTCTTTTTGCGGATACAGACTAACATGGCTGCTACTCTGAAACCTGTCAGTAGAGGAATGTTTTTGGGCAAGAGACTGTTTAGGCTCCCAGCCCCCCTCTCTCTTCCCAGGGGTAAAATGGGATCCTCCCTTCCCACCAGTTTTAAACCCCTCTTTCTGGGGCCTGCCCTCAATAGACTCCCGAGTCTGCTCATCTTTGTCCCATAGACACTGCTTCACATCAGCCTCACATATGCTTAGGAAATGCTCTTGAGCAACAAGATCCAACATTCCCTCAAAACTTGCCACCTCCTTACCCCTCACCCATTTTCTCAACAAATCTTTCATTTTGTTTACATATTCTGGCAGACGACCCTACTCACCAAAGTGGGGGTGCTTTCCCCCAGGCTGGTGAGACACAGAGAGCAGTTATGGGAAAGCTGCTGGGAAAGGGTGAATCTGATCAAAGGGTAAATACACATAGCCCAGAGAGCACAGATCACAGCCCTCTCGGGGCAGGGAAGGACTCAGTGCTGGGAGGGAGAAACACAGGGTAACCCCAAAAGGGGAGCTCAATTACCTACATATGTACAGTCCTGGGGTTGGGAGACAGCTCCCCAAAGGGCCTTCGAGGACCTAGACCCTTATCTTCCCAGACCCTAAGATACCAAAATGCCAGAAACATGATTAAATTAAGAGCCCACACAAAGGGAAACACTGGAGGGAAAAAAGCCAGTGACTAATTACATGGGAGAGAGTCAAAGGACACTAGGGTAATGAACAAACTAATCTCAAACTACACTAACTGAACAGAGGGCATGGTATCAAAGATATTTGTAAACACCCATCTGTGATAAAAATTTTGGTATTAATGTTAAGTTTTGTGGATAAGAATTTCAACATAGATGTTAAACCTTATGATAATGCTATTTATCAATTAATACCTGAAAACAGGTTTAAAGCTTATCACAACAGAGAAACCATAAAAAAACAACACACCTGGTTTGCTGTGTGACTGGGGAAACTGAGGCATGCTGCCTCATGGCCTTAATGGCAGGATGCCAAGAGAACTATAACAACAAACTTCCTTCGAGAAAGCTTTCTGCAAGAGGGTTAGTCACTAAATAAGAGGGGAGGTGTGATGCTCTGTAACCTGGGGGAACACCTTACACCCCCAAGTTCATCTTTATAAAACGATTGTGTGGTATCCAATGCAAAGTTTGTCATGTTGTGTGTCTTCGGAAAGCTCCTAATACACTGAGCATGGTTCTTATAGTGATGTTATAGTAATTGTTGCAGTAAAGGTTATAATTTCATACATAGGTATGAGGGACATAGTACATAGTTATGAGGCTGAAAATGTATCCTCATGGCTTAAAGCAAGCCCATGCAAAAACTCTCCAAGAACAGAGAGGCAGTTCACACCTCGTCAGGGCATGGATGAGACAACCCCAGCCCAGCCTCACAGGAACAATGGACACTGGCTTAGGCAGCAACGAAAGAATCTGTTAGACCCTTGAGGCAGTCACCCCTTTCCTTTGGGCAGTTTGGGACTGCAATGAGGTAATGCTCACCTGACACTGAAGGGGGTGGGGGGAGCAAAGCCCAGATGAAATGCTGATCAAAGGGGCGAGCCTGACTGAAAAGTAACCAGCCAGCCTGTGGTGAGAAGCATCAAAGTTTGTAAGGACACTGAAAGTGTTCAGATCAGCTTAGAATGCGTTTTGCTTTTATTTCATTTGACCAAATCTGACTTGTTATGCTTTGACTTATAATCACTTAAAATTGATCTTTATAGTTAATAAATCTGTTTGTTTATCCTACCTGAAGCAGTGTGTTTGGTTTGCAGTGTCAGAGGCTCCCCTTGGGATAAGAAGCCTGGTACATATTAATTTCTTTGTTAAATTGATGAACTTATATAAGTTTGCAGCGTCCAGTTGGCATAAATGGGCATAACTGGACACTGCAAGACTGAGGTTCCCAGGGTTGTGTCTAGATATTGGCTAGTGTCATTTGCTTGCAAGTAGCTGGGAACAGCTGACATGCCAGAGGCTGTGCATGAATGGCCCAGGAGTGGGGTTCTCACCGCAGAGCAGGGTAAGGCTGGCTCCCAGAGTCAAGGATGGGAGTGGCCTTTATTGGCCTAGCAGATCACTGGTCCACACAACACCAGAGGGGAATGTCACACCCACCTCCCTCTCTGTCTAACCCAATGACCTCTGGCAGGCGACAGCTGGACGCAGGACACCAGGAATGCCTGGGGTGGCTGCCGTAGGCCCTTCAGTGAGCCTTTCCCCAGCAAGTCAACCCTACATGGCCATTTCAAACAGCATCCTGGAATCTGCCTACAAACCAGCTGACAAAAGGAAGCAACAGGAGACACATACTATAACAGCTTCCTTCTCTGCCTTGAGGGCTGCTATGCTGGCCTCACGCTCCTCCTTGGTCAGGACTCGGGATGCGGTCTTAATGCGGTGGTAATCCTCTGGGCTCATAATGAGGGATTCTCCTGACGGGTCCTCTGCAGGAACACTGGCAGAACAAGTGAGCAGGGCACAGAAAGCAGAGTCACTGACATGGATTTTCCCTATCCCACACCTCGCACACACTTCCCCATAACCACATGTCAGCCTGGGCAATGTCTAGTGGTTTCCTGTGTGGAGAACAGACCCTGTGGTGCTGCCTGCAATAAGGGTTACCGGATCCATGGAAGGACCATGTGAGTGACTGAGCGAGTCAGCAGAGCCACATACAAGAGGGCCCAGATCCACAAAGGACATTGCCACGTTGAGCATGTCAATGCCTAAGATCTGGACCCTGCCACCCAGTGGAATCCACAAAGCCTGAATTAGGTGCCTGGGCCCACAATGCATCGGGAGAGATAGGTGCCTGAGAATGAGATCCCCCAAGGCCAGCACACTAGGTGGGGAGCTGTCTAAACTAGCCAATCACAGGTACTGACAAGAGGGGCGTGTTCTAAGCCCCACCCCTCTCCAGGACTTAGGCTCCTCAGCCTGGGCTAGTGGGAGGCACCTATTTCTGCTTGGGATCCACATCTGAGTTCCCTCTCCTGGAGTCAGGTGCCTAAGCCACTTCTTGCAAGAAGAGTGGCACATGCCTCACTCCATACAAAATGGGAGGGGAAGGAGGAGGCCTCCCTTGCAATCTTTAGCCATCATGTGCCACAGAGTAGAGAAGGGATTTGGGTGTAAAGTCACTGGCACTGCCTTTGGCCCAATGCCTATTTCATTATTTATACAAAATGGAACACCTTCACCAGGAGATATGGAGAGCCCTGCTCCAGAACACCCCATAGCCCTGTGATTAGGGCACTCACCTGAGAGGTGAGAAACCCCTGTTCAAATCCGTTCTCCTCATCAGGCAAAAGGGGGAACTGAATCAGAGTCTCCCACACCCAGGTGGGTTCATAATTGCTGCACTAAAGGGTTTGGGGGAGTTCCTCCATGTCCCCTCGCTCTGGCCAGTTTGTGGAGTTAGGCATTCTCAGAGCACACAGATCAGAGCAGGCCCTGCAGGCAGGATAGGTTTGAGGATCACATTAGGAAATAGGCAAGCACCCAAACACCCATGGGAGCAGTGTCCGTGCCCCGAGGCAAAAGCTTAGGTGCCTTGGGGACTTTTACAATGAACATGTAGGTGTCCACAGGGTTAGGCAGCAGCTGAGCAGGGATCTGGTGAACTGCTGTGGAACCCAAATCTGGACCTTTGTGTATATGGGCCAAAGTGCCTGGGCTTAGTCTAGTGTAGGGAGTAGGCAAAGGTGCTTCAGGAGAAGCACTGTCAGGTTTGTGGAGAAGGAAGATCCCCAAACCCCAGGGAGAGCAGCTATCACATGCTGGGCAAACTGACCTCACTCCAAGAGTGACGGTGTTTAGATATCTCCAGTGATACTGTGTAAGTGCAGAAAATCAAAGACTCCCTTTCGTGCGACTCCAGTGTAAACATCGAAACCATCAAACATGTCATAATGCAGAACCCCAAATACGGATTCCAAGGTGAACTGGGTGACATCCACAACATCAAGAGCAGGCTTTGAAATGGCTTATTGACCTGCAAGTGCATCTACAGAATGTTGCTCTGCAGATGCCATACATGCACACGAGAGAGAGGGGCAGCACAAAGACAATCATGACTAAGCCTAAGCCCAAAGCCTATAGGCCAGCTTTCCTCCAGGGACTGGATTTGATCTATATGGAGTTTGGATAAAACCACATGGTACCGAACAGCACAAGGTGCATCTGTAATAGCATGATGTCAACAGGTCATTTCCTGTGGACTCCCCACAAGTTTGACTTGAATCACAAAAACACTACGTGTGGAGCTATTTAGCCCCTGATAAAAGAAGTTCAAAACATTTCAGAGTCAGACTTGAATTTCCCAACTTTTTGTGAAAGCAGCTCAACTGTCATCCTGGTGCTTTCACCAGTTTCAGTGGGACATGATCATCTTCACTACCTGTCCTCAACAGCAGGTCAGCACTGCTGTGCACTGTCAAACAGCTGTTGTCCTCCACTGTAGTAGTAGGATTTTGTGTTTGTATTTTGTATAATTATAATAAAAAATAATAATGTAGCATGCATTAAATGTATTGATGTATGATTGATCATACTCTGCCAGCCACCCTTTCTGAAAGCAGAAAGGAATGGCCTAGTGTGCCATTGATAAAGATGTATTAGCCAAAATCTTGTGTCTGAAGCTAATTTCAAGGCAGTGACAGACCTTTAAGATCACCACTTTGTTGTAGGTTTAGCATTTTAAAATAAAGTAAAAAAAAAAAATGCAATGATTGTTTTCTTTTGCATTGCAATTTAATGTTCCTGTTCAATGCTTTATGTAAATCAATCCTGTTGTGTGTGTGAATGAGGAATGTGTGTGTTAGAAAATAAGTGTAAAGGTCATCACCGGACCAGATATTCTAGGGAGGAATTAAGGATGGACATAAAGGTGCCAGGAGATTGCAACACACCCCTATTGAGATGTCAGAGGAAGGCGACTCTAAAAGATGTGGCAGACACCCATCAATGGGGACAAAATAACTGTAATCAAAACTAGCATGTCTCTCCTGAAAGACTAATGAAAGGAATAAAAAATAAAATAAAAAAAATCTAAAAAAACAAGCACTCAAACGGCTATTGATTACAGCATAACGGTGCAAAACTCATTGGTCCCAATAAAAAAAACAAAAACAAAAAACAACAACTATATAAACAGGGTGCTTTGCCATAAAACTTTGGGTTCGTCTAGCCAAAATTTCCCTGGAGCATCATGTCGCGACCGACAGAACCCGGCTCCTCTCTACCTGTGATCAACCTAGCTGTCCACTAGATTGATCTGGACTCTGGACTGGTAACTATAACATTGACTGGCAGGATAGTGTGTGTATGTATTTGAATGCATATGCTAATTGTTGTATATCCAATAAACATGGCGTATTGCCTTTTCCCCTGAAAAAGATTCCGTGTGCTTCTTATAAGCATAATAATAACCCCAGTGATCTTTGCATTTCAGAAACGGATGATGTAAACGGATGATGTAATCCCTGTGCCTAGTTTGTATGGCAGTTTGTTGAGATTGCAAAGTGTATTGAGTCTCTAGGGACAGAAGATACCAGGAAAATATAAGGACACTCTCCTAACCAGGAAACAGAAAACAGCTGTATGCGACACACACGGCTGACAAATGACCCTTAAAGGGTTAATATCTTTATATAAGGCAGTGTGGTTTCCTGTAATGAGAACAGAACGAGGAAACAGAAGCAACTGAATTCTAGACCAGGTTCTGCAGCTGACTCAATGCGTGACCTAGAGGAAGCTGACTGTGCCCCCATTTTCCCAGTTGTAAAATGTGGATAATATAGGTCTATTTCCTAGGGGAGTTCTAAAAAATAAATGACTCTGTGTATTACTCAGATACCATGGTGATGGGCGCGGTACAAGAACTTGAATAGAAGAGAATGTGTAAGGCACTTTGAAGATGTTCAGTGCTAAGTATTTAATAAATTATTAGTAGTATTATTATATGTTGCCTTTCATCTACCCACATAAATAGTGATACCTGCTGAACGATTTCTTCAAAGATGACAGAGGCAGACAGGATTCCAGAAACACTTCAAAGAATGGTAATAGCAATAATAATATCATTGCTATACTTAGAACCTTTCATCCCAGAGGATCCAAAACAGCCACCTTGTCAAATGAGACATTAACCTAAGGTGCCTCAGTGTTTGGTTGCCCAGTCTGAGACAGCTTGGGCCTGATTTTCAGGCGCTCCCATTGACTTCTGTTGGAGCTCTGGCTGCTCAGCATCTGTAGAAGTCAGCTCTCAGGGGTCTCAAACTGGGTGCCCAAAAAATTGGAGTGCTCAACATCAGTAGCCACCCTCGAAAATGTTAACCAGAGTGTCTTGGGTCATTTCACCTACCACAAAAATGAACCCACCTCTGGAGTGAGATGTGATGGCTGTTTAACAATGCACAGTACACAACAGTTCAAGCCAGGAGGTGAAGAAGCCTGCATGAAGTTAAAACTGCAGGTAAAATTTAGTGAGGCAGAAAGTAATTGTCCTGGCTAAATACCAATTCAGACAATAGCCCTATTCTTGCAAAGTGCTGCAGGTTCTTTAATGAGTAATCATGGCCCTTCTTTTACATTTCAGTCCTGCTTAGAAAACATTCCTGGAGCAATCCACAGCCCTGTCTGCTGGGTGTTGACAATGCACTATTTTCTGTACTTAAGCTGCCTTTCACACATACGGGGACATATGTTTGACCAATCACTGCTTATGTCCTGAAGGTCCTCTGTGCTGCTCCTGCCCAGCATATACTATTGATTGAACAAGAGGGGCCTGTAATGTGGCCACTGAGGGAGGGAGCTTTATAGAGCAGGGTGCTAACAGTGCTCTCTGACTGGCTCTCAGGAGGAGTCACTCCCCTCCACAGTGCGTAACTCACTTCACACCTCAGACCAGGCATTCCAGGGGATTGCCACTTGCTTCATCTACAGGACACTACACAGTAAGGGCTAGCCTAGCACTGTAGCACTTTAATGGGACAGGCATGCAGCCACATGGGGTCCCTAACACAATGTCAAAGCAGAAGCTCAGGTGCTGGCTTACATGAGATCACGGATGAGGTCCCTGGTGATGAGGCGGATGGTCTCAGGTTTGTGGCCCCAGCCACAGGCAGAGGGTGATTTCTGGACAGTCTGCACATCCCGTAAGATTACTGGGGGGCTGCCAGAGCCTGATCGCTGCAGGTTCTGAAAGAAAAAGAAAGTGGGGTCTTCTCAGGGTTGCTCATTGCTCCCCACACAAAACACACCTTTGGAATCCTGATGTGTCTCTCCCCTGGCTCCTGTGCACGGCTGTACAATTGTATGAGCACTAACCCCCAAGCACTAACTTACCACAGAACATTCATGACCCTTTCTGGCAAACATCCTGATAGACTACTAGGTCAGGGAACTGGAGCTGAAGCTTTTCACCTGGTTCTAATCCAGGCCAAACACCCAGCCCCTTTCTAGCCCCAGTCACCAGAACCTGAAGGATATTCTCTCCTAACAGCTGTTTAGGTGCCAGCATCAGCCCTATTCCATGAACATATGGCTGAATTGAGCTGACATTGTTCACAATCCACCTGCCTAATGCCCCAGAAATAGCCGTACTTACTCTAATTGGGGCTTGGCAGAAGCAAGAAGCTAAAAGCAGAAAGGAGTGAGGACGAGGTTTGGATTCTGTAGGAGCCAACCATCCAGCCCCGTCACAGACACTGGATCCTGCAGAATAGATTAATTCAGCCCTAGAAATGAACCTTCCAAAGAATAACTTTCCCTAAAGCTGGTCCTGCCCCCATTCATTTGAGCTGACATTGCCACCTAGTGCACAATCCAGCACACTCCAGGGGTGACAGGTTTCAGAGTAGCAGCCGTGTTAGTCTGTATTCGCAAAAAGAAAAGGAGTACTTGTGGCACCTTAGAGACTAACAAATTTATTAGAGCATAAGCTTTCGTGTGAGCTGTAGCTCATGAAAGCTTATGCTCTAATAAATTTGTTAGTCTCTAAGGTGCCACAAGTACTCCTTTTCTTTTTGTGAAAGGTGATGGTCTCCAGAACAATGCTAACTGAGCCATGCAGCACTCCTGGAGATCAGAGATGGACTGTGGTGCTGGGACAGACCCAGTGCAGAATGGTCCCGGGGTGGTGAATGCAGCGTACTGAATAGTGCTGTGTCTGCAGTGCCTCAAAGCTCTTTGCACACCTGGATGTGCAATGTGGCTAAGATAAATGCTGCTCTGGGGATTGTAACTTTGGATCATCCTGATTTGTCTGTGACAGAATTCTCAAGATTAATATAATCTACCTGTCAATATAGCGTCTAAGTGGCAAATGATGAAATAACAGTGTTAGCACTGAATTACCTACCCTTTAACACAAAGAAAACAGTGTCATTTATTCCAGTCTGTGACTGAGTCAGCCAATCTCAGTTCCTCTTGATCCCAACTCATCATTGAGTGGCTGTGTTTACTCTGTGCTGTCACACATATCAAGGAACTCAATTAATGCTACTGTGATTACTACAATAAACTCCCTGCTGAAAAACAATATCAGCCTGGGAGCTTGTGTGATATCAGATCATAAACCTGTCTAGAGCTCTTCTGGCACTAGTCTGGCCTTTAATACAGCAAGTACCAGACTTCAGGCCAATACTTATTCCCCAGCTAAAGCTGGACTCCTCCTCCTTGTGAACCAGGGTGCCTCTTGAGAAGCCTGAAGTGTGAAAGGGCAGTTACTGTTCATTTAACCACATTTTCTACCTCTGCTTTCCTAACCCAGAAATGGCCAAAAGGGTTTTACTCGATTGTCTCTGAAAGAATCATCTTGGGAGTGAGGCAGAAATAGGAAGTTTTAGCCCAAAACAGCCATTTTGGATAAATGAATGGAACACGTCCTTCACAAGTTGCTAGAGTGCAGCAATCAGCACTTATGGGACTGGGAGCCAGCAGCCGCTCCTGGCTTATACAGCTCTTCCCCTAGTGACTGAATAAAGATGTTCTCAATCTGTGTTGACTAAGTAGCCACTAAAGCCTTGCCTTCTTTGCTAGAAAGGAGTATATAGCACATGAGCTATCCCATGGGGAAAACCCAGTGAAGACAAGGCACTAGTTTCACTGGGAGATAAGCCTCAGGAGTGGGTATAGTGCTGACCTCACCTAGTTTACCACATGGTAAAACTAAAGGCCCAGATCCACAGAGGGACTTAGGCATGGCAACACCAAGCTTTGCAACATCTAACTTTTAGACTTCTAGAAAATCACTGGAACAAACACTGTGATCCACAAAGTCCGAGTTAGGCACCTAGGCGCCACTACAATAAACTGGTGCCTTATACTGTGACTCACAAAAACCAGCATGTTAGGCAGGGTACCATCTAAGCTTGCCGACGAGATGGGCATGTCCTAGCCCCCCGCCCTTCAGAGTTCAGCACCTAAATCTGGGCTGCAAGGGAAGTGCCTCTCTCTGCTTGGGATCCAGAGACGGGAACTACTCTCGTGGAGTCAGATGGCTTAGGTGCCTCAGCTGTTTCTTATGAGAATGAGTAAGGGTCTCCCTAACTATACACACAATGGCTAGGGTCGACGGAGAAAGGCAACCACTCTTATAATCTTTAGCCCAGTGGTCAGGGTACTCACCCAATATATGGGAGATCCTTGGTCAATTTCCCCTCTGCCTGATGAGACAAAGCGATTTGAACAAGGATTCCCCACCTCTCAGGTGAACGTCCTAACCACCGGACTGTGGAATGACTGTTGCTCTGTGTCTGCCCCAATTAATAAGAAGATAAAATTCAATAACAATAAGTGTAAAGTACTTCACTTGGGAAAGAAAAATAAATGCAGAACTACAAAATGGGGAATAACTGGCTAGGAGGTGGTGCCACTGCTGAAAAGGATCTGTGGTTATTGTGGATCACAAATAGAATATGCGTCAGCAATGGGATGCAGTAATGAAAAAGGCTAATGTCATCTATAGTGTATTGACAGCATTGTCATATGTAAGACATGGGAGGTGACTGCCCACTCTGCTCAACACTGGTGAGGCCTCAGCTGGAGTAGTGTGTGCAGTCCTGGGTGCCACACACGAGGAAAGATGTGGACAAATTGGAAAGTCTGAGGAGAGCAACAAAAATTATAAAAAGGTTTACAAAATCCGACCTATGAGTAAGGTTAAAAAAACTGGGCACGTTTAGACTTGAGAAAAGACAAATGAGAACGCTTCACGACTGTGCACGTCATCCTTGTGCAGGGGCCCTGATAATCTTCTCTGTATCGTTCCAATTTTTGTATATGTGCTGCCGAAGCGAGGGGAACCTGGTAACATACTTGAGGACTGTTAAGGGCTGTTATAAAGAGACTGGTAATTGATTGTTCTCCATGTCAACTGAAGATAGGACAAGAAGTAATGGGTTAATCTGTGGCAAGGGGAATTCAGGTTAGATATTGGGAAAAACATTCTAATTATAAGGAGAGTTATGACTGGAAAAGGCTTCCGAGGGAGGTTGCGGAATCCTCGACATTGGAGGTTTTTAAGAACAGATTGAAGAAATACCTGTCAGGGATGGTCTAGGCTTACTTGGTCCTGCCTCAGCAATGGGGACTGGATTTGATGACTTCTCAAGGCCCCTTCCAGCCCTGTGCTCCTATGAGTCTATGAATATTTAATTATTGAGAATATTCAATTATTTCATTATAGTAGAACTATTTCAACAGGAGAAAGGGAGGAACCCATATCAGAATATCCCATAGTTCAATGGCTAAGACACTTGAGAAGGGAAATCCGTCCTCCTCATATTTCCCCCCAGGCTATAAAGCCATTCCCTCTCTCTGCCCCAATGACTATTTAATCCAAAATGGAATGGCTTTAACAGGAGAGATTGAGGAATACCCACATCAGACTATTACGTAGGTCAGCGGTTAAGACACTCTCCTGAGAGACCTGAGACTGGCCCCACTCCAGCCCCATTTCAAATCCTTTCTCCACATCAGACAAAGTCGGGAATTGAACTTGGGTCTCCTACATCCTAGATGAGTGCTCCAATTAGTGGCCTAAAGTTACAAGGGAGAAGGCAGCACCACCACCACCACCACCATTTAGGAGCCTAAACTACCCGACTCCAGGAGACAGATTCCCATTTGTGCATTGATAAACAGACTTAGGTACTTGGTGTCTGGACTTCCATGAGAGGGGTGGGACTTAAGACACACCCTTCTTGCCAGCATATCCTACTGGCTAGCTTAGATGGCTCCTTGCCTAGCATGTTGGGAGCCTGGGGGCCTAATTCAGGCTTTGTGGATACCATTGTTCTTCCAGTGTTTCTAGGCACCTAATAATTAGGTATTGCAACACCTAAGTACCTTTGGGAATCTGGGTCTAGATGCCAAAGTCTGGGGTTGTAGATCTGGGCCAAAGTGCCTTGTCTTCATGGTGTTTTTACTTTGGGATAACTCACATGAATTAGTTACCCTGAGCTTTAGAAAAAACAAGAACAAAAAACATCCCACACCTTTTTTTTAAATCAGTGAAGACAAGCAAGAAAGTCCAGAGCCATAACGAGACTTGCGTGTTACAATGCCTACATTTTAGGCATCCAGGAAATCACTGGAACAACCCATGGAACCTACCAAGTCCAAGTAAGGTGCTGGGATTCCCTATACAGTAACTCCTCACTTAAAGTCGTCCCGGTTAACATAATTGTTTCATTGTTACTTGCTGATCAATTAGGGAACATGCTCATTTAAAGTTGTGCAATGCTCCCTTATAATGTCTTTGGCAGCCGCCTGCTTTGTCCACTGCTTGCAGGAAGAGCAGCCCATTGCAGCTAGCTGGTGGGGGCTTGGAACCAGGTGAACCAGCAGACCCACATCAGATCCCCACTCCCCTAAGTTCCCTGTGCAGCAGCCGCCCAGCAGGCTATCAATTGCAGCAGTTCAGCTGTCCCTCCCCCTCTGCCATGTGCTGCTCCTACCCTCTACCTTGGAGCTGCTCTCCAGAGCCTCCTGCTTTCAGAGGGAGAGGGGGGCTAATGTCAGGGTGTCCCCCTGCACCCTGCTTACCCCATCTCCATAGAGCGGGGTGGGGGGGGGACACACAACGGGGCTCAGGACAGAGGGAGCTTTCTGGCAGCAACTGCTGCAGTCTCAGCTTGCTGATTAACTTAACAAGGTAATGTACTTAAGAGTGGTGTCAGGTACTTAAAGGGGAAATGCGCATTTCTCTCTTTCACACACAGGGCCTGTGTCTCTGTCTGCCAAGCTGTCTCCCCTCCCTCCATGCTGTGTCCCCTCCCTCCATTCGTGCTGCTTTGTAGAGTGTGAGGCAAATGCATCCGATGAAGTGAGCTGTAACTCACGAAAGCTTATGCTCTAATAAATTTGTTAGTCTCTAAGGTGCCACAAGTACTCCTTTTCTTTTTGCGAATACAGACTAACACGGCTGCTACTCTGAAACCATTAATAACTACTTAACCCTTGAGGGCAGCTAGTTCATCATTTAGCAGTAAGGCATTCCCTGGGAAATATCCCACCCTCTGACTCCACCACCTCAACCAAGCTTCACAATTATCATCACTGTGTACAGCATTAAATGGTTTGTTTAAAACTTATTTTGTGTGTGTGCGTGTGTGGTCTTTTGTCTGGCAAAAAAAACTTTCCTGGAACCTAACCCCCGCTATTTACATTAATTCTTATAGGGAAATTGGATTCGCTTAACATCGTTTCACTTAAAGTTGTATTTTTCAGGAACATAACTACAACATTAAATGAGGAATTACTGTACCACAAATGGGGAGAGACAGAGGCCTGAGAATGCAAGCCACAAAAGCAAGCACGTTAGGCAGGGAATCTCCTAAACTAACCAATGGCTGATATCAATGAGAGGGGTGTGTCCTAAGCCCTGCCTCTTTCAGGGTTAGGTGCCTAAAAGCCTTGGCTGCAGGGAAGCATATGACCCAGAGCTGCACACCGCTCTCCTGGAGTCAAGTGGCTTAGGCACCTGAACTATTTCCTGTGAATTAGGCACCCACCTAATTCCATTTAAAATAAAGCATGGTAGTGTTATAACATTTACAGCAGTGGTTAGTACACTCATCCAAGCAGTCAGAGATTCAGATTCAATTCCTCCCTCTGTCTGATGGGGGACAGGGAGCGGGGAAGTATTGAAACAGGGGGGTCTTCTACCTCTCAGGAAAGTGCCCAAACACGGGGCTATGTGATAGTCTGATTTGGAGATTTCTCAGTCTCACTTGTTGAAGCCATTCCACTTTGGATTAACTAATTAAATAATCGTTAGGACAGAGAGAAACTGGATCAGAATGACTCTATAGCCTAGCGGCTAGGACACCCACCAGGAAGGTGGGAAATCCAGGATCCCGACCCCCACTCCAGTGACTCTTCAATCATTGTTGTGGATACAGACTAACACGGCTACCCCTGTCATACTTCAATCATTTATCGTAAGTGGAACAGCTTCAACAAGAGAGATTGAGGGTGCCTCCCATCAGACAGAGAGGGGAATTAAATGTATATCTCCCATATCCCAGATGAGCATTCTAACCACTGTGCTAAAACTCGTACGATCATCACTGCTACCTCCCCCGCCTCCTGGATTTTGAATGGCGCCTGATGTGGTAGGCACGCTCTAAGCACACTTACTTGATCAGGCAAGGTAGGTGGAGGAGCAACTATCTGCCCCTGGTTTTTGGTTTGCAACGGATCTCGGGCATCGAGACGCCTAGAATGAGGTAGCAGCGTGCGTGCCCGGAGGCAGACTCATAGGCATCTAGGAAATCTTTACAATGAAAACAGCTGTCAAGGGAGTTCAGATGTCTACAGGGCTAGGCAGCAGCTGAGCAGGTTTTTTGTAGATCATGGTGGTACCCAAAATTGGGGCACAGGCCCCCAAATCCCTTTGTGACTCTGGGCCTAAGAGATTAGAATATGGTTGGATTTAATTAGGAACAACTGATTCTTTCAAAGCCTGACTGCAGTGGGACCAAGAGTGTAAGCAACGGGCCACCCGTGGGCTGACTACTCCTGCCTATAGTGACAGCACAGGCTATAAAAGCCTCTTTCTAAGAGCCCTCAAACAATCCCTTTCCTGAGTCTCGTCAATAAAGGAGCTGGAAAGGTGCTTTAGTGGAGATCTTGTATATCCAAGGAAAGAAGGGAGTTAACGGGGGTATATTCGTTTTCGTTTCTTTCTAGGGCGCTTATACTCGAGGGTTGTGCTTCGGAAGTATTGTTTGCGTTGTTCAGCTGGCGTCTCAACAGGAGCACAGACCGAAAGGGTGGGGCAGTTGCCCATACAAGCTCCTTTCCTTACCTTGGCGATTCCAAACAGGCTCTCGTCCACCTCCGAGTTCATGGCCTTGGTTCTGTAGCGAGCGCGGGTCCTGCACCTGTTGGATGCCCTGGATGAAGCGCTCATTGAGCCAGACATGCTGGCCGGCTGGGAAGCAGGGAGAGAGCCCAAGCCCTCGTTAGCCACAGCCGCGCCCAGCACGGGGCCAACGCAAGCCTAGAAGCCAGAGGTTTCAGCCTAGGATGCGGACGTGCCCCTGCCCTCGGGGCGGGCCTGGAACAAGGGGTTCGGCCCAACATCCACGCACCGCCCCGGCCGGGCACTTGCGAGGGAGCGGCGGGGCTGGGGGGCCTGGCCCGCGGGCAGGGGAGGGCGACGCCCCCCAGCGGGCGCAGGGAGCGGAGCCGAGCCGGCAGGCGGGGGCCTGGGCTGAAGGCTCCGCCTGGGAGAGCCCCGGGAGTCGGCTGGGCTCGGGCTGCGGGGCAAACCCGCCCTCGGGGAAAGAGGCCGGGGCGCGGCCCGTCGTCAGGGGTCAGTGGAAAGGTCCCAGCGCGCTGCGGGAGCAGCCGGGCCGGGATGACGAGACCCGCGGGGCGGGGCCGGGGCCGGGGCCGGGCTCTCACCATCTTCGCTGGGGCCGCCGCGGCCGCCCGGCTCGGCGCAGGGACGCCCCGCAGAGGCTGACTGGTCGCCTTGGCAACCGCAGAGCCCGCGGCCTCTCCTAGGCAACCGGAGTCACGGGGTGGAACGTTGCGGGTCAGCCGGAGGGGACCCAGCCAGCCCCGCCCCCTCCCCGCAGTCCTGGCTGGGGGAAGGCCGCTTCCGCGTCAGTCCACGGCGGGGGGGGGGCGGGGTTGTACTGCAGAGAGCGCGGCACCAGGGAGGCGTCGGAGGAGCTGGTGCTAGAACGACCCGCTTGGGGGCGCGCTGGGGCAGCGGGGCGGGACCCGCCCTGTGCCCGGCGCTGCGCCCTCCCTGTGCCCGGCGCTGCCCTGAGCCCCAGGTTGCCCGGGGCGGGGCGGGTGAGAGCCATTGAACCAAACTTTTTTTCAGAGGAGCAGCCGTGTTAGTCTGTATTCGCAAAAAGAAAAGGAGGACTTGTGGCACCTTAGAGACTAACAAAACTGTAAACCCTGGATACGACGGAAACCGCTTCAAGCTGGGATATGGCAGCATCCCCAGCACCCCTAGGTCCAGCGCCTCTGGCCCAGGGCCGGCCCGAGCCCTGCCTAGCGGGCCCCTGCCCCCGTGCTCGCTGCAGCCTTCGGCCCCCGTGCAGGCGGCACGGGGGTGTCTGTTGGCTCGGCTCCTCGCCTCAGGGCAGAGCAGACTGTGGCTGCCCCCGGCTGTGGCCCTTACACGGTTTGCGGTGCCCCGGCTGGCCCGTGGGTGCTGGGCCAGTCCCTCTCTGCGCCTCGCTGCTGCCCCAGGAGCTTCCCAGCAGGGGAACCTCCCTCCTGTTGCCTTGAGACCTTTGAATTCCTCCCGCAGCTTTTCCCTGGCTCTGTCCAAGCACTTACACGCCCTCCTGGGGTGATCGCTTGTTTCTCCCGCCCAGAGAGCGCGCATCAGCCTTCCTTGCATCTAGTTATTGCAAAAGATCTTTGTTTAAACCACCCTGACCAGTTAGTATCCTGAACCAAAGCACCTGGCTTTTCCTAACCAAGATTTGAAGTATTTTGTTATCCTCAACTCTAGGGCACAATTCAGAAAAGCTGCTTCCTCTCTTTTCTTTAATCCGAATCCGATTTTTTTCCATTCCTCTTTTCCATTTTTCTGTAGGAGACTTGAATTCCTGTTCATTCATGGGTATTTCTACATCAGTCTTTCCATTTTTAAAGCGTTTTAGCAGCTTTGTCCGCCATTTCATTCTCTGTTATCCCAATATGCACTGGGATCCAAGCTAATGCTATGTGTATCCATCTCTGTACTAATGCTCTTATTAGGAATATAATTTCTTTGATTAATCACTTCTACATACTGAGACACCTTTTTTATCACCCTAAAGCCTGAGACTGAGTCCAAAAAAATGACTACCACTACTGGATGTACAGTCCAATTTCAGCTGAGTGCTAGGATTTATTGCTAGTAGTTTGGCTCTCAAGACAGCTATATAATCAAATATTCTTTTAGATGTACTAATTCCAAATTTTTGCGTAAAATACGCTATTCTGACTCCTCCTGTTTTCATTTTTGGACCTATCTGTAAAGTTTTGGTAAACCCAACACCAATTTTCACACACACACACACACACACATATATATATATATATGGTACACTTCATTTTTAATACCCACAGTCTCTTTTTTACTCTTTAAGTTTATAAAAATAAATCTAAATCCACATTTGGACATGCAACTTTCCATCCATTTATGACAGGTTTCAGAGTAGCAGCCATGCGTCACCATGAAAGGTTTTCCTCCTCCCCCCCCCCCCCCCCCCCGCTGCTGGTGATGGCTCATCTTAAGTGATCACTCTCCTTACAGTGTGTATGATAAACCCATTGTTTCGTGTTCTCTGTGTGTGTATATAAATCTCCGCACTGTATTTTCCACCAAATGCATCCGATGAAGTGAGCTGTAGCTCACGAAAGCTTATGCTCAAATAAATTTGTTAGTCTCTAGGGTGTCACAAATACTCCTTTTCTTCCATCCATTTAGTTTTTCCCTGTGTTTCTGCATCCACACTTTTAACTTGTGGAGTTCTAACACTGTAACATAGAATCATAGAAGATTAGGGTTGGAAGAGACCTCAGGAGGTCAAAACATAAGATTGGCTGTACTGGGTCAGACCAGTTGTCCATCTAACCCAGTATCCTATCTACTGGCAGTGGCTGATGCTAGATGCTTCAGAGGGAGTGAACAGATTAGGGCAATTATCAAGTGAACCCATCCCCTGTTGTCCTGTCCCAACTTCTGGCAGTCAGAGGTTTAGGACACCAGAGCAGAGGGTTGCATCCCTGACCATCTTGGCTAATAGCCATTGGTGGATCTATCCTCCATGAACTTGTCTAACTTTTTTTTTTTAACCCAGTTATACTTTTGGCCTTCACAACACCCCCTAGCTGGCAATGAGTTCCACAGGTTGACTGCATTTTGTGAAGAAGTACTTCCTTATGCTTGTTTTAAACCATTTCATTTGGTGACGCCTGGTTCTTGTGTTATGTGAAGGGGTAGTTCCTTATTCACTTTCTTCACACCATTCAAATCATCTCTTTTCTAAACTGAACACTCTGTTTAGTTTTTTAAACTCTCCTCCTGTGGAAGCTGTTCCATACCCCTAATCATTTTTCTTGACCTTCTCTGTACTTTTTCCAGTTCTAATATATTTTTCTGGAAACGGGGCAACCAGAACTGTAAGCAGTACTCAAGGTGTGAGAGTACCAAGGATTTATATAGAGGCATTATTATATTTACTGTCTTATTATTTATCCCTTTCCTAATGGTTGCTGACATTGTTAGCTTTTTTGACTTCAACTGCACACTGAGCAGTTGTTTTCAGAGAACTGTCCACAATGACTCCAAGATCTTTTTCTTGAGTGGTAACAACTAATTTAAACCCCATTATTTTGTATGTATAGTTTGGATTATGTTTTCCAATATGCATTGCTTTGCACTTGTCAACACTGAATGTCATCTGCATTTTGTTGCCCAGTCACCCCGTTTTATGAGATCCTTTTGTAACTGTTTGCAGTCAGTTTTGGATTTAACTATCTTGAATAATTTTCTATCATCTGCAAACTTTGCCACCCCACTGTTTACCCCTCTTCTGAATTATTTATGAATATGTTGAACACCACTGGCCCCAGTACAGATCCTTGTGGGGGCCCCACTCTTTAATTTTCTCCACTGTGAAAACCACCATTTACTCCTACCCTTTGTTTCCTATCTTTTAAGCAGTCACTGATCAATGAGAGGACCTTCCCTCTTATCCATGACTGCTTACTTTGTTTAAGAGCCTTTAGGGAGGGATCTTGTCAAAGGCTTTATGAAAGTTCAAGTACACTATATCCACTGGATCACCCTTGTTCGCATGCTTTCTGACACTCTCAAAGAATTCTAATAGATTGGTGAGGTGTGATTTCCCGTTACAAAAGCCATATTGACTCTTCCTCAACATACTGTGGTAATCTGTGCATCTGATAATTTTGTACTTTACTATAGTTTCAGCCAATCTGCCTGATACTGAAGTTAGGCTTACGGGCTTGTAATTGCCAGGATCTCCTCTGGAGCCTTTTCTAATACTTGGCGTTGCATTAGCTATCGTCCAATCATCTGGTACAGAGGCTGATTTAAGTGATAGGTTACATGGTAGTTCTGCTATTTCATATATGAGTTCCTTCAGAACTCTTGGATGAATATCATCTTGTCCTGGTGACTTTTTAACTTGTAGCTTCTCTGCAACAGCCTTGTCTTCCTTTGAGAGCTCCTTTAACACCTCCTACATCCTGTGGCACCACTGATTGTTTGGCAGGCTTCCTGCTTCTGATGTACTTTTTATTTATTTATTTATTTATTTATTTATTTTTGCTGTCAGTTTTTGTCTTTTGCTAGTGTGCTATAATTTGCCTGTCAAATTCCCCACAATCCTGATATATTTGTTTGATACTATCATTGCAATTCCCGTTAACTCTGGCCCCAAAAGTTAGGTCTGGTAGTTTCATTCCTAGTGTAACTAGCATTTCACTAGAAGCTATCAGTAGTTTGCATATAGGTGCTATAATAGATGTGCTACATGCAATTAGCTTGAATTAAAGCTAATTTTTTAAGTTCTGATTTTGATGCTGACCCAAAACCTTGGCAGCCATAGTCAGTAATGGCTCAGATTAAGGCTCTATATACCCTCAGCAGTGTTTTCTTATCTGCCCTCTGGTTAGTCCCAGCAAGACTCTTATATAGGTTAATCTTTAACATCAGCTATATGATCTATATGTATATTTACTATATGTATATTTATCTTTAACATCAGCTATATGATCATTCCAAAGTAATTTAGTATCAGATATTACCCCCATATGAATTTAAACCTTTTAACGATATCTGTTTTCCATACAGGTGCAGTTCACATTCCTTTATATCTTTTCTTTCTTGTAAAGATTAGTCATTTGCTTTTAGCAATGGAGAACTTAAAACCCCAGGCATTTCCCCACTCAGAGGTCTGTTGTAACACTTTGATTCTCTTTTCTGCCATGCCAACAGTCCTGCTTCTAACCCACAGAGCACAATCATCTGTAAACAGAATGACACCTACCCCAGTACTTATTCATTTTGGGAGATCATTTATCATAATATTAAATATCGGGTGGATAACACTTCCCTGTGGTGTACCATTTTCAATATTATGTACATTAGATATAACTTTCCCAACTCTGACCTGCATGGTCCTTTTACTCAAAAAGTGTCTAATCCACCCAGACCTGAAGAAGAGCTCTGTGTAGCTCAAAAGCTTGTCTCTTTCACCAACAGAAGTTGGTCCAATAAATGATATTACCTCACCCACCTTGTCTCTCTAATCTACCCATACATTCTTCCCTGTATCTCTAGGCCACGTATTTTATACAACAGCATGTCACACGCCTTTTCAATATCTAGAAAGACCACTCTCGTGAACGCTTTCTACCTCATAGTTAATTAAACACTGGGATCAATGGTACCTCTTCCTCTCCTGCAACCACTCTGACCTTGTCTATTATGCCATTGTTTTCCAAATAGGCAACTGATCTTTCATTCACCATTCTCTCTCTGTAATTTTACCCAGACAGGACGTGCGGGTAATTGGTCTATAGACATCCACTTTCATGGCTACTTTGCCTGGTTTTCACATTGGAATTACTGCTGCGTGTTTCCACCCTACTGGTATCGCTCCTTTTTTCCATATGATGTTATAGAATTCCAAGACAACTCTCAAACTGCTTTTAGGGAGAGAGAAATGTGAAGGTTCCCTTTTAGTGAGAGCAGCACATAGCTGGTGTTTTCGCTGCTTTGGCTTTTGTTACCCACTGTCTTTTATTCTGTATTTTTTTCTTTTATAATGGATTTGAGGTACACTTGTATGTGTGCCTTTTGCTCTAGGAGTGGGGTTCTCAAACTTCATTGTACTGCGACCCCCTTCTGACAACAAAAATTACTGCAGGACCCCGGGAAGGGGGACTGAAGCCTGAGCACCATCACCCCGGGTAGCAGGGCTGAAGCCCGAGCCTTACCGCCCTGTGGGGTAGGGGGCAAAGCTTGAGGGTGTCAGCCCTGGGCAGGGGGCTCTAACCTGTGCCCCACCGCCCAGGGCTGAATCCTTCTGGTTTCAGCTTCCACCCTGGGCGGTGGGGCTTGGACTCTGGCTTCAGCCCTGGGCCCCAGCAAGTCTAACGCCAGCCCTGGCAACCCCATTAAAATGGGGTCACGACCTACAGTTTGAGAACCGCTGCTCTAGGGCTACCATGGCTGGAGCCCTAGTGGCAGCCACCTCCATCTGCAACTTAAACTTGTAAATAAAGCCTGTGCTGCTGTGTGAAAGACAACTCCTGTGTCGCTCTGCTGTCTTACACAATTGTTCCCCGGGGGGGCCTACAAAAAGTTGATCTGGCCCCTGGAGAGCAGGCACTCCAAGAATGCTTAATCCCCAAATCCTTGCATCTACACCTGTGGGATTTTAGCCCAAGTGCCTCAGCTGATCTTACCCATGCAGATGGTCCCTATAAAGGTAGCCAGCCAGTCAGGCAGCGGCACAGACAGCTGCAGCGGTACAGGAGCTAGCAAACAGAGCTGTAAACAGGGGAGTTTGAATTGTGGTGCTTGTTTGGGGTTTGCTTTTGCTGGGGGGTTGTGGTCTTTTTGGTGTGGCTTGTGTTTCCCAGATTAACAGGATTTAGGTGGGAAGGAGATGACAGATACAGAGGCAGCTGTGGGAGTGACTCCTGCAGTGAAAGACACATTGAGGATGACTGGATGTGGAAGCTGTGGTATGTACATGATCCTGGAGGGGGGAACCGGTAAGAGTTTTTTCCGCATGAAATGCCGTCTGATAGAGCTGATGGAGGAAAAGATCCGAGGTTTGGAGATGCAGGTGGAAAGTCTGGTTGAGTTTAGGAAGGGGTTTGAGCAGATGATGGAGCAAAGATATGAGGTATCTGAAGGGAAAAGCTCAGACTCACAGATGGAACCAGGGCTGGGGAATTTTGAGGAGAGACTGGATGAGGAAAGTGGTCAGTGGAAACATGTGACTCAAAGAACCAGGCAGAGAAAAAGACGGGCTAGTGAAGGAGAAATAGAGCTTAGGAACAGGTTTGCAGAGTTGGAAAATGAAGAAGGGGCTCAGCAGGTACTTGTTGAAGGTGGAAGGGTAAGGAAGAAGAGAAGAGAGGCTAGTCCTATAGAAAAAGGGGAAGAGTCAAGGGAGACTACACCAAATATGAGCCCCAGGAGGATACAGGATGGGTTGAAGAAGATTGTAAGGGAAAATAGGAATGGAAAGAACTTGCAGCCAGAGAGAACAGGGGAGACACTGGAGAATAGCACTGTCACCAGGAAAAGGCAGGTCTATGTGATCGGGGACTCTTTATTGAGAAGAATAGACAGGCCTGTAACTAGAGCTGATCCTGAGAATAGAAGGGTGTGCTGTCTTCCGGGTGCTAAGATACAGGATGTAGACCTGAGGTTGAAAAGGATCCTAAAGGGAGCGGGAAAGAATCCCCTAATTATCCTTCATGTGGGAACAAATGATACGGCTAGATTCTCGCTGGAAAGTATTAAGGGAGACTATGCTAGGCTGGGGAAGACGCTTAAGGAAATTGAGGCTCAGGTGATCTTTAGCGGGATCCTTCCTGTTCCTAGAGAAGGGCAACAAAGGTCTGACAAGATTATGACTGTCAACAGATGGCTTAGGCAGTGGTGCTATAAGGAGGGCTTTGGGATGTATGGCCACTGGGAGGCATTCACGGACAGAGGTCAGTTCTCTCGGGATGGACTTCATCTGAGTAGGGAAGGAAATAGACTTCTAGGATCGAGGCTGGCACAACTGATAAAGAGAGCTTTAAACTAGGAATTGAGGGGAGATGGATGGGAGATGTCCAGAAAATCTCCACGCCAGATTTTAGCATTGAGAGGGAAGAAGATGAAGTAAGAATGGATACAGCCGTGGGTAGGAGAATGTATATAAGGAGTGAGGGCGGTGTGGATACTAGTCTAATAGGTTATACTGGATGTAGAATGACTGTGCCTAATAGGGTACAAAATGTGAGCGAGGCCAAACAGCAAAAATTAAGATGTTTGTACACCAATGCGAGGAGTCTAGGTAACAAAATGGAGGAACTAGAGCTACTGGTGCAGGAAGTGAAACCAGATATTATAGGGATAACAGAAACATGGTGGAATAGTAGTCAAGACTGGACTACAGGTATTGAAGGATATGTGCTGTTTAGGAAAGACAGAAACAAAGGTAAAGGGGGTGGAGTAGCATTGTATATCAATGATGAGGTAGAATGTAAAGAAATAAGAAGCGATGCAATGGATAAGACAGAGTCTGTCTGGGCAAAAATTACATTGGGGAAGAAAACTAGTAAAGCCTCTCCTACGATAGTGCTTGGGGTGTGCTATAGACCTCCGGGATCTAATCTGGATATGGATAAAGCCCTTTTTAATGTCTTTAATAAAGTAAATACTAATGGAAACTGCATGATCATGGGAGACTTTAACTTCCCAGATATAGACTGGAGGACCAGTGCTAGTAATAATAATAGGGCTCAGATTTTCCTAGATGCGATAGCTGATGGATTCCTTCATCAAGTAGTTGCTGAACCGACTAGAGGGGATGCCATTTTAGATTTAATTTTGGTGAGTAGCGAGGACCTCATAGAAGAAATGGTTGTAGGGGACAATCTTGGCTCAAGTGATCATGAGCTAATTCAGTTCAAACTAAATGGAAGGATTAACAAAAAATAAATCTGCAACTAGGGTTTTTGATTTCAAAAGGGCTGACTTTCAAAAATTAAGGAAATTAGTTAGGGAAGTGGATTGGACTGAAGAACTTATGGATCTAAAGGTAGAGGAGGCCTGGGATTACTTTAAATCAAAACTGCAGAAGCTATCGGAAGCCTGTATCCCAAGAAAGGGGAAAAAATTCATAGGAAGGAGTTGTAGACCAAGCTGGATGAGCAAGCATCTTAGAGAGGTGATTAAGAAAGAGAGCAGAAAGCATACAAGGAGTGGAATATGGGAGGGATCCTCAAGGAAAGCTACCTTATTGAAGTCAGAACATGTAGGGATAAAGTGAGACAGGCTAAAAGTCAAGTAAAGTTGGATCTTGCAAAGGGAATTAAAACCAATAGTAAAAGGTTCTATAGCCATATAAATAAGAAGAAAACAAAGAAAGAAGTGGGGCCACTAAACACTGAGGATGGAGTGGAGGTTAAGGATAATCTAGGCATGGCCCAATATCTAAACAAATACTTTGCCTCAGTCTTTAATAAGGCTAAAGAGGATCTTGGGGATAATGGTAGCATGACAAATGGGAAGGAGGATATAGAGGTAGATATTACCATATCAGAGGTAGAAGCGAAACTGAAACAGCTTAATGGGACTAAATCGGGGGGCCCAGATAATCTTCATCCAAGAATATTAAAGGAATTGGCACCTGAAATTGCAAGCCCATTAGCAAGAATTTTTAATGAATCTGTAAACTCAGGAATAGTACCGAATGATTGGAGAATTGCTAATATAGTTCCTATTTTAAGAAAGGAAAAAAAAAGTGATCCGGGTAACTACAGGCCAGTTAGTTTGACATCTGTAGTATGCAAGGTCCTGGAAAAAATTTTGAAGGAGAAATTAGTTAAGGACATTGAAGTCAATGGTAATGGGACAAAATACAACATGGTTTTACAAAAGGTAGATCGTGCCAAACCAACCTAATCTCCTTTTTTGAAAAAGTAACAGATTTTTTAGATAAAGGAAATGCAGTGGATCTAATTTACCTAGATTTCAGTAAGGCATTTGATACCGTGCCACATGGGGAATTATTAGTTAAATTGGAGAAGATGGGGATCAATATGAACATCAAAAGGTGGATAAGGAATTGGTTAAAGGGGAGACTGCAACGGGTCCTACTGAAAGGCGAACTGTCAGGTTGGAGGGAGGTTACCAGTGGAGTTCCTCAGGGATCGGTTTTGGGACCAATCTTATTTAATCTTTTTATTACTGACCTTGGCACAAAAAGTGGGAGTGTGCTAATAAAGTTTGCAGATGATACAAAGCTGGGAGGTATTGCCAATTCGGAGAAGGATCGGGATATTATACAGGAGGATCTGGATGACCTTGTAAACTGGAGTAATAGTAATAGGATGAAATTTAATAGTGAGAAGTGTAAGGTTATGCATTTAGGGAATAATAACAAGAATTTTAGCTATAAGTTGGGGACGCATCAATTAGAAGTAACGGAAGAGGAGAAGGACCTTGGAGTATTGGTTGATCATAGGATGACTATGAGCTGCCAATGTGATATGGCTGTGAAAAAAGCTAATGCAGTTTTGGGATGCATCAGGAGAGGCATTTCCAGTAGGGATAAGGAGGTTAGTACCGTTATACAAGGCACTGATGAGACCTCACCTAGAATACTGTGTGCAGTTCTGGTCTCCCATGTTTAAAAAGGATGAATTCAAACTGGAGCAGGTACAGAGAAGGGCTACTAGGATGATCCGAGGAATGGAAAACTTGTCTTATGAAAGGAGGCTTAAGGAGCTTGGCTTGTTTAGCCTAACTAAAAGAAGGTTGAGGGGAGATATGATTGCTCTCTATAAATATATCAGAGGGATAAATACAGGAGAGGGAGAGGAATTATTTAAGCTCAGCACCAATGTGGACACAAGAACAAATGGGTATAAACTGGCCACCAGGAAGTTTAGACTTGAAATCAGACGAAGGTTTTTAACCATCAGAGGAGTGAAGTTTTGGAATAGCCTTCCAAGGGAAGCAGTGGGGGCAAAAGATCTATCTGGCTTTAAGATTTTACTGGATAAGTTTATGGAGGAGATGGTATGATGGGATAATGGGATTTTGGTAAGTAATTGATCTTTAAATATTCAGGGTAAATAGGCCAAATCCCCTGAGATGGGATATTAGATGGATGGGATCTGAGTTACTATAGAAAATTCTTTCCTGGGTATCTGGCTGGTGAATCTTGCCCATATGCTCAGGGTTTAGCTGATTGCCATATTTGGGGTCGGGAAGGAATTTTCCTCCAGGGCAGATTGGAGAGGCCCTGGAGGTTTTTCGCCTTCCTCTGTAGCATGGGGCATGGTTGACTTGAGGGAGGCTTCTCTGCTCCTTGAAGTCTTTGAACCATGATTTAAGGACCTCTATGAAAAACCTCACCCATGTCTGAGCTATTGGAGTGGGTGGGTGAGATTCTGTGGCCTGCGCTGTGCAGGAGGTCGGACTAGATGATCAGAATAGTCCCTTCTGACCTTAGTATCTATGAATCTATGACAGCTGGATCTCACTGGCATATTGCGGGAGAGGGAGATGGGTATAAGGGAGCCAGCACCTGAACCCTAAAGGGCTTCAGGAATCCAAACAAATATCTAGAAAGGAGGGGGTGGCAGAGTAGGCTTTGGGTCCTGGAGGGTTGATGTGCCTAAGGAGAGAGGATGGGCTTGTGATTAAGTTCCTTGTCTAGGTTCAAATCACACACACCCTACACCTCCCCTTCAAGGAGAAGAATATGGGGCATTCAAGCTGCACACTCTCTGTCCTGCCAGGCCTGCAGAGATCATCCGATTGAAGTGAGCTGTAGCTCACGAAAGCTTATGCTCTAATAAATTTGTTAGTCTCTAAGGTGCCACAAGTACTCCTTTTCTTTTAGCACTATCTGTGTTAGGTTACAGAGAGCTTAGCAGCACGCCTACTCAGACCCACCTTGTGGAGAGCTCCCACAATTTCCATGCTTATGGCATACATCAGCAGCAGGAAGCCTGCCTTTTCTCTCAGGGGCAGGGAATTGGCCAGAGGTAAGAGAGGAAGGAGCCTATATCATGTGTTCCCAGTGTGAACTGGGCCTGCCTGGAACAGACTTCACTCTCCTTGTATGAAAAAGCTGTGCTGGGGCCTTGCGGCTGCTAACTTCTGTCCTGATTGCAACATCCCAGCCCCCTAACTGAGCTGTTCTGGTCTGTGACAGGGTCTGGCTGATAGAGCAGGGCTGCAGCTATCATGAAGGTGTGTCCTGCTGCTGGGCTGGAAATCCACATTCTCCAGCACGCAGCCCAGGCTCCACTCCTAGCTCAGCTGCTTAATTAACAACAAGAAGGTTCTGGGTTGACTTGGTTAAAATCTGTAAGAACCTACATGGGGACAAATATTTGACACTGGGCTTCCGTCTAGCCAAGAAAGGACTAACACAACCCAGTGACTGGAAATTGAAGCTAGACAAATTCAGACTGGAACTAAGATGTACATTTTTAACTGAGACTAATTAACCATTGGAACAACTTACCAAGGGTCATGGTGGATTCTCCATCACTGACAAACTTTTCAATCACGATTGGATGTTCTTATAAAAGCTCTGCTCTGGGAATTATTCTGGGGAACTTCTATGGCCTGTGGTATCCAGGAGGCCACAATGGTCCCTTCTGGCCTTAGTATCTATGGAAAGTGCAGAGGCTAGGGTGGGCAAACTACAGCCCCCCAGCCTTTTTAATTCAGCCCTCAAGCTCCCGCTGGGGAGCAGGGTTTGGGGCTTGCCCCGTTCTAGCTGGGGAGCAGGGTCAAGGGCTGCTCCACACTGCTCCCAGAAGCAGCAGCATGGCCCCCCTCTGGCTCATGTGCATAGGGGCAGCCAGGGGACTCCGCTCTGCACACTGGCCCCACCCCAAGCGCTGCTCCACAGCTCCCATTGTCTAGGAACCGTGGCCAATGGGAGCTGCAGGTACGATGCCTCTGGATGGGGCAGCGCGTAGAGCTGCCTGCCCGCGTCTCCACATAGGAGCCGGAGAAGGGATATGCCGCTGCTTCCGGGAGCCGCTTGAGGTAAGCACCGCCCAGAGCCTGCACCCTGAGCCTCCCCCCATGCCTCAACCTCCTGTCCCAGGCCTGATCCCCCTCCTGCCCTCCAAACCCCTCGCTCCCAGCCCGGAGCACCCTCCTGCACCCCAAACTCCTCATCCCCAGAGCCCGCACCCTCAACTGGAGCCCTTACTGCCCCCCACATCCTATCCACAGCCTGGAGCCCCCTTCCGCACCCTGAACTCCTCATTTCTGGCCCCACCCCAGAGACCGCACCCCCAGCCAGACCCCTCACCTCCTCCCACACTCCAACCCCAATTTTGTGAGCTTTCATGGCCCACCATACAATTTATATTCCCAGATGTGGCTCTCGGGCCGAAAAGTTTGCCCACCTGTGGGCTAGGGAATTCAGTTCCTGGGTGATGCCTCATAAATGCCCATAGTAGAGATTACCTGGCTCCTGGGGGAATGGGGTGCAATGCTCTGGGTTTGGGCAGGGCTGTGGCATTTGGTTCTGGAGAGTCTTATGAAGTTCACACCCTAGAAGCAGGTTGAAAACAACATGGAGTTTTTGTTCAAAGGGGAAGTGGAGGATCTTCACCGAACAGTTGGATCATATGGTCCTGACTGACCCATTCAGACAGCTGCCTGGTCTCTCTTTAACTCCTTGGGTCTTGCATGGCATGAGCTGGTGTCTGCCTCCTTGAATGTATCACAGGCATAAGGGGCAGGTACATAGCAATGGGTGACTTGGGGCCTATGCCAAAGACTCTGGTTTCTGTGCTCTAGCTCCTGCAGCTCTGGCTGCGGGCTCCAGAGCCCCTGTGCTGATGGCCAGCACTGAGGAGGGAACAGGTGCACTGTTAACCCTTCAAATGCTGGGTATAAACAGACTGAGCTCTCCCCAAAAGAGGCTGACTCCATCCCATCTCTTTCACCTTCTTGCAAAGTGCCCCAACATGAGATGCCCCTCCCCTGTCAGCAAGTTTGTCCAGCAGTGGGGCAGTCAGACATGTTCACCCCAGAGTAAGAGGGTATTCCTTGCGTCCCCTGGTCTGTGAGACCATGGAGGGGCACCCTGACCCCAGCAAGCTGCTGTTCCATAGCATCCCAGCCACTTTTTTGCTGAGCTGGCTTCCTCTTGTGAATGTGCCAAAGAGACAGGTGCCCTAATGAGGCCAGTCAGGTCAGTGACTGGGGACAGCACAAGATGCTGCTAAAGAAGCCAAAGAAATGTCAGCCCAAGCCAGGCAAATTCCCTGCCAAGCCTTGTCCTGGTTCAGTAGGGTTTGTGACTTCCCCCACCCCGATTGTAGCTAAAAGCCCGAATGTCTAAAACCAGTAAGAGCAGCACCCCTCAAACAGCACCTCAGCAGCAGCCCACCCTGCACTGACAGTGCAGAGCTAGCGCCCCCTCTGGCCAGTGCAGTGGTGCCGTACTGAGGGGGAACGGTTATGCAGCAATAAAACAATCTGCAGCACCAAGTCTCACAGCCCTGGGCTGCAGGGCTAAAAATAGCAGCATAGCTATTGGGCGGACTCCTGGGCTCTGAGACCCTCCCCCACCATGGGGCCCGGAGCCCCCAGGCCAAACATCTTCACTGCAATTTTATAGCCCTGCAGGCCTGAGTCAGCTGAAGCCTTGCAGTGGGCCTTTTATTGCAATGTAGAGGGAGCCAGGGGGACTGCAGGGTAATGCCAGACCCAGCACAACTGAAAACAGGGGCTCATCACACTGCCCCTTGCCAAGAGGCAGAGCTGGTTCTTGATGACTCAGGGGATGAGGAAACCTGACAGCCCTACGGAGGTGGGAATATCAGCCCCGCTTCCCGCCTGGGGCCGGAGGCCCAGCCCAGCCCTTTCCCAGGGTCCTCGAGAGAATGCTGGGTCACAGTGTGTACGCACATGAGCACACACATGCAAGCTGGAGCTGGGCCTTTTTATATCCTCCCTTCCCTTCCCCTCCCCTGCACTGGGAATGTCTCATTCACTCCAATACACTCGAGTGCCTCTGATCTGAGGGCCTGCCCCAGACAGCCCTTGACAATGATTTTCCACTACGTGAATGAAAGGAAATGACTCACTGGGCTATTGTGTCACCTCCTTGCCGCTGCTCCCAGCCTCACACCCAGCCCGAATGTTGGTTCACTGCTGACCAGGGGCTCTTTAGACAGGATTAGGAGCTGGCCTCTGTGTCTGGCCAGTGCGCATAGGTGAGCTGATGTGCACCAATGACAGTAGAGCAAACAGACGCATCCTGACACCCACCACATGTGCACACATGCTGAGTGCAAACACCCTGCCCTGTCCTCACGCTCCCCCCCCCCCCCCAGCCCAGCTTTCTTCCTATCAGCTGGTTCTGGAGTTTTGCAGGGGGTCTCAATTCAGCCAGGGGAGCCTGTAAGGAGGGGGTGGCTCTGTGCCTATCCTGCTGCTGTGACCCTGCTGGTTTCTGTTCCCTTCCCCAGTCACCCCTCATCCCAGCTGGGTCTCTCCTCCCTGCTCTCTGCCCCCTCCCCAGGGCTGGAGCAAGGGCCCATCAGTCTCAGGCCAGGCCCGCACCCAGTTCTGCAGGGATGGCATGATGGTGGTGGGATGTGAGTATTACTGAGCGAAATCAGCGTAGCCCCCTCTGGGGCCTTAGTTAGACTAGGCTAAAGGGGCCTTCTACCGGCCAAGGGTATGCTGCAGAGGAATAGCACCAGCCCACGGCCCTTCACCCCAGGACTGCGGTGTCCGCACCAGAGGCCGGCCTGGTCCAGTGGTGCTGGGTTCAAAGTTATAGCATTAAAGCAGTACAAACCCCGTCTCATCCCTTGCCATCTCCCTTGTCTGCTGCAGCATGGAACCATGCCTGAGCCTGTTGCCGCCCCCCAGCACCCACTCACACATGCAGCAGGGACAGTCTGCCAGCACATGCATCCCTGGAGCCAAGACTCCAAGCGAGGGGAGGAGCTGCCCCCCCACCCCCCAGGCCGGGCTCTCTACTCCCTTACATGCCACAAGGGGGTCTGGGGCTGACCCCCTTCCCCCCATCCAGGGCCACCCATCTGCTCCCATTGAGCCCTCCACCCACCCTGTGTGCAGGCATTCACAGCCATGCAAAGCGCTGCCAGGTCAGCAGGTGGTGCTTTGCACACCCTTGGCATTGATATAAATGATGGCAACAGAAGCAGGGGATCAGGCCAGCATGGTAACATCCATGACCCAACAGCCTGACCCACAGCTCAGCAACAGGGGCCTGCCTGGGGCAGGTAATGATGGTTGCCTGGCCACAGCAGCTGTGGCCTGAGTGGGTTTAACCTGCATCAAATCCCTGCTCTAGCCCAGCTAAGTCATGGTTTAACAGTGCTGACCCAGAGCAGGGCCTTCTCTGTGGCTGGCCACTTCCTCAGCACCATGCCCTAGGGCCAGGCTACACCAGTCCTATGGGTGGCCTTGCCCTGGCACCCACAGGGAGCCTTCCACCAGGGGTTCTTGCTCAGGAAGAATTTTGGCTGGTGGCTGCAGGGACCCTGAGCCAGGCTGGTCAGTTGTTAAGGCAACACGGTGTCGAGAGTAAATATTTGCCCTGGAAGGTGGCTGCATGTTCAGCCTGAGGTTTGAGAGGGCTGCAAATGCCTTTGGTATCAGGCTCTGCAATGAGCTAGCACAAACTGTGCCAGCAGGAGGGGCAGCGACTGCAGGATCAGCCTGGCTGCAGGGGCAGATGGTGGGAGGGCATACTCGCCCCCCTGGCGGTGCTTTCCCCAGATCCAGGATACGGGAAAACACAGGCTGTGGTGCCTTGACTTGGGATCCCCTGGAGGTGGGCCCACTACAGCTCCTCAGGGGGGTGGGGGGCCTGCACCCCAGGGTGTCGAAGGTATATTCACTGCTGCTTGTAAAGGCCCCAGAATGTGCCCAGGGTTCTGAGCATGGGCCATGGGAGCTGGGTGTGTTCACTGTGCCTGGCTGAGGGTTGTTCCAACTGGAACTCCTGGACTGGCTGTGGCTGGGGTGAGAGCATGGCCAGAGCCAGGTGCTGCCTAGTGTTACTTTGCAATGCACATGCAGGCAGATTGCACCAAGGCAAATGCTCTTCTGGGAGTGTTGGAACTTAGCAAGCCACTTTGCTTCCTAGAATTCAGACTGCTGCACCCAACCTGTAGAAGATAGAGCTTGGGCCAGGGTCCCCCTGGTACCCACTCCTGTCCTTCAGAGGGTGGAAGGCAGCAAGGCACAACTCACCCCACCTTGCTCCAAGTTGATCTTTTTAGACTGACTCTGCTTCTGATCCCCAGAGCCTGCAAGCAGGACCAGGCAACCCCACCACCCCAGTCTTAAAGTGATAGCTTGCAATTCCCACAGTGCTCAATACACACCACACCATGGTTGAGGAGGGGCCCCAGGGCCTGCCTGTCTTTTGGGAGGCCTAAACCAGAGCCAGAGCAGGTAGATAGGGGCTGGCTCTACTGGCTGTAGCTGAGTAGGGCCAAGGGGCAGTCTGCCTGGTGGGGGTAGGATTAAGAGCCTGTGTGCATCCAGTGAAGTGAGCTGTAGCTCACGAAAGCTTATGCTCAAATAAATTTGTTAGTCTAAGGTGCCACAAGTCTTTCTTTTTGTGTGGGGTCAGTTTGTCCTCACCAAGTGCTAGGAACTCAGAGCTCCCAGATAGGTGACTGGAGAGAGGCAGGCCTGCTGCAGCCCTCAGCTCCAGGCAGTACATGCATTGATCGAAGCAGGCTCTTGGCAGTGAGCTAGGCCCAAGCCCTGGCTACAATACAAACCTTGTTCCCACCAGAGCTGGGGTGTGGGCAGCAGCTCTGCTAATATCATTAACTTTCCACACCCCAACAATGGCTGGGGCTGCCCTTCTGAGCAGAGCCCTGCCCTGACCATGCTAGGCCAGGCCCTTGTCAGGGTCACTTGCCTCTATTGTGCAGAGTGACAGACTGAGTGAGATAAGACGTGCAGAGCTGGGAGGTGCCACATCTCCTGCTGCCCTGGCCAGTACATTAAGTAGCAAACCAGACTCCATTCTACTGCAGCCCAAGCTGCTGCTTTCAGCAGTGCAGAGCATGCTGGACACAGCTCCAAAGCAGAGCCAGAGCAAGCCACTGCTTCTGAGAATTCAAGCCACTGCACACAACCTGTAGAAGACAGATATCCAGGCTGCCAGCTTGTGCCAGGGTTACTAGCCTCTGCTCTGAGCAGCCCATCCTGACTGCAGCAGCATTAACTCTCTGCAGCTTCTCAGAGCTAGGCACCCCCCAAACACCATGGATCAGAGTGACCCAAACGCAGAAAAACCTGCCATGTACTGCCAGGGCCTGAGGTGACTGGCTCCTCCTAAGCCAACTGCCCACTGTAAAGGGCAATGAGTCCCAGCAACAGCAGATGTGCCTGTGTAGATGGGCTACCCAGCACCCCTAGGTCAAAGCAGCCCAGAGGGGAGAAGCAAAAACAGTTCCAGGGACTGCCCCCTCCAGTATTTTGGGAGCAGAGCTGGTGCCCCACCACAGCTAGTTTCTACACCTGGTGCTGAGCAACCCACCCAGATGAACAGCCCACGAGAGATCAGGACTCCACCCAGACACCCATTCTACCACCAAGAGCATCCTGCCACTTTGCGGAGCCTACAATCACCAAGGGACTCAGCAGGCTGAGGTGAGGGCGACTCCTGGCAGGAGCTGCCCCATTATCTAGGGGCCCAATAGGGGCTTCCAAAACTGAGGGCCCTGGTTTCTGGACACCCCCTGCCCCCCCCCCCCCAAGAATCCTGGTGGGGGGGAAGATGGGCCACACACCATGCTCAGCTTGCTGCTGTCTGGCCATTACTGTAACAGTGGCTGGGCAGCAGGCTGCTTCTTGCAGCCCCTACAGCATGCCCAGGTAATTACTCCCATCTCCCCCTTTTGCCCATTTCATCCTCTTAGAGATCACAGGCCATGGCACAGCCAAGGCAGATGGCCCCTCCCACTCGGTCCACCTGCTTGAAGGCACAGGCTGTTCTGCATGGACATGCCTGATCCTTTGTGGATTGCCCCTCAATACAGGAGCAGAGGCCCAGCTGGGTAAGGGCCTAGTGCCAACAGGCTGCTCCCACCAGTGAAAGTCTGGCCTCACCCCCTTTCAGGGGGCCTCTCGTGTGTCCTAGACAGAGGAAGTTGGGCCAATAGGAGCAGCCAGTTGGTCTCCACCAACTCATGCTCCCTCCAGCACAGAGGGACCCAAGCCTGAACAGAGTCCTGGCACTAACCCTTCCTGTGCTCCCCCTTCCCATAGGCCGTGCAGAGGTGGCCGTTTGCTTGCACTGCCATTTCATTCTTTGCGGCCCCAACAGTGTCCGTGAGAATTGACAGCTAAGCCAACCCTGAATGAGCTGCTCAGACCCCAGTGCCACCCCTCCACCCCCACCCTGCTTTGTGCTAGGCTTCCCCATCACACACAAGGACTCAGGGGTATAAACAAGTTTTGGGTGACCTTTATTCTGATTGGTGACCTCAGAGATACATTCCACAGTCAGAGTGATCAGAGCACAGGTGACAGCTACAGCCTAGCTCCAGAGCTGGGCATGCAACACTGCTGGACCAGCTAGGGTTAGGGTCAAACCACAAGTCAGCCAGGAGCACTGGGGCCCCCTGGTGTTAGAGCCAGCCCCAGTGTTACAGATGCAAGGCACTTCCTAGCTCCTCCACCTGGGAGAGCACAGCACACAGCTGCACCTAATCCTGAGGGAGGACCTGGACCAGCTGGCTGACAATGCCCTATCCCAAGCCCCAGGGGCAACAGGGCAGGGTATTGCAGCCCTTTCTTCACAGCCCCAACTGGGCAGCATTCTGCCTCCATCCCAGCTACTGGAGCCTGGGACATCATGTTACATGTTTCGTTACTAGCACAGGAGAGTTACTCCAGGACAATACAGACCACTCTGCAGCACACGTGCAGGATTAGAGACAAGACAGTTGCTAGCAGGTCTTACAGCTGAACAGGTAGACTGAGCCCTGCAAAGGAGATTTTTGGTCCTAAGACTATTGACAGATCAGCAAGAGCCACTGGCCTGGGTACCTGGAATGCAAGAAGTGGGTTTGCTGCTTCAGGCAGAGCCCCAAGCCCCAGGGAGGAGAGAACTGGCTAGCAGCCATAGCTTTGGCACTTTGCTTTGATGGCAGGATGGGAGGGGGCAGCCTTGATTGGTCCCAATGTCAGTCTAGACAGTCATTTGGTCAATATGGAAATGGGAGTTTGGACCCTACAGAACTAGGGTGCAAGACAGTTTGGGGGGAGTTCATGGTGCTGGGATAGGAAGCTTTGAATACAGACTTTCAGGGCATGAGGCCCTGGCCTGTTTCACTGTGATGGTTTGCAGGGAGTGTTCAAGGCACCACTCCCCAATTTTCTAGACTGTAGACAAATATATTAAACCCGGGGGGGGGAGGGATGGTGGGGAGGGAGTGCTGCCATGCTGGGCTGATCAGAGGATCTGGCGTGGCATCCCATAGCCTGTCATGCCTGCTTGCGATGCACCCCGGTTGGTGCCCATCTGCAGCCCAATCACGTTCTGACCCTCCTTCAGCTTGTCTTTAGAGAAGTCACGGCGGTTCTCCTGGGATTTCCTGGGGGTGAAGAAAACATGAGTCAGACCAGATGGGTCATAGGGAGAGCACCTGGGTGGCACCTAATGGCTAGGCAGCAGTGCATGCCGAAGAGGAGCAACAGCTCTGCCTTTGTTGTATTGGCTACACTACAGGGCCTTCCAGGACAGTCAGGCTGGATGAGCCAACATGGATGAGTTCCTTTGTAGAGGGACTGAGGCCCTAATCACTTTGCTTCCATGTACTGAAGTCCCCAAGCCAGTCACAGACTGAGCCCCAGAGTCCCTCTTGCAGGCTGGGGGAGAGGGGCAGCAGAACACTGGGAGGTGCTTGCATCATTTCTAGCCCTCCTGCTGGGAGAGGTGGCTCTGCACAGCTCTACTCCCTGCCTGGAGAGTGGAATCCTCTTCCAGTGGCTCCAAGGTCAGCTAGAGACAGGGAGCCCCAAACCTTACTGCACCCAGGGCTGGGCCACATCTGCTTGGCCTGATACCCCCCACCCTGTTCTGAGGGGCTGATTTTCTGTTACTCTCAGAAGTTCAAGTACCACTTACTTGGGGAACCAGTTGGGATCTCCCACGAACAAGCCATCTTGCTTTGTGACAGCCAAGCCCCCCAGGTTCATCAGGGTCCTCTGCACACAGGCCATGTTCTTTCCTGGCAGAGCAGAGAACCCATGAGTGACGTGCTGTGGTTTGACCTAGGTGCATTCAGCACAGAGCCCAGCCTCTGCAGCAAGCCCAGGCAACACTTGGATGGGTTCAGTAACCCAACCCTACCTGCCAGTGGGGCCTGCTGCTCATCTCAGTTCACCCCCAAGCTATCTGGCCCCTGTACAGAGCCCTGGTCAGGGTTCAGGATAAGCAGCCATTCCAGAGAATGGTGACAATACCATCCCCAGACAGATTCTCCTGGGTCCAAGCACAGTCTTTGGATGTGCCAGGCTGGCTGCATTTGGCAGAAGCATCTGCTGACCCAGCAGGTGTGGAGCCTGCTGGGAAAGGGTCAAATGGGCTCTGCTAACTCATGGAGGCAGGAGACCCAGTGCCACCCAGATACATGGGCTGAGTCACCCAGAGGAGGATCCCCAGGACAAGAAGAGCCTGGGGAGGCAGCTTTCTGCTGATGAAGCCAGACCCCATGAAGGGGAAGAGTTTGGATTTCGGCACAGCACAAGGGCTGAATCTAGGGAAGGCTGCTCATGTGGACCTTCCAACTCAGGGGTTCCCTGCTCAGCCCCATGCTAGGGGTTAAGTCTCCCACATAAGCCAGGGCAGTTATGTCCCAGACCAACCCTCCCTTCCCCTGCTCTCCCTACCTTCCCAGAGGTCCACAGTCTGGAAGATGTCAGTGGGTGCAATGCCATACTGCTCAGCAGCCCGCAGGAACTGGGAGATCTGTTCCATTTGCTTGAAGGCCTTGTTTGAAGGCTCTGTGTTGGCGACCGGCCCCTGGCCCTTTGGGTAGAGGCTGTTGATGAGTTTGCCAAGCACCTGGGCAGGAAGGACAAGGATAAACCCAGGACTCAGCCAGCATGCTGGGCTGGTCTCTGTAGCAGCCTCCACAGCACCCTGTATCTGGGGACAGGACCCTCTGTGGGGGTTACTTCAGGGCAGAGTCCCCCTTGTTAGCTCAGCTCAGCCAGCGTGTGCCCTGGTGTGCTCCACTCCTGCTAGGGGAGGCTCAAGGGGCAGCAGGGAGGGCCTGGTGCCTCTGGTCTATAGAGCTGTGCTGCCCCCGCACAGAGACCCTGGAGGATGCTTGTATCTCACTGCCCCATCAAGGAGGGGGAATTGCCTGGGGCTCCAGCTCCCTGGAGGGGAAGGGACATCCCAGCTCATGCTGGGAAGCCCAAGCTGCTGGGGCACACAGGGGGATCCTCCTGCCCCAGCGATACTCACTGTGCCGTCTTTCAGCCACTCCTGGAATTTCTCTTTCCCAGGCTCAGGTGGCTGGATGCCCCCACACTGTGCCAGGATCCACTGGGTGAGGATCTGCTCCAGCTCTGGGTCATACTGCTTGTCAATCCTCTGCTGAACCTCCCAGCTGAGTCCATAGGCTGGTCCCCTGTTTGCCATGGCAATGGTGCAGTGTCTGCAGGGCCAACACAGACAGGGCAGGTGAGTGAGGCACCCTCTGCCGTCTGAGCCATGATGGCAGCACAGGCTGGGGGAGGCAGGATCCATCAGCCAGACCCAAATGGCACCAAGGGCCCAGCCCCTTTGGCCACTGCTGGGCATCCCAGGGCAGAGTTGATCCTGGCTGGCTCTGGATTAGAGACTGCCCTGGGAACAGTCCCCCCCTGCTTTGAGTTTGGGGGTCTCTACTACAGTGGGGCACCCCTGCCAAAGGCCAGGGACAGAGACCTCACCTGCCTGTGGGAGGCAGCTCTGTTCTGCAGTCCCAAAGCTGGGAGGTCTTACCAGAGCAGGAGCAGCATGTGCTGGGGATGGTCACAGTCACAGGGGAGGGAGGGTGCAGCATCCTCCCTGCAAGCCAACCTGAAAGCCCTGTCCATTCCCCAGCAGAGGGGCACATGCTCTAGGCCCATTTCCTGGTAGGGAGGGGAGCCCTGGGAGCGCAGTCTGGGCATCTCCCATCCAGCTCAAGACTTCAAGCCAGCAGGGAGATCCTGGACTCGGCTGCTTGAGATCCTAGTCTCCAGCACAGCATCCTGCATGCTCCCCCAAACACTGTTCTCTCCAGGAGGAGTGCACAGCAGCACTCCTCCCTCTCCTGCAGCTCTGAGCCCCAGGTGGGGCAGAGCCCCAAGGTAAGTGCTGGCCTATATGATGTGCTGATGCCGGGCCGGGTCCCCAATGCCCAGGGTCTGCAAGGGGCAGACACCACAACAGGACTGGCCCCTTCTGGTGTTGCCTTCCAGACAGAGGGAGCCCCCTTCCTCCCCTGGCTGGGAGCAGATAGCAGTAAGAGTGGGACCAACCCACCCACGGCCAATCCTGCATCTAGGCAGAGTGGGGGCTATCTGAGCCTGCAGAGGGAAGCTCAGCACCCAGGTTCCACCTGCAGACCAATCACTGCATGCAGAGAAACTTCATGGAGCCACCCACCCTTTACTCTGCCTACACAGGACCCCCAGCCTGAAGGACTGCCTTTGCTGGGCCCCATCACAGCACTGCAGTGGGTCACTGAGCAGGGCCAGGGCTGCCTAGAGGATTCAGGTTGCTGAGGGTCTTTGGTGGCAGGGGTCCTTCCACTCTGGGTCTTTGGGACACTTCTCCAAAGACATGGAGCAGAAGGACCCCCGCTGCCGAAGACCAGGAGCGGAAGAAGCGGTGGCGAGTCCTTCACTCCAGTTGTGTTCGGTGGCACTGAAGGACCCACTGCCGAAAACTCTGGGGGCCCCTGAAAACTCTCGTGGGGGCCTAGGGCAAATTGCCACACTTGCCCCTCCCCTGGCAGCCCTGCCCAGGGCCCATCACCAGCCCAACAAGCCCCTGCTGCAGAGCGAGTCTCTTCAAAGATACTCCCAGCAGCCAACTTCCCACAGCATGGGACACACCAGGCCCTGGGAAGCCCCACCCTACAGCTGACTGTCAGGGGTGTTGTTTGGAGACTCTCTGCCTTCTGACAAGGTGCAGGGCAGAGGGATGGTGCTCCTGTAACTCAGTATAACCCCTCCCCCAGCCCAGGGCTGCCTTTTCGGAAGGCCCTTACCCCAGGGGAAGGAAGCTGTGTGGCAGGGATGGGCTCCAGATATGGCTTCCCCTTCCCCACACCCAGTTCCTGCTTCTGCTATTCCAAGACTGGATCCCTTCAGCTTTTGGGGCACTATAGGGTCAGCACTGATCAGGGCACCTCTGCACTGGGCCCAGCAGAGCATCATTCAGATTCAGCATGTCAGCCCCTCCCCTCACCCACCCAAAAATGCCTCCTGGGCCAAAGCCCACTCTGCAAGGTCAGGGCAGGAGAGGAGATGAAAACATGGTGGGTTAGGATTGTAGGAGAAGTTGTTGCGGCCTTGGCTGCAGCCTGGACCAAGGTCTCTCCAGATGGTGGGAAAGTGCCTGTCTGAGAGCCTCTCTCTCCCACCCACCGTGTACACTGGGTGCTGCATCAGGAAAGTCAACAGCCCTGCTGGCCAGGCACATTCCAGCCCTAATCTCTGGAACGCAGCTCTGTGCTGGGGCCAAGCAGGACGTGCCAGAGCCTCGGCCCAGCCCCAAGCTGCCTCAGGAGCCCAGCAGCTGTTCTGCAGGGGCCGGGCAGCTACCCAGCCCCACAGGCTGCTACATGGAGCCTTAGGGGGAAACCAGGGCTCCAGGACAGATGCAGCCAGGCCAGGGCAGAGCCTCTGGCTGGGGCTGCCAGTCCAGCCCTTGGCCTGTGTAAGGGAATAGGTGCCACGCCCCTCCCCACTTGCTGGGATGGTCATCTCAATCCCACTTGTTGTGCTCCTCCTGCCCAGGCCAGCTGGTAGCAGGATGGGGTCTCAGATGGGACCAAGCTTTTGGGGAAGAAGAGGGATGAATGAGCTGCAACTCTGATACAATTCACCCCACTGCTCCACCTCCAACCACTGCTAAATCATGCTTGCACCTCTGGGTGAGGCCTAGGCTGGAGTTCTCAACCAGGAGACCTCATCACCTCTGTGAGGGCTGCCAGTGTCACTACCACCAGCAGTAGGGGAGTGTTGCTTAGTGAGGCAGAGACAGGGGCTGGAGAGAGCGAGACTGCACAGGGTGCCATACAATAATGCTGCACTCAGCCAAGGAGAGAGACTTGGGATTCCTGCCTCACAACATGGGAGCAAGAGAAGCTGCAAGCTCTGCCCGAGGTGCAGGCTGCACATGGAGCAGTTGCTGGTCATCTTCAACACAGGACCCAGGCATCTCCAGCACATGGGCAAGATGGAGGCAGAGGGGGCCATGCCCAGGAGCTGCAGAGAAGGCTAGACTATTGGGAGGGCAGCTGGCAGCGCTGGGCCAGAGGAACTCTGACCAGGGCTGCCATGGCAGGCCCCTGCAGGGCTTGTGAACATGGGCAGTTCTGCTGTGGCTCCTGGAGGGAGCAAGCAGCAGCATTTGATGTGCCAAGCCTGGGTACCCATCCATGCCTGCAGGGCAGTTCTAGCAGAGTCGTGGGGAGAGAGGGCATGCAGGCACCAACAGAGCCTATCCTTGCAGAGACTTTTGGCCCATGCTGGGCATAAAGTGGGCAGGATGACAGCCACCACCCTCTAGACTAAACCAGGTGGAACAGACAAGCCCCAATAAATGATCCTGCAGGCCAGCCAGCCCCAAGGCAGGACTGAGCCAACAGCCCCCCCCACCATGATGCTACACCAGCACTTCCTGGACAGCAACTTATCACCCTTGCAGGGAACTTCCTACCCAAGCAACTCCTACCCCCACCCCCAAACAGTGTCCATGGCAGACCCCACTCACAGGCACCACCTTTAGGAGCAGGAAGTGGTAAGGGGGAGGGAGGGTATTTCAGCTCCTGCAGCCATTCTGAAGGGAGAAGCTCCAAGGGAAGGCTGGGAAGGAAATAATCAGCATTTGCTGGTCCCTGCCCTGGTGCCAGATGGGAGCGAGACCTTTCCAGAGATTCCCCTTATTTATAGAGCCCCAGTCCTCCCTGACTGCACTGCTCCCTGCCCACTTCCCCCAGCAACTCAGTCAGGGGCAGCTCCTTATAATCCTGACCCTCAGCTGGTCAAACAAGGGGGCAGCACAACCCAGATGCACATGGGCACCCAGCAGGCTGGCTCCCCACCCCACCCATTATTATGGAGCTGACCTTGCAAGAGCCCAGCGGACCCAGCACCCCACCCCTCCCATGGAATGTTTACCAGGGTTGGGAAATGGCTCTGGGGCCCAGAGGCGGGGAGGGGAGGGGGAAGGGTGAATCACTCCCATCCAGGGACAATTGCTATTGAGCAACTTGGCAATTTAATCATGTCTGGAGATTGTCAGTAGTTTGGTTCCCTCCAGATCCCTCAATGTCACTGAGACCTAGCCTATGCTGGATGCTCAGGGCATGCATGGCTCTGGCAGCTGAGAGGAAGGGGCGAGGATGCCACAAGCCAGGGATGCTGCAGCATTCAGCGTTCCTGTGGCAGAAAGCAGGCCCTCCCCCTTCCAGCCTGGTGCCAATATGGCAAGGGAGGGGTAAGAAAGGAGAGCTCTTCTAGACACAATGGCACATGCACCCATCCAGGCAGGGGCTCCCACCTCCATAGGCTGGGACCCAGGGGCTAAGCCAGATGGAAATGTGGTTCCCAGTCACACACAGGAGGGAGGGGTGCTATTCCAGAGCTGGAAGGCTAGGCACTCTACCCCACCCAGACTGCAGATGCCTGGGGAAGAGGCCTGAGCCAGCAGCCTGAGCCTTTGCTAAGGTGGCCTGAAATGCTCTTTCCAGAAGTACTTGAGCATTTGGGGTGGGGATGAGGGGAGGAGCCGGTTATCTCCAGAACCCCAGATCCCACCAGGCCTGGGGCTGTTAGGTTGCACTACAGCTCCCCCGAGAGTTCACCCAGCTTGCTGGGCACAGGGAAAGGTTTGAGCCACCCCCAAAGCTTGTCTGAGAAAGCAACTGCAGTACGAACCTGCCGTCCTGCTGGCTCTGTTCCCCCAGCAGCAGTGTTACCAACCCTCCTCATTGATGGCCCCTGCCTGCCTGTCCTCAGCAGTCCCCAAAACCCCAGCCATAGCCACTGCTCACCCCTGCACCAGTGGCTGCCCTCCACAAGCACTGAGCCAGCGTTACTGAGGTAGAGACCATCTGTCCCCAGCAAGGTGCCTGCATGGCTGACAGGTTGGAGTGAGGCAGGGGGAAGGGAAGATCCAGCTCAGCAGCTGTGGAATTGCTGCTCTGGGTCAGACCTGCCAGCTTTGCAGAGGTGGTGTGAAGAGGCAGGAGAGCCAGTCTGAGGGGGTGCAGACACACCCAGCTAGGACCCCGTCACACAAAGGAGCCAGCCCTGAGGGCTCCAGCCCCTCCCAGCCACATGCCAACTCCCAGCCCTCTGTGCTGCAGGCAGCTCCTTCCAGTTCAGTGTAGCTGGCCAGAACCACCCAGGCAGTGGGAAACAGACGGGGGCAAGTCCTGTCTCAGCATGTTCCAGAAGCTCCTCAGGTTGCACTGCAGCAGGTGGGTTGTCCCCCCTTCCCCACCACCCCATGCAGGGAGCCCAGCTCTCTAGGTAGGTCTCCCAGCCAGCACTCAAGACAAGGAGTGGGCTAGCTCACCCCTGGGTCCCGGCCTGTTCAGGGGGCAACAGCAGCCAGTCCAATCAGGATGGCCAGAGCCATGATCATCCTCCCAGGTCAGCCCTAGCCAGGCTCCAGGCAGTCACTGCTACTGGGGGGGGGGAAGGTGCTGCATGGGTTCAACTACAACCTGGTGTTCACTACACTACTCTCTGTGGCACACAGTCCAGGAGTGCAAGTGTACAGCTCCAATGGGAGTGGGGAAAGAGACCTGGGGCAGCGCTGCCATGAGGTGACTCCCTGCCATTGCCAAGGCTGGGAACAGACACCTTCCCTATCAGATCAGCTCTGCAGAGAGCATCTCACACCCACACTTGCACCATGCAGGTTAGACGGTCAGGCAGTGTTTCTGGGAAGCCAGCACCTCTTCAGCACTTATGCAGATCGAGCTCCTTTCAGGCACATGCTTGCTGAATCATGAAGGGGCCAGTTAACGGGAGGCCAGATGCTGCCTGACTCACTGCTCATCATTGACTCATTGAGCTGGGTTTAACTTCTGCGCACCCCCCCACACCCCCATTAGTTTCACATTCTCAAGCTCAAGACAGTCCAGGGCATGTGGGAACTCTGCCCAGTCCAGCCCTTAGATGGATGCTTTAAGCAGAAATGGGCTCGGAAGGCAGGGTTTGGTTTCCCTACAGTAGGGGTTAGGTCTGTTTGGTGCTTGCCAGGCCAGCACTTAGTCATAAACTGGACCAGAGCCAGGAGAGGAGCTGGTGTCACCAATTCTCCAGTTCATCCTGCCAGGTGTTGAGAGCTGATGGCACAACACAGCTTTGTCCCAGCATGTCAGGGAAGAAGAAAACCTACATCACCTCATTTCCCAGAACAGTCCCTACCTGTGAGCCATCACAGCCATGTGAGCACACCCACCCATGTACTATAGATGGGGTTAGAGGAGGGCTGCCTCAGCCACACAGCCAAGTGCATGGTCATATCTAGGACCAGAGGATATAGGGCCCTTGCAGATAGGCAGCTGGCTGGAAAGCAGCAAGCAGGGACTTGGTTATTCACCATGCTCCCTTCCTGAACACATACTCCCAAGGCGTACATGGGACATAGTGACCCTCCTGTCTGTAAGCAGAATGAAAGGGGGCACTACCTCTGTACATGGCCTACACCCTCTCCCCCCTCCTGCACCCCAACCCCCAGCCCCCTCCCACCCAAACTCCCTCCCTTTGCAAGTATAATTCTTAGTTAACCAGAATTTGACTAACCAGCACCTCTCATTCCCCCCCCCCATATGCCAGATAAAGTTTTTATTGTATTTAGCTTCACAAAGTGCTCAGACACCTGCACAGAGGCAACATCCTGTACCCAAAGATCTAACCAGCCAGATGAGCAACATCAGCCAATGACATGAAAATGAAATCAGCAAAGTGCTAATGGAAAAGGTAATTAGCCACTAAGTAGACTGGCCAGGGATGTGGGGATCCTACATCACATGGAGATTTTACATTGAGCTCAGCTGGCAGTTCTGGGCTGGGAGGCTCTGGCCTGTGTTAAGCAGTCAGAGTGGATGATCACAACCGTCTCTTCTGGTCTTGAAATCTACGAGAACATTGCTTTAATTGGGTCCCAGCAGGATCTTGTTGTCTGGAGAGCATCAGGCTACGCTGCCCCATTGTTCTCTCGCAGTCTGGACATGGGCAGCAAATGGGACACACTGAACAATGGGACAGGGCCAGCTGCTGCCAAGTCAGTGCGCTATGCCACACCCTTCACTGGGAACATGGGCAGAGGAGACAGCACCTGTCCCATCCAGGCAGTAAGGTAGCTGTGAGGAGCCACTGCTAGAACCCACAAGCTGGCTGGAGATTTGTTTGCATCATTTACATTCTCTGGGTAGACATTCCCTCACTCACTCTTTTGTGCTTCCACCTGCCCCAAGTGGGACCTGCAGGCACTTTGAGAAGCTAATTGAGGAGGGTTATCCCCAGAGCCCCCTACTCCCATGCCAAACCTTGGATCAGTCCTTGGCAGACGGGGGGTGGCCAAAGAGTCAGATCCTACTTCTGCTGCAGCTCACCAGCCAGAGTGCAGCTTTGCAGAGTTAGAGCAACATCAAGTGGGGCAGAGCCTGCACTGGGCCTTGGACAGCAGCAAGAGGGCTGAGGGAGGGAGAGCACCCCACTTCCCACAAGATTAGTGGGACAGACTCTGGTGCTTAGCCAGAGGCTCTTGGCAAGGATTCTCCTAGAGGACAAGCCACAGAAAAGACATGAAGGGGGACTGGAATGGCCCCTGCCCAGGTTAGTAGCCCTATCTGGGAAGCTACAGAATAGGTAGCTGAGCTTCTGGAGCGTAGTTGCAAAGAGGGCACCCATCAGGCCCAGCCTGTAGTAGCTGTGAAAAGCAGCTCCCCAGGAGGATTAGCAGCACTGGGCTCCAGGCCAAGGACCAGCAGTAACTGAAATTGGTGGAGACAGGGCTGATTTCCTGCCACAGACAGAATCTGCAGGAGATATGAGCACTCTGTCTACGAGGGGTGGGAGGCTGGAAGACAAGAGAGCCAGCCCTGGGGGAGGATGCTACTGAGCGGAAAGCAACCAGGTGGCCAGGAAGCGATAAGCCCTTGGGGGAACTGAGCCCCCCCCACCCCCCATCTGAGCAGGGAGGGCAAGTTGCTGCTGCTGAAATCCCCAGACAGGAAACTCCCTGGAAGTTTGGGCGGGTCCCCTGGGGATGTTGCCATGGCAACACAACACAAGCCAGCCACAGACCCAAAGGCACCAAGAGTGCAGGGTCCCTGCTATGCTCAAGTCCCAGGAGGGCAGCATGTTCATGTGGGCACACCAGAGCACAGGACTCCATGAGGCATGTGTCTGGGCAGACACGCCCCACGTGAAGGGCTCTGGCTAAGAGCTGCCAAGGAGTGGAGCGAGCCAGAAAGAAGGTACAAGCCCCTTGCTGGGCCCTTGGGCAGAGAGGCTGGCTGCTGAGCCACCCTCTCTCCTCCCCAGGAGTTTGGGCCAGCTCTGTTTTGGCCTGTGTCACCCCCCACCCCCAAGAGCCCAGGGGGAGGAGCTAAGGTTACCACCTGGCTGGTGCAGGACCAGCCTGGCTGGTTTTGCCAGAAAAATAATTTAATCTGTTGCTTTTTTTTTTTTTAAATAAAGTGTGGGTCTAAGGATCAGCTATCCCACAGCGCTGTCAGATGTTAACAGTTTCTGCGTGCAGCTAAGGATGCTGCAGTGTTCCCACTTTTGCAGTTTAAGTAAGCAATTGTGGGTTTCAGAGCGTTAGCCGTTTTAGTCTGTATCAGCAAAAACAAGGAGGAGTTCTTGTGGCACCTTAGAGACTAAAATTGAAATTGCAGCCACCCCTCCTGTCTGCAAAGGACTAAGAAATTGATGTTATTGATCTTATCTATAAAAAAGTATACTCTCTCAATACTATAAGTGGCAGTTGAAGGGAGGGGGGTTGTGGAGTTGCCTTGTGGTTGGGGGTGCAGCCACCTTACTTGGGGGGTGGTGATATTTTTGCATTTCAAAGGTAGTAACCCTAAGAGGCACCAACAGAGCCTGCAGCTTCAGCTGTTGAGACTGCCAAGGTGCGGGGAGGCCATGTCCCACACGGGGATCAGAAAGAAGGAAAGGCCCCACGCTACTCACTCCTCCTCCCACCACCCCCACATCCACTCACTTGCAGCCCATGTTCTTGAGGACACTGACCCTGGCTCCAGCTGGGAGCAGGCCTGCAGCACCTCAAGCAGGCAAGCCACAAGGAGACTCACCCATACAGATGCTGCGCAAGAGCTATGCAGCTCTCTTGGCTTTCAGGTCAGCTCTTTGGAGCCTGCTGGCTGGGGGGGGGGGGGGGGGGGCTAGTGGGGGAGGCAGAAGGTCTTACTGGGTGGGGGGAGTGGAGAGTCTCTCTGGTCCCCCATCAGAGGTGCAGATTCTCCCTGCTCAGAGCTGGGCCACCCAGGAGAGTTTTGGGACCCTAGTCAGGGCAGGCCCCAGCCATTCCAACCTGCAGATCCCAGAACTGAGCACCCTGGGAGCAGAGGAGAATTTGGTGAAATCAGGATGCATAAGCCAGATCAGCATCTCATGAAACTTTAGAAGGCACATTCCCTTCCCCCCCCCCAAACCCACCTATCTCCACCATTCAGAGGCTCAGCCAGCTGCAGAGAGATGCTCATTACGGATGGGAATAAAAATGTCGGCTCTGCCTGTCCCTGGAGAGGTGCCAGCACGCAGCAGGTCGATTCACATGAACAGCAGCTGCTGTTTTATGGGGCAGTTTCACTATATGGAGGCCCTCAATTCAGCTGTGAGCAGATTCCCATAAAATATTCCAGCCCAAGAGCACAGGCTGTTAACACGGCTATTAATCTGCTGCCCTGGGACATGCTGCCACCCTCCCAAGTCCAGGCCTGCTGTACATAGACATGCCAAACTGAAGCTTGCCAAACTGGAAGCTGGACAAGACCTTTTCCCTGTGTTAGCCATGCTGAAGGCAGGGCTGTTACATGTTCCTAGCCATCAGGCAGCCTGGGACAGGAAAGCCTAGCCTGCTCCCAAGAACCCATCTGGATTTGCTGCTGTCCCACAAGAGATGCCAACAACAGGCCAAAGTGATGGATTTAGCTCCCATTCATCCCAGTTACCTGCAATAGCTTCTCCCTGCCCCCAGAGCCCTGCACAGAGTTCTGGAGAAGGACAAACCCAGGAGCCAGCAAACACCCCCCCCCCCCACTAGGGCCAGTCCAATTCCACAGCAGCTTCATTGGCTCAGGAGGCCATTCCACAGGAGTGGTCTACACAGCACTGGAACCACTTCCACTGTACCACACCACTGGCTGCTGTTATACTGGTAAAAGAGTACAGCTGCAGCCCGGTCATACACAACTAGCTATGCCAGCAGGGGAGGCACCTCTAAACCAGCAGCGCAGCATCTACACTAGAGGCCTTGGCTGATTTAGCCACTGCCGAGCCCCACCCTAGCCAGAACAACTACATTGATACAAACTGTCTGCTAGAGCTAGACCACTGGTTCTCAGCCTTTCCAGGCTACTGTCCCCCACTTTCAGGAGTTTGATTTGTTGGCATATCACAAGCTTCACCTCCTTTAAAAACTACTTGCTTACAAAACCAGACATAATAATACAAGTGCCACAGCCACACTATTACTGCAAAATTGCTGACCTTCTCATTTTTACCATATCATTATAAAATAATTCAACTGGAATACAGTTATACTATGCACTGAAATGGAAGTATACAAGCAGTATAAGCAAGTCATTGTCTGTATGAAATTTTAGTTTGCACTGACTTCACTAGTGCTTTTTGTGTAGCCTGTTACAACACTAGGCAAATATCTAGATAAGTTGATATACCCCCTGGAAGACCTGTGTGTGCCCTCAGGGGTATACCGATCCCTACCTGAGAACTACTGTTCTGTACTGTACTGATGGAATGCATCCAATGAAGTGAGCTGTAGCTCACGAAAGCTTATGCTCTAATAAATTTGTTAGTCTCTAAGGTGCCACAAGTACTCCTTTTCTTTTTGAGAACTACTGTGTTAGTCTAGGCCTTCCTTGCCTTGCATCGGGGCTGCCCCAGCTCTTGAATGAGGGATTTTCACACCACAGCCTGAGAAAAGCAACCTGGAAGCTATGGATGAAGTGCAGCCACTTCACACCACACTGCCCAACAGCATGCTACTGGGTGGATGCCAGGCACCACCCTGACCAGCCACGGCAGGGGGAAAGGGACTTAAGAGCTGGAGAGCTCACCCATTATTTGCACTCTGGGTCAAAGCAGCATTAGCCTGCTTGAGGGACCAGCTGTGGCTGTTCCAAATGGCCAGTCCCTCAGGGAGGGCAAAGGCTTCATACATCTCCACTGCTCACAGCCATGTTCGAAGCAGAGTCCTGGAAACCAACCAGCAGCTGGGGAATTGGGTCAGACCCAGAAGAGCTGCTAGTTTTTCCTTTTCTGGAGAGAAAAGAGGGCCCAGGCCGGGAGACTGTTTTGAGCATGAAGTTGTCAGCCCCTCACCAGCCTTTGTAACCACTGTGCAGCTTGCCAAGCTGGGGCGCTCAAGGCAGGGGGAGAAGAGCAGGCCTGAAGCCAGGACCAGCAGCCAGTTTGCAGAAGTTCCCTGATTTATAAGTAGTTTGTTGTAGCAACAGGCTGCTCGCTCCAGCCGGCGGCGGAGGGGTCACGATCCCCGAGGAGAGAGCAGTTTCTGCACTAGAGACCCAGACTTTCCCCACAGCACCCAAGGGCCTTCGCCAGTGACCTCCCCTGGGAGGGCGAAGCAGCCACCACACCTACCCAGCTCCCCTCTGGGGACCCACTGGTTCGCTCGCTCCAGCCGTGGCAGATTTAACAGGCCAGGCCACAGCCCCCTCTCCCCCAGGGCCTGCAAACAGGGGGTCCTGGGGCAGCCTTCGCCGGCAGCAGCACCGAGCAAAGCCACCACCCTTAAGAGCCCCACTGGCCCAGCCGAGCCCCAGGTCCCCACCTCCGGCCCCGGCTACACCAAGCCAGGGCTTCAGCCCCGGGGATGGCTGCTGTTCTGACACGTGGGAAGCCTGCGCCGGGGCCGGGGCCGGGGCCGCTCAACCAGCCCGCGGGCCCGCAGCGTAACGCCCGCTGCACACGAGGGGCAGGCGGCGCATCTGGCCCCGCTGCGCGGCCCGGCACCGGGAACAGCCCCGCACCCCGGGAACTCCCCAGGTCCTGAGCCGGAGCTGCCAGGAGCGCGGCACCCACAGGAGCCCCCAGCCCTAAGGGGCCCCGCGCTCGCCCCCAAGCGTGAGACAAGTTCGATTCCCCCCCCCCGGCCCCGCAGCTTGGGGCGCCCCACCCAGCGCGGCTCTGACCTGCTGGAGCTGGAGCTGGGGCGAGGCGATGGGGCCGCACCCAGTCCGCGCGGCTATTTGAGGGCTGATGTCAGCGTCCGGGGGGGGGAGAGGGGCGGTGCTGGGGGAAGGGATTTAAAGGGCCCGGCCCGCCTCGCATTGAGGGGGTCGCGGTGGTGTCAGGCGATCTCCAGGGCTAGAGCCGCCTGGGTTGTGCCAGGCCCCAGGGGAGAGCTGCCCGCTTTGAACTTGCCTTTAGCTCCCCTAGCCTGGGTCGAGCCCGGCGGCACCTTCAGGGGAGCAGGGCGCTGAGTTCAGGGAGGCCGCTTGCTCCTGCGTGTAGCGGGAAGCCCCCTGCGTCTGTCCGATGGGAACCCCCCGGAGGCCAGGCTGTGACTGTCCCTTCCCGACACACCCCTGAGAATATTGTAGCTTTTCACCGCCCTGTTGGGATCCGGCTGCAATCCCCAGACACAGGACTCTGGGAAGGCGGGGTCAAGGTCTGGGCTCAGCCTTAACCTCCCCACTATTTCCATGCACTGAAAAAGCAAACGCAGAGCAGATTCTACCCACCCTCAACCTCCCTTCTGCCTCTCCGCCTGCCCCCATGGAGGGGGGGGGAGCACATCACCTGCCTTTTGGCAGAGGACAGTGCCCCCCTCATGGATCATAGAATATCAGGGTTGGAAGGGACCTCAGGAAGTCATTTAGTCCAACCCCCTGCTCAGAGCAGGACCAATCTCCAGATCCCTAAATGGCCCCCTCAGGGATTGAACTCACAACCCTAGGTTTAGCAGGGCAAGGCTCAAACCACTGAGCTATCCTTCCTCCCCAAGGAGTTGCGCCGAACGGCCAGGTCCTCCTACACCAGCCTTTTCTCCCTGGAGCTGGCCAATGCCAAAGCCTGCAGGGTGCCCTAGACCAAACTCCCGACAGTCAGCGCAGGTGACCAGGACTGGCTGGAGCTGCCTCTCACTCTGGCTGAGCTCTTGAAAGCCCTCCGTCTCATGCCCACCAACAAACCCCTGGGCATGGACAGGCTGACCGTGGAGTTCTACCATGTGTTCTGGGACATCCTCGGCCCAGACCTTGTCACCGTTTGGGCCAAGTCCTTGGAGAGCAGAGTCCTCCCTCTGTTGTGCAGGTGAGCCCTGCTCGCCTTGCTGCCAAGGGGGACCCCCGCGACCTTCAGAATTGGCATCCCGTCTTGCTCCTCAGCACGGACTGTAAGGTCGTAGTGAAGGCCATCTCGCTGCGGCTGGGGTCCCTGCTGGACCCCAACCAGACCTACACCGTCCTGGGCCGGATCATCTTTGATAATCTGTACTTGGTCCAGGATCTCTTGGAGCTCGGGTGTAGGGACGGTCTGTTGTTCGCCCTTCTGTCCCTGGATAAGGAGAAGGCGTTTGACAGAGTGGACCACAGGTATCTCCTGGGCACTCTGCGGGTATTCAGCTTTGGGCCCCAGCTCATGGGTTTTCTCCAGGTGCTGTAGGCCTCCGCGGAGTGTCTGGTCAGGATCAACTGGACTCTGACCTAACCGATCAGCTTCAGGCACGGGGTGCATCTGGGGTGTCTGCTGTCAGACCAGCTGTATGCTCTGGCGATTGAGCCCTTCCTCTGTCTCCTCTGCCAGAGGTTGATGGGGCTAGTGCTTCAGGAGCCAGAGCTGCGCCTGGTCCTGTCGGCGTATGCTGACGGTGTTCTCCTCGTGGTCCAGGACCCAGGCAACTTGGTGTGGGTGGAGGCTTGCCAGACCATCTACTCGACGGCCCCCTCTGTCTGGGTCAACTGGGTCAAGAGTTCTGGCCTGGTGGTTGGGGACGAGTGGCAGGCAAGCTCCCTCTCACCTGTGCTTCAAGCCATCCGGTGGAGCGCAGGTCTGTTGCTCTATCTCAGCATTTACCTTTCTGCCATGCATCCGTCTCCACCGGAGAACTGGCAAGGTTTAGAGGGCAGGGTGGCAGAGTGGCTCTGGAGATGGACAGGACTACTCCAGTGCCTCTCCCTGCGAGGGAGGGCACTGGTGCTCAACCAGCTAGTCCTGTCCATGCTCTGGCACCAGCTCAACAGCCTGTTCCCAGCCCCGGGTTTCCTGGCTGATATCCAGAGGCTGGTTCTGGGGTTCCTTTGGCCAGGACTGCACTGGGTCTCTGCAGGAGTCCTCCACCTGCCCCTGGAGGAGGGAGGACAGGGCCTGAAGTGTCTGCACACTCAGGTCCACGTCTTCCATCTCCAGGCCCTGCAGAGGCTCTTTTTTGGTGCAGGTGGTCTGATGTGGAGCATGTTGGTGCACGCCTTCCTGCGCCACTTCCGAGGGCTCTGATACGACCGGCAGCTCCTTTCTCTCCATCTGAGGGGTCTTCTGTGAGACCTCTCCGGGCTGCCAGTCTTCTACCAGGTCTTCACCTGGACCTGGAAACTGATCTTGGTGACCAAGTTTTAGCAGCCACCAAGGGGGTAGATCTCCTCGCAGAGCCCCTGCTACACAACCCTCAACTCCGTGTGCAGGTGGCGGAGTCCCCCTCAGTGTGCCAGAGGCTGGTCCTGACAGAAGTCACCAGAATCGGAGACCTCCTGGACTACGACCGAGAAGACTGGGTGGATCCCCTGATGCTCACTCAGCGCATGGGGCTCTCTGGTCCTCGTACTCCCCGGCACGTACTTCAGGAGGTGAGGGCCGCTTTACCACCTGCTACTCAGGCCTACCTTGACTGGGTCCTGCGAGAGGGTTCCTCCCACCCTGCACCCCAGACCCTCTGGATGGTGCCCCTGGGACCTACCCAGCCATTCAACCCCTTCACCGTGAGCTGGCTGCACAACTTGCAGCCAGCTCATTTCTGGACCACACCAAGGAAACATCTGTGCACGCTCGTGCTCCACTCCCTTCACGTCCTCACCCTTGTGTCCCGCCCCGACGTGAAATGGCAGGACTTCTTACCACCTCTGGAGGGTGAGGAACCCCAGTGGGCCAGCCTATACTCCACCCTGGTCCTGAAGCCCGCCGGGGATATCAGTTGGCAGCTCCTCCATGGAGCCGTGAGCACGGGCATGTTCTTGGCATGGTTCACCCCCATCCCGGACACCTGCGCCTTTTGTGGTGTGAGGGAGACCCTGGCACACATGTATCTGGAGTGCACCAGGTTGCAGCCCCTATTCCGGTTCCTCTTAGATATCCTGTTACATTTCTCGCTGCACTTTTCCCCTCACCTCCTTATCTATGCACTCCCTATCCATGGCCCCACAGAGTCGCGGGACCTCCTTGTCAATCTCCTTCTAGAACTGGGCAAAATGGCCATCTACAAGACCAGGGAGAGGTGGTTGGCTGCTGGGACTTCCTGAGAATGCGGGGCCTATTTCCAGTTCTCCGTCCATTCAAGTATCTGGGTGGAGTTCCTCTGGGCAGTGTCCGCCGGCTCCCTTGACGCCTTCGAGGAGCAGCGGGCACTATCCGGGGTTCTCTGCTCGGTGTCCCCCTTAGGTTTCCTTCGTTTAGCCCTGTGAACTCACTCCTTTCCCTGTTATATCTTTAGTTGTCCCCCCATAATTAAATGAGGTCCCAGACCTTGTGGATCCTCCCGTTAGGCTGGGGGAGGTCTTTTAGCAGTGAGCGAGCTTCTGCCGCCCACTTCCAGTATCCCAACAGGCTTAACCTCTCCTCTATTTCTATGCATTGAAAACCCAAACCCAGAGACAATTCTACCCACGCTCAACCTCTGTTCTTCCTCTCCCCCTCCCCCCGTGGAGAGGGGTGAAAAAGCACATCACCTGCCTTTTGGCAGAGGATGGCACCCCCCTCACAGATCCGGAGGAGATGTGCAGAAGGGCTGGGTCCTTCTATGCCAGCCTCTTCTCCCTGGACCTGACCAATGCTGAAGCCTGCAGGTGCTCTGGCCCAAACTCTCGACGGTCAGCGTGGGCAACCGGGACTAGTTGGAGCTGCCTCTCACTCTGGCTGAGCTTTCAAAAGCCCTCCATCTCATGCCCACCAACAAATCCCTGGGCATGGACGGTCTGACTGTAGAATTCTACCATGTGTTCTGGGATGTCTCGGCCCAGACCTCGTCACCGTTTGGGCTGAGTCCTTGAAGACCGGGGTCCTCCCTCTGTCGTGCAGGTGAGCCATGCTCGCCTGCTGCTAAAGAAGGGGGACCTCCACGACCTTCAGAACTGGCATCCCATCTCGCTCCTCATCATAGAATCAAATAATAGAATATCAGGGTTGGAAGGGAACTCAGGAGGTCATCTAGTCCAACCCCCTGCTCAAATCAGGACCAATCCCCAATTTTTGCCCCGATCCCAAATGGCCCCCTCAAGGATTGAATTCACAATCCTGGGTTTAGCAGGCCAATGCTCAAACCACTGAGCTATCCCTCCCCCCCGAGGGACTACAAGGTCATAGCAAAGGCCATCTCGCTACGGCTGGGGCCCGTGCTGGTGGATGTGGTCCATCTCGAGACCTCCTTGTCAACCTCCTTGTGCCTCTGGCCAAAGTCACCATCTACAATACCAGGAGGAGGAAGCAGGACGAGGGGGTGCTCTGCGACTGTGGGGCCTATTTCTGATCCTCCTTGGTCTCACACATCTGGGGAGAGTTCTTCTGGATGGTATCCACTGGCTCCCTTGACAGTTTGAGGAGTAGTGGGTGCTGTCCGGGGTTCTCTGCATAGTGCCCCTCTCTGGATCCCTGGTTTTGAACCTGTGACCTTCACTCCTGACCCTGTTATTTCTTAGTGTCCCCCGTCTTCATTTGGTTCCTGGGTCCAGTGGTCCCTACAGCTAGGCTATGGGAGGGGCCTTTAGAATTGGGTGGCCTTGTGCCCGCCTACCTCCCAGGATTTCCAATAAGGCCTCTCTCTGTGAGGGAGGGCACTGGTACTGAACCAACTAGTCCTGTCCATGCTCTGGCACTGGCTCAACACCCGGGCCCAGCCCTGGAGATCCTGGCCCGGCTCCAGGGTAGCTCTGGAGTTCTTCTGCCCAGGATTTCACTGGGTCTCTGCAAGGGCCTTGAGTCTTCCCCTGGAGGAGGGAGGACAGGGCCTGGTCTGCCTCCGCAGCCAGGTGCATGTCTTCAGCCTCCAGGCCCTGCAGAGACTCCTTTATGGTGCAGGTAGTCCGACGTGGAGCATGTTGGTGCACACCTTTCTCCGCCGCCTCCGATATGACCGGCAGCTCCCTTATCTGCATCCAAGAGGTCTTCCAAGAGACCTCTCCGGGCAGCCGGTCTTCTACAAGGACCTCCTCCAGACCTGGAAGCTATTCTCGGTGACCAGGTCCATTGTGGCCACTGAGGGGGCAGACCTCCTGGCGGAGCCCCTGCTGCACAACTCCAACCTATGTGTGCAGGTGGTGGAGTCCCCCTCAGTGCACTGGAGGTTGATCCTGGCAGAAACCACCAGAATCGGACACCTCCTGGACTATGACAGGGGGACTCGGTGGACCCTCGAGCGCTCAGTCAGAGCGTGGCACTCTCCATCCTCCTGACCCCGCTGCGCATACTCCAGGAGGTGGGGGCAGCATTGTCGCCCACCTCTCAGGTTTTTCTCAAGCGGTTACTGCAAGAGGGAGCTCCCCGCCCACCCCTCAACCTGGGCCCTCTGGACCTTTTCATCAGGCCACTGTCCTGCGAGCCCTCCCGGTCCCCTCCCTTCCACAATCCGAGCTGGCTACACGCCCTGCAGCCAGTTCATTTCCGAACCATGCCTAGGAAACAACTATACATGCTCGGGATCCACACGTTTCACTTCCTCACCCTCATGTCCCACCCTGATATCAAATGGTGGGACTACTTACCACCTGTGGAGTGTGAGGAACCCCGGTGGGCAGCCTCAATTCCACCCACGGCCTGCTGGGGGATATCAGCTGGCAGCTCCCTTCATGGAGCCGTGAGCATGAGTGTGTACCTGGTGTGGTTCACCCCATTTCCAATGCCTGCCCCTTTCGCGGTGTGAGGGAGAACCTGCCGTATGTTTATCTAGAATGCACCAGGTTGCAGCCCCTATTTCAGCTCCTCCAGAACCTTCTGCTGAGGTTCTGGCTGCACTTTTCCCCACACCTGTTTACATTTGCACACCCTGTCCGCGGCCCTATGAAGTCGTGAGACTTCCTCGTCAACCTCCTCCTACCCCTGGCCTAGGTGGCCATCTACAACATCAGGAGGAGGATGTTAGATGAGGGGGTGCTCTGTGACTATGTGGCCTATTTCTGCTCCTCCCTGGTCTCACACATCTGGGCAGAGTTCCTCTGGGCAGCATCTACTGGCTCCCTAGACAGCTGTGAGGAGAAGTGGGTGCTGTCCGGGGTTCTCTGCTCAGTGTTCCCCTCTGGATCCCTAGTTTTGAACCTGTGACCTTCACTCCTGACCCTGTTATTCCTTAGTTGTCCCCCATTTTCATTTGGTTCCCAGGTCCAGTGGTCCCTTCCACAAGTCTGGGGGAGGAGCCTTTAGATGTGGGCAGGCGCACCTCCCAGGATTTCCAATAAGGCCTTGCAAGCTGACAGAGTAGTGCTATAGGCAAAGACCTGGAGAGCTAAAGGCAGCTCCTGGTGGGCTGCAGATATCTACAGGCTGAGGCCCTGAGGCAAGGGCAAAGAGGGTGCTGGGGCCGTGGGGAAGTGTCCCAAGGAGAAGTCAGAGGGGGTGCTGAAAGCAGTGGCCATTTACAGGGTCCCTGGGCTGGGAGTCGGGACCCAGATTAGTGGGTGGGCCTAGGTCCCCTCCCCCACTCACCATTGAGGAAGTGGCTGGACTATGATACTATCCCACCCGGAAGCGGTGGAACCCAGGTGTAACATGGCTGGAGGGCTGTGTCACTGAAGAAGATGCTGCAGACCTGGGAGTGACCGTGTGTCCCAGAGCAGAAGTGACGGCAGCAAGGCACCATCAGAAGAGGGTGCACTGGCAAGAAGAGCTAAGCTGTGTGACAGCCAGCAGGCGGCACTGGAGTGGTGAGTTGCACCCTGGAGAATGCGGGCATTTGGTTGCCCCAAGGGAAGAGTGAGAGACTTGGACTCTTTGGTAGCTGTCCCTAATAGAAGGGGAGTTTGGAACACTATTAAAGGAACGGTGGAACTGCCGTGTACAGAGGCCTTTTTGACCGAAGGCAGGTGTACCTTCCTGGGATGGACTTTGGTGTTGCCACTTCCACTGAAGGAGATTGAAGAGCAACCAAGGGGGGATTCAGGCCCTGGTGAGGCAGACCCACTGTTACCACTGGTTTTCCAGGAATGCCTGAGGCAACTAGCAGAAGAACAGTGTTATTTGCTCAAGACCCTCCAGGAGGTAATCAGGGGCCAGAGGGCCTGGGGCAAGAAGCCCAGGTCCCAGGATCACACTAGAAGCCTGAGCAGGGCAGTGTTATGCCTGTAGGCAGTGGGGACGATTTAGTTGGGGATTGGTCCTGCTTTGAGCAGGGGTTTGGACTAGATGACCTCCTGAGGTCCCTTCCAACCCTGATATTCTATGATTCTATGACACTTCAAGAGAGGGTGCCCCTATCAGGAAGAGAAGAAGCCTATCCCCAAGGGAAAGGGAGCAGGGAAACCCCAAGATCCCTGACCTGTGAAGAGAGCAGGAAGGGAGGATGCTTGTTTACCTGTGGGAAACCAGGGCATGTGAAGAGGCAGTGCCCTCACTGACAGAACAGGAGTTGAGGGAAGGGCAGCATCCCGACTGGGGATGAGAAAGGGGACCCAAGCCAGGAGAAGGGCAAGGGAGACAGAAAGAGGTGCTAGATATCCTGTGGGGGTGCACCAAAATGGTGGAGCAGGCCAAAGGGCCGAGCAGGAGAGAAAGGAGAAACAGGAGAGAAGGAAGAGTCCCTTAGACATCCAGCTGAAGGATGTGGGGACTTGTACACAGACCAATCGAATGGAACTGGGAACTCAGACCCTGGGAGAAGGGGTACTGGGAGAGCCAGCAGAGCAAGGGCCAGGGCTATGGGAGAGGCTGAAAGCCACCGAGCTGGCCTTGCGAATAGAGCAAGATGGCACAGACAGGGAAAATTAGGAATACCGGGGAGGAGAATGACAAATTGGTCCTCCTAGTGGTAGAACCTGAGACAAGAGAGGGACACCCTGCGAGCACGGTTGCGGAGGAAGCAGGGGAGATAACCCCCCACTGCCCCCAGCAGTTAAGGGAGGAGGGTGTGCGATGGGGCACCTGCCCCACACTGGACTTTAAGGGGTTAATAGAGCCCTTGGGAGGTTGTGCAGGAGGCAGCCAATCAGGGCTGGGCTGGCCCATATAAAAAGGGCTGCAGAATAGATCAGCTTTAGTTGCTACCCAGAACTTGAGGAGGACTGGCTGCTTTGCAGGCTGCAAGCATCTAGGACAGAGCAGTGCTGCAGGCAAAGACCCAGGGAGCTAAAGGCAGCTTCTGGTAGGCTGCAGGGATTTGCAAGCTGAGACTCTGAGGCAAGGGCTAAGAGGGTGCTGGGGCCATGGGGAAGTGGCCCAGGGAGATCTACAGATGAGTTGGAGGGGATGCTGCAAGCAGTGGCCATCTACAGGATCCCTTGGCTGGGAACTGGAGTAGTGAGTAGTCCCGGGTCCTCACCACTGAGGAAGCAGCTGGACAGTGGACTGTAGATTCCCCAGAAGGGGGGAACACAGTGTGGCAAACTCAGAGGGCTGTGTCATGAGGAGGACACTGTGGTTCTGGGAGTGATGTGGGTCCCTGGAACAGAAGTGATGGTGGTGAGATGCCACTAGAAGAGGGTGCACTGGCTAGCAGAGCTGATCCCTGGGACATCCAGTGGGGGGTTTAAACATGCCCTGTCACAAGCCCATTATTAAATATGTTCCCCAGGTAGGTACTTGCAGACTGATCAAGTCACCCCTTAACTGATCCTTGTTAAGCTAAATAAATTGAGTCTATCCCTATAAGGCCTATTTTCCAATCCTTGAATCATTCAGGTGGCTCTTCTCTACCCCTCTCCAGTTTATCAACATCCTTCTTGAATTGTGGATGCCAGAACTGGTCACAGGATTCCAGCAGCAGTCGCACCAGTGCCCAAAAGAGGCATGATAACCCCTCTCTACTCCAAAATGAGTCTCCTGTTAATGCATGCTGGGGTGCATATGCTTTTTTGGCTATAGTGTTGCACGGGGAGCTCTTGTTCAGCTGATTCTCCACCATAGCCCCCAGATTTTTCTCAGTCCCAGGAGGGAGTCCCCCTCCCCATCCTGTAAGTGTGGTTATATTCTTTGTTCCTGGCAGTTTACATTTAGCCATATTAAAACACCTATTGTTTCCTTGCTCCCAAATTACCAAGAAAGCCTGTCAATGTGTCAGTGACCTGTTTGCTAGTTAATGTTGCTCCTCTTTGTTAATTACCATTCCCCAATTTTTGAGTCATCTGCAAATTTTCAGTGATTTTGTTTTCTTTCAGGTCACTTGATAAAAATGTTAACTAGTGTAGGGCCAAGAACCGGTCCCAGTGGGACACCTCAGGAAACAGCCCATTGATGATGATGATTCCCTGTGTACAGTTACATTTGGGGACCTATCAGCTGGCTTTTATTCCATTTAATGTGTGCCATGTTAGTTTTAAACTTTCTAGGTTTTTTTAAATCAGTGTCATATGGTACCAGGTCAAAGGCCTTACAGAAGTCAGTCTATTACATCAGGGTTGCTTTTTGGCTTTCAGAGCTTAAGTCAACGTACACATGGTGTTCTGGAAGGGCCTGGCAATGCTGGCCAGCCCAAACTCTGCCTTAACATTTTTGGCAGTGAATTTCTGTTTTTAAGGAAAAATTGGTATGTGAGGGGGCATTACTGGGGGACTTCCTGGGCACAGCTCTCCACCACTTGGCTACTAGGTCTGTGCTCCTGCTTGCCACTCAAAACCTTTGGTAAGCTTGGAGAGTGCGGGATGGGGCGCATGACAAGACTTGGGTGGATGGCAGTGGGGGTGAATTTGTGGGTTGCTGACCTTCCTCCAAAGTGAACACACAGCTCGCTCACACTTCCAGAAGGAGCCTGGTGTGGGCCTAGCTGCTACCCAGAGGGTAAGAGAACAATGTACGCTGCACCTGGGAACGAGCTCAGCATCCCTGATTCTGGAGGCGGGCTTGTTCCCTAAGCTGCCAGCCAGGCAGACCACTCGGGATATGTCTTTACCAAGGCGTTCTGGAAGAAGCCATAGGCCACACAGACATAAACCTCCTGTAGGCAGAAGTAATAAAGTGTTTTTTTTAAAACTTTCCAGCCATGTCCTTGGTAGCAGTGGCTAGCAGAACGCAGGGGCTGGGTAGAGCCTTCCTTTTCCCCCAGCACGGCACAGAAATAGTTATGAGAAGCTGAAAATGGGAAAAGCTGCTCATTGGGGAGCCTATTTCTCAGCTACCCCTTGACAAACAACCTCTGATTGGCCCCAGCTGCTCTTCCCTGCTCCTGGGAGGCCACGCCACTCTTCCTCTGCACATGGAGTTTTAGAGCACATTAAACATTAAAAGTAGCTCATGTTGCAGGATGGGAGCTGCCTCTCTCCATCAAATGACCACAGATTTCCCCCACTGTTGCTCCCTCGGTCTCTGTTGTGGCACTCCAATAAACTCTCCCTGTGCACGTGGCTTTTAGAGAGACAAGATAATCTTTTACTGGACCAACCAACTTCCGGGGGGGGGGGGTGAGAGACAAGCTTTCGAGCCACCCAGAGCTGCTCTTCTGGGTTTTAGAGCAATGTCAATATTAAATTCTGCTACTAATGTGGGGTGGTAGGTGGGTTGGCTGTATCTGAGGAACCCTTTGGCCACGTGACCCCAGACTTCCCCCACTAATGCTATATCTGGAGCTAATGAGACCCAGTAATTTTCAAATCTGTGCAGGCACGTGGAATCAGAGAATCTCAGGGTTGGAAGGGATCTCAGGAGGTCATCTAGTCCCACCCCCTGCTCAAAGCAGGACCAATCCCCAACTAAACCATCCCAGCCAGGGCTTCATCAAGCCTGACTTTAAAAACTTCTAAGGAACGAGATTCCACCACCTCCCTAGGGAACCCATTCCAGTGCTTCACCACCCTCTTAGTGAAATAGTGTTTCCTAATATCCAACCTAGACCCCCCCCCCCAACTGCAACTTGAGACCATTGTGCCTTGTTCTGTCATCTGCCACCTCTGAGAACAGCTGAGCTCCATCCTCTTTGGAACCCCCTTCAGGTAGTTGAAAGCAGCTATCAAATCCCCCCATTCTTCTCTTCCGCAGACTAAACAATCCCAATTCCCTCAGCCTCTTCTCATAAGTCGTGTTCCAGTCCCCTAATGTTGCTCTCCGCTGGACACTTTCCAATTTTTTCACATCCTTCTTGTAGTGTGGGGCCCAAAACTGGACACAGTACTCCAGATGAGGCCCCACTAATGCTGAATAGAGGGGAATGATCACGTCCCTCAATCTGCTGGCAATGCTCCTACTTATACAGCCCAAAATGCTGTTAGCCTTCTTGGTAACAAGGGCACACTGTTGACTCATATATAGCTTCTCGTCCACTGTAACCCCCAAGTCCTTTTCTGCAGAACTGCTGCCGAGCCACTCAGTCCCTAGTCTGTAGCGGTGCATGGGATTCTTACATCCTAAGTGCAGGACTCTGCACTTGTCCTTTTTGAACCTCATCAGATTTCTTTTGGCCCAATCCTCTAATTTGTCCAGGGCCCTCTGTATCCTATCCCTACCCTCCAGGATATCTACCACTCCTCCCAGTTTAGTGTCATCTGCAAACTTGCTGAGGGTGCAATCCACGCCATCCTCCAGATGATTAACGAAGATATTGAACAAAACTGGCCCCAGGACCGACCCCTGGGGCACTCCCCTGGATACCAGCTGCCAACTAGACATGGAACCATTGATTACTACCTGTTGATCCTGATGATCTAGCCAGCTTTCTATCCACCTTATAGTCCATTCATCCAGCCCATACTTCTTTAACTTGCTGGAAAGAATACTGTGGGAGACAGTGTCAAAAGCTTTGCTAAAGTCAAGGAATAACAAGTCCACTGCTTTCCCCTCATCCACAGAGCCAGTTATCTCATCATAGAAGGTAATTAGGTTAGTCAGGCATGGAAAGGGTGTTTACCCAGAGCCCAGAGGAGTAGAGCCTGGAGCCCAGAGAGGGGTAAAGTTAGGTGCCTTTCGCTTGGAGCCCTAGGAACCGGGTAAGGGTGGGGGGTGCCTAAATTAATCTGGTTACATCTTGAGCCCTAGGAACTAGGTAGAGGTGGGATGTCCTGGAGTTCGTGAGTAACTGAGAATTGTGTGCAGGTAACCTGGTGAAGATTCCCCTCAGTGGCAGGGCACCCAGTGTTAGCCACCGTGATGCTGACGTTCCAACGCCTGTGTTAGTTTGTGACGCTAACCCCGAGGGGGTCTCCTGCGGCCCATCACTACGGCAGAGTGTGATGTGTTCCCTTGGGGGCTGAGTCTGGGGATTGGGTCAATGGGGGGGCCCTACTCGGAGCACTATTCGTGCTCTGCTGGAAAGGGAGGAACCTCCTGCCCCACTCCACCCTCCCTGCCATGCTCCCACCCTCTCCTGCTGTTTGATCCCCCACGTTTGGGTGGGGGGGCAGGGGGCAGGCATTTCTATGGCAGCAATGTGGCTGTGGCCATCACTGCAGGCTCCATCCCAGGAGGAAGTGAGTCAGGGGGACACATCCCTCCAGTACAGTGGGGTGGGACCCTTAGATGCTACAAACCCACTGCATGGGGTTGAGTTGGCTCCTCTGTGACGATGGCTTGGGGCCCTGAAGATCCCAGCAACAGCCCAGCTGGGGACTGTCTGTGGCATGGAAAGTTGAAGGACTCTTTGCTGCTGGGGAGGCAGAGAGCAGCTGGCCAGGCAGGCTCGGGGTCAGCCAGGATCCAGCTTTGGGTCTGAGCCTTGAGAGTCACAGGCAAAAAGGGTGGGCAGCCGGCCCAAGGGATACTCCGGGGCGCTGAGGGTCTGGATGGAGGGTGTGGAAAGGGGAGCCCAGGGCTGAGGTAAGAGGGGGCTGATGTGCATTGGCAGGGCTGAAGGAGGGGAGGTGGAAAAGGTGAATACGATAGTGAAGGTTGTAAAAAACTTTTTAAAAATGAAAAGAATTACTTTGGCACAATCCAATTGTCACTCAGCCCAGCCATGCCAAGGCCCTGGTGTCACCCCCGCCCCATGGCTGAGACCAGGGAGGGCTGGCCCAGGTGCCCAGTCACCGGGTTCATGGCTTCCTGTTGCAGTCGCTGCAGGTGCTGCCGGTGCCTGAGAGCCGAATGCCTGCGGATAATCCCAGCTTCGAGCACAACTCGAGCCTTTGGGGCAGCTGCTGTCCGGTTTGCAGGGAGGATTTCAGGGCCAGGATTCAACCTTAAATGCCCATGTAAAACCACAGGTGTTATCTCCACTGCCTGGACTGCTTCCTCCCCTTCCAAGGCAGGGAGGGGTCCAACTCCTTTCCCTCTGGCCAATCGCACCAGCCCCCCCTCTTCCTGCTCACCAGTCTCCTGCCCCCCACAGCCCTCCCCTTCTCTTCCCCTTCAACCCATCTCTTCTCTGACCCCATCCCACTCAGCCTCCTTCCTATCACTGCCCCTACACGTGGTGATCAGGGGAATCACCTTAGATTCAAGGCCAGAGGGGACTTTTATGACCATCTCCTCTGAGCTCTGGTGCTCAACCAACTGGTGCCCTGGCATTGAGGGAAGGACCATCCCCCATGCCCTAGCATTGAAGGTAGGAAGCCCCATGGAGTCCCCAGGTGCCCTGGCATTGAGGGAAGGCAGCCCCATGGAAGCCCCCTGCCGGTGCCCTGGCATGGAGGACAGCCTCATGGAGGGCCCCCCGCCCTAGTGCTCTGGCATTGGGGGCAGGCAGCCTCATGGAGCTCCCCCAGGTGCCCTGGCATTGAGGACAGCCTGGGCAGCCCCATGGAGCCCCCCTCACAGTGCTCTGACATTGGGGGCAGGCAGCCCCATCAAGCCCCCCAGGTACCCTGGCATTGAGGGCAGGCAGCCCCATGGAGTGGCTGTTGTGAATAGGCCCCAGCTGCTGAGGCAGCTGCAAGGGGTTGGGGACGCTCACGCTGTGGTGCGCGCTGGGGCTGGTTATATGCTCCCCCAGCCCGGCCTCCCAGCCTAGCCAGGCTGGCAATGATGTGGGGGGTGCCCGCATCCCAGGGCACGTGGCGCGAGGGCAGGCCAGAGACTCATGCCCACGCAGCTCATGCTCCAGGCCCTGTGCCCCTCCATGGGAAATGCTGAAGTCCATCAGTTTGTCTGATGCCCCTGCCAGCAGGCCCCTCGATGTGGGGGAAGTGGAGGGAGCAGGGACAGCCCCCTCTCCTCCCCCAGCTCGAGACTCTAGTCCTGTCCCAGAGAATGTGTCCAGCCTCTGCTGCCAGGGAGCAGCCTGGGGAACTGGGGGTGGTGGAGTCCAACTCTCACCCATGAAGGAGGCTCGTTGCTCCCCTGGGTCTCAGTCCAGTGCCACCTCCTGGGCAGTGATTGTCCCCAGTCCCAGCAGCCAGGGCAAGCCCCTGGTCCCAGCCCCCGGCATCCTGGGGCCTGTGGGCTGGGCTGGCACAACAGCTCCCAGCCTCAGTGGGGATGTGTCAGGGAGCAGTGCCCTGATCTCACAGTGATGGGTGCCCTTTGGCCCCTGGTGCCTGGCAGAATCCTTGCCCAGGGTATGCTGGGCAGCAGCACGGAGCAGGGCCAAGCAACCCCTGTCACCTCTGGGGGTGGGGGGAGGCATTTGCCCACGAGGTCTTTGCAGGCAGCAAGCTCTGGGGCAGCTACAAACCCAGCAACAGCGGCACCGGGGCCTGAGCTGGCCCCACTTGCTCCTGCCGCATGACCAGGCTCCCAAGCAGCCAGCAGGTGCCCCCAGCTCTCTGGGCCAATCCCTGCTCCCTGTGTGTGGGGTAATGTAATGGGGACTCTGCCTACGGGGGAGGGGGGCAGTGCCTACAGGAGGTGGCATTCTGGGGGGATAGACAAGGCTGCCTGAGTTCATTCACCCCAAGCTACCTCTTCCCCCAGGGACCCTCATGCTGCTCCTGTCCTGGCTCAGTTGTGGGGGGAGGGATCCCAGGGCAGCGGGAGCAAAGGAAGTGGGGGCTGGGCAGGGGGAACTGCAGGGAAGAATCTGTGGTATGGGGGTGGGGCAGAGGGGTATTGGGGGAGGATTGTGGGGTGGGTGAGGCAGAAGTGGGTCTTTGGGGCAGGGATGCTGGTACAGGGGAGTCTGTGGGGAAGGGTCTGGGGAGGGGAAGGCAAAGGGAAGCACCCTGTGTGTGGGAGGGGTCCATAGGGCAGGGTTGAAGGAGGCAGCCGGCGTGGGGGAGAGAGGGGTTCATGGGGCAGGGCCTGTCAAATGACCTGCCTGAGCCTGGCCAAATCTGGGGAAAGAGGAAGTGCAGCCCATCCGGCCCCAGCAGCCGGGCGTGGCCTCCGTTAACCCTGCCCATGCCAGGTGCTGCTCCAGGGCCGGCTCTAGCCCCTGTGCCCCTGCCGCAGGGGCTGCACCACAGCCCTGCCCCATCACCCCAGCAGGCCCTGCTGGCCACTGCAGCAGCCTTGCTGGATTTCATGCTGCTGCCCCCCCCCGGCGCTGCGTGGAGGCCACAGCCTGGTCAGCCTGCCCCCCCTCTGCCCACGGACCTGCAGCCGCTAGGGCCAGAGGGGAGGGGGCACTTGCCAACTACAGATGAGCTGGAGTAGGCCCAGGCCCCAGCCCTCCTGAGCCAAGGCAGCTGGAAGCAGCAGAGCCCTGGAGGTGAAAGGCTGCGTGGCCCCAGGTGGGGGTGATGGCACTCCATAGGGATGGTGGGAGATGGGGGCAGGTGCTGCGTGGGGCCGGGGACCGATGGCGGGAGGGCGCTCCATGGGGCGACAGCGAGAGATAGGGGAGGACGCTCCCTGGGGCCAGGGGAAGATGTGGGAGGGAGCTCTACAGAGCTGGGTGGAGGGGGTTGGCAGATGGGGGGGAGGCTCCCTTGCCTGGCATTGGCACCTGTCTCCCCTTCCAGTGTGGTCTGTCACTCCCACGGGGGCTAAAGTCTGTGCAAGTCTCTTTATTCCATTACAAATGCCTCTGCCCTCCACCCATCCCCTGATAGGACCCCCTTGGCCCATCCCCCACAAGGAGCCCTTGGCCCAGCCCCTGGGAGCTCTTGGGGGCAGGAGCAATGGACAAGCAGCCTGTGGCAAGTGCTATCTGTGGGCTTGGGGCTGGGCCTAGGCTCAGCTCGGTCCCCAGAGCTGTTCAACCACGTGCTGTACGAAGGGCCGGCCAGGCCAAAACGCACCTGGCAGGCTGAGCATCAGGCATGGACTCCCCCCATCACAGGCCGTAGGACAGCCTGGCAGATCAGCCACTGCAGGGGCCTCCTGAGTCCTGACCCCACATGTGCTCATGATCCCATGGTGGGGCATGGCATCGGCGCAACCGGGGCGCTGCAGGGATGCCCTGCCACCCGGCAGACTCTTTGCAGCCCAGTCATGCCAGGCTGTGCGAGAGCGGGGGTGCATCCTCTCACAGCAGCGTGGCCTGCTCAAAGCACTCATCGTAGCCACGGCTGCTCATCCTCTGCCTGCACTGCTGGGCAACCTCCCTGCGGCGCCGGTATGCCAGGAACTCCTCCCTCAGGGCCACGCAGCGAGCCTCTGGGCTGGCAAGGGCATGTTCTGAGCCCGATGCCTCCAGGGCATCCACTGACTTGGAGTTTCCTGGGGAGCCACTGCCATCACTGGGAGCTTTGGCACCTGCAAGCCAGCAAAGAGGACGGTGTGAAGGGAGGGGAGGGCAGGAAGTACCCCCCACCCCAGTCCTGCCCTCCCTCATCATGGTCCCCAGGACGCTGCTCCAGGGCTGGGGGAAGGGAAGCAAAGAATGACTCCCAGCATGGCTCAATCGGGCCCGCCCACAGGGGCTCCCAGGTGGGACTGGCTCAGCACAGCGCCCACAGGGGTTCCTGGCTGGGATCTGCTCAGCTCGGCTCACACGGGCCCACCCACAGGGGCGCCCAGCTGGGACCGGCTCAGCACGATGCCCTCAGGGGCTCCCAGCTGGGACCGGCTCAGCACAGCTCACAGGGGCCCGCCCACAGGGTCTCCCAGCTGGGACCGGCTCAGCACGGCGCCCTCAGGGGCTCCCAGCTGGGACCGGCTCAGCACGGCGCCCTCAGGGGCTCCCAGCTGGGACCGGCTCAGCACGGCGCCCTCAGGGGCCCGCCCACAGGGGCTCCCGGCTGGGAACTGCTCAGCTTGGCTCACATGGGCCTGCCCACAGGGGCTCCCGGCTGGGATCCGCTCAGCATGGCTCATCCATGGGTTAGGTCCCTCCTGGATGTAGAGTTACTGCTCGCAGCCCTGTCTTGGTGCCCGCTCATGGGTGGGGTAACAGCTGGTGAGCCTGGCCCCCAGCTGGGATTGAGAAGCACCAAACAGGAGCCCGTGGGGTTGAGGGGCTCTGACTCCAGACGGGAATAGGTGAGGAGCTAGACTGGGCCTGGTGGCCTCCTGTGTGGTGGGGTGGGAATACAACACTGTGCCCAGCTAACCCACTGCTAGGCCTACAGCAGGGCCATGGGAAGCTTGGTCTGAAGCCAGCCCTGGGGCAGAGTAGGAATTTTTTGTAATATTTTGTATGTGCCTCAGTTTTCCCTAGGTGGTGCATGATTAAGTCAAAGGTGGGAAAAGGTTGTTCAGCTGACAGGCCTCTACTTACTTGGCAGAGATCCAGGTGTAACTGATGCCTGCCTGTGTGGGGCCTGGGGCCCCAAGCCCATGGAAAGTCCGAGAAGACAATGGCCTCTCCCATTGCCCGGACATTTGGCACCTAGCAACTAACAACCATGGATGGCCCACCCTCTGCAAGTGTGACCAGCTGGAGAACAAAGGCCTCATGGGGTTGTTAAGTGTGGGCTGCTGGAAGCAGCAGATGCTCTTGGGCTGGGACTAAAGAGGGGTCAGAGGTCTCTGTGCTGGCCAAGATGGACCATGCTGTAACTTTCTGTTTCTCTGGATGCCTCATCCTGGAGGGGAGGGCTTGTGCTAATCCCTGGGATACACCGGAGGCCCCGGAATCTCAAATCACAATATAGGCTCTGCTCACCTCCCATATGGAGATGCAGCCACCTCCGGAGTAGGATGTGGCTGCTGTTTATACTCACATCCTCATGCCCCTGTACAGGAGTCCAGGGCAGAGAGTTAGAGAGGCCCCACAGGCACCTGGAACAGCAGGGAGGGCTCGGGGGGCAGGACTCTGGGACTTGGGTGGCCAGCCCACAGGCAGGAGCACGCTGCTCACTTACTCTGCCGTTCCAGCTCCTGCACGGCGATGGTGGAGACGGGTCTCTTGGGGTTCCCACTGCGGTACAGCTGCAGCGCATCCAGGATATCTGACTCCAGCGCAAACTCTGAGTCCCACTCGTAATTCTCATCCACAGATGTGTTCCTCCTGCCGGGCAGAGGGCAAAAGCAAGTGGTAGGAGCTGGGGCGCTGATGTGGGACAATGTTCAGTGCTGGGGGTGGGGCTGGCTGCCCCAATGCCATGGGGTGGGGAGCAGTGGGAGGCTGACAGAGGGCTGGCTGCCCCAGTGCCATGCTCAGTGTTGAGGAGACGGGAGCAGGGGAACACTGCCCCAGGGAGCTGGCCGAACCACTGCCCCAATGCCATGCCCAGCGCAGGGTGAGGGGAGAGCAGAGAGGATGCCAACAAGGGACTGGCTGCTGGGGTGAGGGGGTGCCTCAGGAAGGATGTGGACAAATTGGAGAGAGTCCAGTGAAGGGCAACAAAAATGATTAGGGGCTGGGGCACATGACTTATGAGGAGAGGAGGGAACTGGGCTTGTTTAGTCTGCAGAAGAGAAGAGTGAGGGGGGATTTGAGAGCAGCCTTCAACTACTTGAAGGGGGGTTCCAAAGAGGAGGGATCTAGACTGTTCTCAGTGGTAGCAGGTGACAGAATGAGGAGTAATGGTCTCAAGTTGCAGTGGGGGAGGTCTAGGTTGGATATTAGGAAACACTATTTCACTAGGAGGGTGGTGAAGCACTGGAATGGGTTACCTAGGGAGGTGGTGGGATCTCCATCCTTAGAGGTTTCTAAGGCCCAGCTTGACAAAGCCCAGGCTGGGATGATTTAGTTGGGGTTGGTCCTCTTTGAGCAGGGGGTTGGACTAGATGACCTCCTGAGGTCTCTTCCAACCCTAATCTTCTATGATTCTGTCTCAGGACAGCTTGACACTTCCACAGTAGGTGCCAGGCGACCTTCCAACTCCAGGGCCCTAGGACTGGCATTGCACCCAGCAGGCCCCAGGGACTGGCCGTCCCTGGGTCCAGCAGTGTGGGGCCACATGGTGCAGGATGGGAGTGAGATCCCAATGCCCCATCCATCCCAGACCTAGGGCATGGCTTGGGCCCAGGGCAACACTTCACGGACAGGCCCAAGAAGCACAGCCTGCTGCTGGGCTTGACCTGGGCTCTGTGATGTAGCCAACCGTCTTCCTCACTCCCTTCCAGCTTACTGGGCTGGACTCTCCCTGCTGCTCGGGTCCCTGGGCCAGCGAGCAAGCGTCCCCCCCGGCATAGGAGAGAGGCCTTCCTGTGCACTGGCGTCAGCAACGGCACAAGGCTACACAGCAGAGCCCCAGGGCTGGGCGGTGACTCTGCCTGGGCTGCTGGGGTCACCTTTAGCCTCCCTTCCCTATGGGGTGCACATGCTGCTCCATGGGCCACACAGAGTCACTCACATGCCCCACAGCTAGATCTGCCACAGAGCCACAAAACCCATCCTGAGCCCATAACACCTGACAACTGGCAGCACTGAGCACCTGGGAGAGTGAGCTGAGCCGGGTGCAGAGCGCCCCCCCGCCCCCCTCACAGCGCCCTGGGGGAGTGAGCCGAGGCGGGCGCGGAGCGCCCCCCGCCCCCCTCACAGCGCCCTGGGGGAGTGAGCCGAGGTGGACACGGAGCGCCCCCCTCACAGCGCCCTGGGGGAGTGAGTCGAGACAGGTTCAGGGTTCTCCCCTCCCCGGGGAGTGAGCAAACTGATCACTGGGAGAAGGGACAAGAGGGCTGCTGCTTGGCCCCATCTGGCCACAAGGGACCAATCCAGCCCCCCTTTCTCATGTAGAGCATGCCAAGTGGCTTGCCCCTGCAGGGCTAGAGGCTTGTGGCTAGCCAGCACCCCTTCCCAAAGGAGGCACACCTGGGAGAGCAGAGAGCAGCAGGTGGTTGCAGTGAAGGGGATGCTCAGGAGCTAGAAGCCTGAGGAGCTGTAGCTGGCTTGAAGCAGTGGCTGCAGGGAGCCAGTCCGGCTCCTACAGACACTGAATTGTGCCCAGCTCTGGGAACCCCCCAGCTAAGGGAGAGACACACTGAATGGGATCGGGACATGGAGGGCCATGACACAGCTGAGGACAGAGTAAAGTGGAGCCCACGTGGGGAAATATTTTAATTTCCTTTGGCCTGAGTTGGGTTTGAGGAGCCTTGAAAATGAGGGGCACTCAGGTGTGATCCCATTACACACCCGAGCCCGGTGCCACCGCTGGCCTGGCCTGACCTGCTCCCCTGTAACGGCAGCAAAGATAGGAGCTCAGACCAAGCTAGGCCCACAGCAGCAGCTGACACAGTGGCCACTGGGGAGCGATGGATGCTCTGGTGACAATCCAGACCAGGGGCAGCAGAGGCCTGCACACCCCATGACCCCACTGGCCTCCAGCATTGGGGGGAGCTGGCTGTGCGGGAGCAGGCCAAGCTATGGTCTGCCAGGGGACCTGCGCTGTGGCGTGGCGTGCAGGGCGTGGACATAAGTTCTGCTCCACTTGCTGAGGGGCTTCCCCCGACACACCCAGTGAGGCCCCCAAGGCAGCGGGCTGCTAGGACGGCACCACTCCACAAGCACGTTCTGACATGCAGCCAGGACCCCCAGAGCTCCCTCCCCTGGCTCAGCACATCTCCCATGGTTTGGGCCATGCCCTGCCCCGGAACTGCAAAGCCACTGGTGGGAGGGCACCTGGAGGGCTGGGAGGTGGTTTCAGAAGCTCTGGGGGCTCTGGTAGGGGGAGGGGAACAGCCCCTCCTTTCCTCACCTGCTTGGATCAGGGCAAAGGAGGCCTGGAGATTTCAAGGGAGGGACATTTGAATTCCTTAGTCTCCTCCCAGCGATCTCAGACACTGACAAGCTGCTCCCAGCTGGGTATCTGACACTGCGTTCAGCAGTCTCGGGAATGCACCTTAACTGGGGGCTGCTGCTAAAGCAATCAGCAGTGACATGTGCCATTGTTAGGGTTAAGGGTCAACACCACCTTGAGGCACTAGAACAGTCCCCCTGCTCTCAGAGCTGTCTGTCCAGGCTGCCTGCAGAGCACCTTGTGGCCAGCCTGAGGGCTCTTGGTAGCCAGGGGGCTCAGATATTTCCATGGCGATGAAGAGATTCTGGAGCTCAAACATGAAACTACTTTAAGAACCAGCATCAGTCTGTGTGGCCACACTGCAGGCTGATGGCCCTTACCCTCCCGGGGCTTATGCTGCCCCCCCAGGCCTCTCTAGGTGGTTGTTCTGCGATGTTCAAGAGATTTGGGGGGATGAGGTAAATATCTTTTATTGGACCAACTTCTGTTGGTAAGAAAGACGAGCTTTCGAGCTAGACAGGGCTGGGAAAGGTACCCCCAGCGTCACAGTAAAATACAAGGAGAGTAGAGAGTTTAGCATAAGTGGTTAACACCCATCAAGGAACCATTTAAGGTGAAGTGCCTCATTACCACCCCTCCAGCCTAGGGAGGAAAGGAGGTTGGCGGGGGGTGGGGGTGGGGGTGGGGGGGGAAACACCTGGGAACAGGGGAGTTCTTAGTGGAAAACAAGTAATTGTAAAGAGCCATAAATCCAGTCTCTCTCAAAATCATGGACTGGGCAGTGTCTAGGGCAGGCTGCCTCATGCCAGGTCTCCAGGAATTTCACAGCCTTTGTACTCCCTCTTCACCCTATGGACCAGCCACCAGCAGTCTCTGCGGCTCTCTGGGCAGTCTCCCATGCCCTGCTCCAGAACAAAACCCATGGCAGCATGGACCTCCCTCACCCTCCCATGCCACAGCGGACAAACAGCCTAGGAGCTGGGCATCGGCTCATGTGAACACTGGGAAGGAAAAAATCACTCAAGAGGGGAGAGGCCAGGGGGAGCTCTGCTCATAGCAGCTTAGGTCCATCTCCAGCCCCTGCATTTGGCCAAGCTGGGGCACTTTACAGTCCCCGATTCCATTACACAGAGAAGGGCTTTTCATCCCTCATTCTCCCCGGGAGCCAGGGCAGGGCAGAGCTGAGGGTGTTCGGGGCCTGGGTGGGTAAGGTGTCTGGGTGCAGCTGGTTTCCAGGCTGGTAATGCCAGATTTGGGGTTCCCTCGGATAGCTCCCCATAGCCACTGCCCTGGGCTCTCAGCATCCAGGCTGCAAAACAGGCCCTGGGGTTATTATCCCCATCATCGCATGAGTCAGCAGAGCTGGGAATAGAACCCAGGAGTCCTGGAGTTTCTTCCACCCCTCTCCCCCATCCCAACCCATGCCGCTCACCTCTTGCCGACAGTGGCAATGGCCAGCTCCTTCCTTGGCCTGCCCTCCTCTGCCATGGAGCCCCGGGACTCGCTTTCGCTTTGCCAGCCTGCTGTTTCTCCTAGGGGGGAGCTGAGGTAGGTGCCCCCCAGTGACAGCGCCAACGAGGGGGGTCTCAGGAAGGACACGCTGCCCCGGCCGCTGCTCTGGCTGGTCAGGCTGCCCCGCAGCAACTTCTCGGCAGGTGGTCCCGGGGCCTGGTGCTTCTCAGACACCTGAGCTTCCAGCAGCCCTGCAGGCAGCGGCTGCCCTGGCAGGCTCAGGGCCCAGTTGGACTCTGAGGAGACGGCTGTGTACATCAGCTCGGTCCTGCTGCTGTCCGTGGGCGATGGCCCCCGGCCCCAGGGGGCTTGCTCCTTGGCCGGGAGCGGGTCGGAGCCCAGGAAGCCTGGCCACACCGTGTTCCCAGGCAGGGCAGCCTTGGCAGGGCCCACCTGTGGCTCTGGTGGTTTGAGGAGAGCCTTGCTGGGCGCCTGCTCCAGAGGAGACTCTGCAGTGCCATGCGCGTCCATGTAGTCCAGGCAGGCCACCCCCTCCGTGCTCTGCATGGGACCCTCCTCCCCCAGCAGGGTGGGCTCCATGCTGCCCAGGGCCTGGGGCTCGCAGGGTTCCTCCTGGGGCGGCCACTCCCCATCCACGCTCATCTCCTTGAAGAAAGGCAGGCTCAGGTACTGGAGGATCCCACTCTGGGCTGAGGATCTGGCTCTCTGCTGGCTGCTTGGGGACCCAGAGCCCAGTGGCTTGGGGCTGGCCGGAGCTGGGGTGCTCAGCAGCCTGCTGAGCACAGGGGAGCCCCCAGGGCCTGGGGAGTTGCACAGTGTGCTGACAGTGCTCTGGCAGCACCCCTCGCAACACGTGCTGTCTCGTGGCTCCTCCACTGTGCTGAGGGGCAGGGGCATCGGGGAGGCCACGGGGCTGAGGTTGATGACGCACAAGGGCTTGGCTTCGTCCATGGGGCTGCTGCTGTAGCTGAAGTAGCGTCCCTGGCGGTAGCCAGAGGATCTGGCTTCTCTGCGGGCCTGGCCTGTGGCCTTGGGCCGCAGCGGCACTCCCCTCTGCCAGATGGGCTCCTCTGCCTCTGGGGGAGCATACATGTGCAGGTAGGGTGCTGGCAGGTTGGGCTCAGGAGGGATGGGGGAGGGATCCCGCTGCAGGAGCTCAGGGAACAGCTCCGTCTTCTCTCCATCCGTCTCCCGGGGCAGCCTGTCCGTTTTCACCACAAAGCGTCCGTCAGGGCCCCGGCAGATGCGCTCCAGGGGCATCGCATCCCCGATATGGCTTTCGTACACCGTGTACTTGGAGCTGGTCCTAGGGCCGCCAGCAATGGTGAGGCCCAGACTGGTGCCAGCCTTCTCCCCCCACAGCAGGGTCCGGCGCAAGCTCTGGTATGGGGAGGCCTGCAGCTTCAGCTTCATGGTGCTGTCCGGGCTACCAGAGCTGAGAGAATTTCTGCAGAGAAACAGAGGGATTACTGGGGGGGGAATCCCCCTGCCCTACTTGTTCCCCCCATCCAACCTGGCCTGCACATTCACTCCAAAAACTGAGGACAACCCCCCAGCCCTGAGAGGGAAGGGTCAAAGTGCACTGCTGGGGAGCTAGCTCCACACCAGAGCATGGCCCTGTTCCCCTCAGCCCCACCCCAGGGGCCAGGACCCAGCCCCCCTCCCTCCCGCTCGAAGCCCCACCCTGAGCCAGGGGGAGCGAATGAGGAAAGCAAGGAGAACAGCAATGCACAGGGAGCGTGGTGAGACAGGAAGATGTTGTGGAATGGCACGACTTACTGCGGAGGTGGAAGCTTCTTGTTGGGGGAGAAGACGAGTGGTGGATCTGGAAGGTCATGAGAACACAAGGGGATCACATGGCGAGCAACTCAGCGTGAGATGAGGAGACTGCAGTGGCCTGTGCCCACCCCTGGCCCCCAGACATGCCCTGAGAGCCCCCACAGGTTGGGGGGGGGTGATCATCTGCTTGTGACAACTGGAATGAAATCCACCAGCGCCCAGGGGCCACCAGACAGCCATCAGCGGATGGGTTACAGACCCTGTTGCCCTGGGGCCGGATCAGAACCGGTGTCCCCTAGAAAGAAAAGGCCCTGTGTCCCATTTCCCACCCCGCTGACCCAGCCAGTCCCTTGACCTAATGGTGTTGCGCTTCTCAGCTCTCCTTCCCCACAGCCCCATTCCCAGCAAGGGACATGCTCTGGGCAGGTTTTGCACCTCCAGGAGGGAGCAGCAGATGAAGGGATGGGTAGAGAGGCTGGGATCAAGGGGCTTCCATCATTCCCAGGCCTTGTCGACTGGGGAAAGTGGCACCAGTATAACCCCAGGAGTTCAGTGACCTCGGGGCAGTCCCCGGGGACTGTGGCTCATCCCAGTGGATTAGTTACTGTTTAACCTACATTGGTTCCTAATGGCTGTAGCTAATCTTCACTAGCCTGGGTCCAACCAAAAGTCAGAGCAGCCCCACCAACAGGGCACCCGGTTAACTGAACCACTTTGAACTCACCCCTCTTGCTGCGACAGTCCTGGGGTTCTGCGTGTCCCATGCCAGCCTGACCTCAGCTCCCCACTCCTCTGGGCTCTTCCCACCCAACCAACCTAGAGGGGGCTGTCACCCAACCTGAGTTACAACCTCATGTCCCTTGCCTTCTGTGCCCCCCACCTGGGCTACAACCCCTTACCCCTATGTAGGGAATGACCCTTGACTCCCCTGAGACCTCACCCCATCCTCCAGTGTGTTTCTGGGTCACCCAGCAGGATCCCAGCCCCTTGCTGTGCTCCCAGCCTCAGCAGCTGCCCTTCCATGCCCGGGTTGGGTCCCTACCTTGCCTGCGTTTCTGGAGGCGGGCGGCACGCCGGCGGTTCATGATGCAGGCTACCATGGTGCTGAAAATCACAGCCACGCTGAGGAAGCAGATGCCCCCGATAACACCGGCCAGCACAGGCTGCGGCAGGAGCTCAGGCAGCTGAGTGCGGGATGGATACACCTCCATACCTGGGCAAGGTGACGGGGAGAGGCCTCAGACAGCCAGTAGGGCGAGGGGATACTGTGCTTCTCCCTTAGGGGGAAACCAGCCCATAGACACTTACTTAGCAGGGAGGGGCCCTCTGTTTGGGCACAATGGCCAGTTCAATTCCTGCACCCGTCACACCCAGGCTGGCCTGGCTTGGGTGCATGGAGGTAGGCCCATGCCTGAGGAGACAGCACAGGAGTTGTGGCAGTACAGGTCCCCTCCCCTGCACCCCAAGGATACCCAGGGCCCCGCCAGGGCGTGGCTGGCTGTCCGGGGCAGCACAGAGCTTTACCTGCTGTGGAGATGTTCACGGTGTTGCTGGGGTCACTAATGTAGCTCCCAGCAAAGGCCACCAGGCGGAACTCGTAGCAGGCATCCTGGGAGAGCAGAGAGGCTGCATTAGCGTTACCGCCAGTGCCGGCCGGCTCTCCCCCATGATGCCGGGCGCTGACCAGAGGCAGCTCCTGCCACAAGACCTGCAGTGCCACAGCTGTGTATGCAGCGAGCTGAGGGCCAGCACCAGATGCACTCGGTCTCAAAGCACCTCTCAAAGCAACTCTGCAGGGATACCTGGGGACAAGCAGAGGCCCTTCCGGCCAGCCTCGTCCACGCAGTATACACCACCAAGGGGCCAGTGCCAGAGCAGAGCAGAAACCCATTTCCACCCTCAGTGGCCTGCTGGGCAAGAGGACATTCCCATGATACACCTTGGCCCAGGCCTGACCAGGCTGTTTGGGCCCCACTAGCCCTTTTGAGGCCTGCTGCTGTCCCGAGAGCTCAGCAGCCTGCAGCACCAGGGCACAGGCTCCGTAGTGAACCCTGCGAGCCAGGGCCCAGGGCTTCCCACCCGGCAGGGAGCACCAGGCACCAGTCTGGAGCCACTGTTCAGCCCACGGGCTGCCAGCCCCCTGCTTGTACAGGTCTCCCCTCCCTACCCGGGGGTCCTGCCTGGCAGGGGTCTCCGAACTCCACAGAGCCAGACAGTGGCAGGTACATCTGCACAGCACTAATGAGGAGGCCACAAAGCGCACCGGGCGTGCCGTCATCTAGTGCCACCCAGCCAGGGAGGGGCTGCTCCTCAAGCCTGGGGCTGCATCCTTCACAGCTCAGTGCCAGGGGCTAAGGCTGCCAATCTCAGCAGCGGCAGGCGGAAACCCGGTGCAGAAACATCCATTGCAAGACCCAGAGGTTGGCATTTCAACCCCCCTCACCCAGCCTACCTTGATGAGTCCTGGCACCAGGACCTGGGTCTTCGTGCTGGGGATGGAGCCATCCAGCACCTCCCAGCCACCCTGGTCCTGCCGTAACTCCAGCGCGTAGCCTGTCAGGGCCACGGAGAACTGCAATGGGGGCTCCCACTGCAGCAGGACCCCGCGTGATGTCTCATTGGCCATCAGGGACTGCGGGGGGGACAGAAAGATGCGTGTGGCTGTGGTAGGCAGCTCAGGAGGCACCTTGGTCGTCGGGAAACCTGAAAGGAAAGGAGACACTGAGGAAAGGAACCAGGCAGCCATGTGGGGAGTGGGGGAGCCCCAGGACAGCCATTCAGGGTGGGGGTGGGGGTGAGCCCCAGGCAGCCATTTGGGGGAAGGGGCTGCGGAGGAGCCCAAGGAAAGCTATTCAGGAGGGGTTCTGGGGGGTACGCCAGGCAGCCACTCAAGGTGGGGGTGAGTCCCAGAGCAGCCATTCAGGGAGAGGGGTAGCCCCAGGCAGCTGTTTGGGGGAAATGGTGGGGGGGAGCCCCAGGGCAGCCACTCAGGGGACATGAGCTTGAGTGGGTGGCTGGGAAGCATGTTCCTTCTTCCTTTAGTGATCGTAACCCCCCTGGGGGGCAGGACATGGGAAGGAGACACAGGAAGGGGCAGCCCTAGAGCCCTGGGGTTTTCCAGCATCACTTGAGGGGTGGAGGTTCCTTTCCCAGGAGTTCAGGGCAGCCAGTGAGAGTGCCCCTTCTGGGGAATGGCGAAGATCAGGGTGCCCCTACAGGTGAGGTCTCTCTTCTAGGTGGAGGATGTTCCCAGGTGTAAGGGAGCTGTTCCCGGAGGCTGGGGGAAGGGAGAGGAGAATATTTCCAGGAGGCAGGGGGCTGGCAGAGGGGGAGCCAATCCCGGGGCTGGTGGTGGTGGTGCTGATTCTCAGGGTTGCTGGCAGTGGTGGGGCCATTCCTGGGGCTGGTGGGTGGAGAGAGGGGAGCCTGCTTTATCAGAGGTGTGGGCAGTGGGGCGGGGGGCATTCCCAGGGTGCTGGCAGTGGGGGAAGCCATTCCTGGGACTTGTGGTGGGGTGGTTCTCTAGAGTGCTGGTGGTGGTGGGGCCATTCCCATGGCTGGCATAGGGGGCCCAGTTCTCAGGGGTGCAGGCAGTGGGGGAAGAGGGGAGCTCAGTTCCCAGGGGTGCTGGTGCGGGGGTGGTACTCGGGGGGGGGAGGGGCAGAGGCTCTCTCACCCAGGGGGAAGGAGGTGACGATCTCACTGAAGGGGCCGCTGCCCAGCTTGTTCTGGGACAGGACACTGAACTGGTAGCCAGTGGCTGGCTGCAGGTTCTCCACCAGGAGGTGCTCGGCCCCCACAGGCACAGTCAGCGACACCCAGTCGTGATGGGGCCGGTTGAGGTGCTTCACCCTGAGGAGACAGAGCAGGCAAGCTGGAGCCAGTGCTGAGGGCCAACCCCCCCACGCGCCCCTCTCAGTGAGGGCCTGTGCCTGAGAGCCCCAAATTTGCCCCTCATGAGGGTGCAAGGGACACAGCCTTCACCTTTGCTGAGAGCTGGGAACTCCCCGTGTTGTGTCTGTCCTGCATGGGGCAGGGATCCCCGCGCTCACACCCAGGGCTAGCCTGGGCCATGGGCTCTGTGCCACCATGGCCACACCAGCCCACTTCCAGAGCAGGTAGATGGGGGCACCCCAGGCAGTTGAGAGCCCTGCCTGGCATGGGACTCACAGTGGTGTGTACCAGACGCTGAACCTCTGGAAGTATCCCCCGTCGAACCCTGGCTCCCAGGAGACGTTGGCTGCCAGCAGCAGCGGCAGCACCGAGACCTTGGTGACAGCGTGAGGGCTGGTGCCTGGTGGAGACAGCCGGGGTGGGGGGTGAGTCAGGGGCCATCTCTGACCTGCCCCTCCCAGGGCTCAGGCGCTGGCTGGGAGCTGCCAGAAGCAGAGTGCCACCTGGCCAGCACAAATGCCCCGCCCCACAGATGAAACGGGTGGGTGCCATCCACAGGGCACCCACAGGGGAGGCACCTGCATCTGTGGGCTCACAATGGGCAGTGGCTGTGCTGGCGGGAGCGGCTGGGCTGCTGCTCACCAGGGCACACTGGTCTTACACTGCAGAGTCCCTGGCAGTGCCCAATGGAGCTGGGCACAGGCCGAATCCAACATGGATTCCAGAGTGATACGGGGTCTGGGACGTGGAGATTGGGTGTTCGTCTCATGTACACTCTGCCAGGCATTCCCATGCACAGACAGTGCACTCCCCCTGCCTCGGCAGGCACAAAGCCACCCACCCCCACCCTGTGTTACACCCACAACCACCCCGAGCCCCCCCCCCACAGCCACCCACTCCCACCCTGAGCCTCATACACAGACACACAGCCGCCCAGCCCCACACCCATTCCTCCCCGACATACACAGCCACCCACCTCCACCCGGAGCCCCATACACCCCCCCACAGCTGCCCAGCCCCACCCCAAGCCTCATTCCCCCCGACACAGCCACCCACCCCCACACTGAGCCCCATACACACACAGCCACTCACCTCTCCACACCCCCCTCCCCACACACAGCGTCGTCTCGAACCCCATAGACACACTGCCAATGCATCCCCCCCCATACATACACACACAGAGCTCCCTCCTCAGAGCCCAAAGGCCCTAGGTCAGGCCTCCCGCCCACCCTGGGCGGCTGGTGGTGGTGTTGGCATGACCCAACTCACCCAGCACGTAGACGGAGGTGGTGGTGCTGATCCGGGCCACCTGGTTGCTGACTATGCACTCCCAGGCCCCGTGCTGCTCCTTAACCAGGGGCCGGAAGATGAGGCTGCTGTTCCCATCCACTTGGGCACCGTTCCTCCCTGTGCTTCCCAACTGCAGAGCAAAAGCACAGCCACACTGACACTGGCAGCCCAGCCCTCCCCCACCCACGGGTCCCTGAGCCCACCAGTGCCATTGTCCACCAACCAGGGGAGAGCCTAAAGTGGGCAGGGCTGTGAGCACAAATCTGAGGGGGGCTGGGCCCTGCACGTGCAAACGGGGGGGAGGGAATGTGGGGGGGGCCAGGCCGGCAGGCGTGCACAGACTGGCAGGGAGATAGGGTGGCGCCGGCCTGGGGGAGAGCAGCTTGGGGAGAAAAGGGAGGCCCTGAGCATAGATGGGGGCTGAGGAGAGTCTCTAGGCAGTAATCCAGCCAGTGACCAAGCTGAGCTTGCTTCCTGCCACACTGGTGCCAGGGCCGCATTCACCTCCAAAAGCCTTGAACCTGCTGCCCCAGTGGCAGGTGGGAAAGGTGAGGCAAAGGGAGGGGCAGTGACTGGGCCAAGGTCTCAGTGAGAGACAGGGGCAGAACAGGAACAAAACCCCAGAGTCCTGGGTCAGCGCTTTCTCAGAGGGAGGGGGCTTTCTGGAAAGAGACCCCCACCCCACCGCAAGCTCTGGAAGGGTTGGGGCAAGGGAAGTCTCTGCACAGGGACAGCCTGAGGAACGAATAACTCAGTGGATGACCCCCATCCCCAGGGCTCTGCCTCTCAGGGTGCGTCTGTAAGGCAGGAGCTGTATGGGGCAGCAGGGCCGTTTGGGGCTGGCTCCCCCTGCAGCACTGAGCCGAGTCCTGGGCCACAGTGGGTCCTGCCTGTGGAGTCCTGAAGCTCTAGGCTGCACCCCACTGCCAAGGGGAATCTGCCAAGTAGGTGGCCAGCAGCAGAGCAGGTACCAAACCACAGGCTGGGGGAAGTGAGAGTGTGATGTCAAGGAGCCACAGTCCCTGAGCCATGGAGAACCCAGGCTCCCCAGTCCCTCCTGCCATCTGAACCCAGAGCTGCAGCCCCCCTACCTTTGCCCATATGACCGTGGGTGGGGGGTCTCCTTCGGCAGTGCATGGGATCACCAGCTCACGGCCCACCTCCTGGAAGTACTCCTCCTTGGGGCTCATGATGAACACGGGCGGGTCCTGGAACAGACACACTGGGTAGCTCAGCACCCCACCCTGGGGCAGGGGGAGCGAGACAGACAGACAAAGGGGTCAGGGCTCAGCAGCTCAAGCGGGAGGTGGTGCTGGCCTGGACTCATGGGCAAGAGATCCGACAGGCCCAGGGAGCAGTGCAGACAGAGGGCCCTGCACAATGGCACTCAGGGCAGGGAAGAGACCAGCATGAGCACTGCTACCCAGCTTGCTCTGTGGGGTGCATAGATGGCGTGGGTACTGTAACAACAGGCCTGGCAGGCCTACCCCAATTTGAGCTTAATCCAAGGTTGAAGAATGTCCCAGTCACCTGTAACCATGGGTGTTGATGGGAAAAGGTATAAGAGGGAGACAGACAGGCTGGATTAGTACAAGTAAAAAGGCCTCCACATGGAACTCCAGGAAAGTGTTATGTTCACACCTGGTAAACAAGAGGAGTGTGGGACGGAAATCAATGCACCAGAATTGCTGTGTTGGGGATTAGGAGGGGATGAGCTATTCCACCCAACCCCATTTTAAGGTCCTTCAAATGAAATTAGCAACTGGCTGGGACCAACAGGAGCGAGGTTCCCCATCGTGGCTGCCACCCCTGCTGTCTTCTGGGAATCGCTGAGACTCCACTGGGCCTTCACTGTCCTAAGTATCCTGACCAGAGCAGGCCAGAGCAAGGGCATCACCCCCTCCACCTGAATCCTGACCACGGCAGCTTCAAGTCCTCTGACTGTCGCCACCTCCCTTTTCCTTCCCCACCTTACTTCTTCACTTTCCTATCTCTCAGGACTTGCCTATATAAACACATAGGTCATGGCTGGCTGGGGTGTAAATCTACTTTGCATTAAGTATCCATGTGGACTATGCTGCCATGCACTAAAGATTCCCTAGTGTGTTTTAATCTACTCCTGTTTCAAAGCAGGGTAGAGCCACGGGCACTAGGGAACTTCTAACGCAGTGCAGCAGGGACCACACAGCCAGTTAGTGTCCTGCAGGCTAGTGCAGGTCAGACTTACACCCCAGCTTGCCACAAAAGACAGGCTACTTACCTTGCACAGCAACCGGAGTTCGAGATGTTTTGTCCCCATGGCTGCTCCAGGTGAGGATAAGTGTGCCCACGCACTCTCGAGTTTTCTGCTAGCAGTGCCCAGAGCTTCTCCCCTGCATGCTATGCCTCTCATGCTCCAGTACGAGTGCATATAGGAAGGTGCGGACCACACCAACACAGTCCTTTCTCAGCCTCAGAGCTTGATAAAGCTCTCAAGTCGAGGCGAGAGGAGAGCTGGTACTGGAGCACCCATCAGGATAAAACATCTCCAGGAACTGCTGTTACTTACTTAGCATAAAGTTACTGTCCCTCTGGGTACTTCATGTGTGGAGACTCCAGAACATGCCCCTAATGTGGAAGGGGCGGATCTGGTACAGAGGAAATGAAGAGTCCAGGGGAAACCCTGAAGGGCTTATTTCAATGAAGACAGAAAGCCAAGGCTCAACTTACACCCAATGTCTGGAGCCTGGTCTCTTCTCTGGATAAGTGGGGCTTGCGATAAAACACCAGCAGCTGAACGTCCTGATTGACGTGAAACTCTGATGACATGTTAGGGAGGAAGTGAGGGTAGGACACAGCATTATGTTGTCCAGATAAAGCACTGGCTACAGCTGGTTCCCCTACCCTTCTGGCTCAGGGGATTTTCACAAGGACAGATGGAGTAGTGAGTAGGTTGCCACAAGCTCAAAGGGAGGTCCTCTTAATGCATTATGCACTAAATTGAGGTTGCAGGGTAGGGTAGGGTCCTGTACTGGAGGAAACAATTTAAGGAGGCCATTAAGGAATCTTGCTGTCATAGGATGTGTGAAGACCAAGAAACCCTTGATTGGCAAATGGAATACTGTGATAGCAGCTAAATGAACCTTGACAGAGTACAGGGACAGTCTCAGAGATTTCAGATTTAGTCAGCTGGCGAGGATGGATGCCAAGGGAAAAGTCAGTAGGGGATATAGAGTGGTGGGTGCACCAGATCTGGAAGTGCTTCACCTCCCGCAGGCGAGTCCTTCGTGTGGTTAATTTCCTGCTATTCAGTAAAAAAGACAACTTCAGGAGAACATTCCTGTTCTAGGCCCGAGAAGTCAGGCAAAGATGATAGGTTAGGGTGGGTTATGGAGCCAAACTCCTGGGTCAGGAGGTCTGTCATTAGAGGACATTGCAGAGGCAGATATTTTGCAAGCTGGATCATGGTCAGGAACCACCTGTCTCAGCCACACCAGAGCCATGAAAATGATTGCTGCTTTCTCGTTTCAATTTAAGCAGGGCTTTGTGGATCAGTGGAGTTGGATGGAAGGCATATAATAGACCCCAGGGCCAAGAGGCAAGGAGTGCATTTCCCAGGGAGTCATGACCATGTGTCTCCCCTTCCATCCCGCCCCTGAGAATAGGTAGCAGCGTTTTGCATTGGAAGTTGTGGCAAAGAGGTCTTTCTGTTGAAGAACCCAGGCAAAGAAGATCTCTCCAAAGAAAAGACAGTTACCTTTTCCATAACTGGTGTTCTTCGAGATGTGTTGCTCATGTCCATTTCACAATAGATGTGCATGCTCGCCACGTGCACTGGTGGTGGAAATTTTTCCCCTAGCAGTAACCATAGGGGGGAGCGCCCCCCTGCCCCCCCGTGACTCCTGGAGCGGTACCTGCCTGGCGCAGTATAAGAAGGGCTGCGCTCCCCACACCCTCAGTTACTTCTTGCCAGACAACTCTGACAGAAGGGAAGGAGGGTGGGATGTGGAATACAGAGACATGAGCAACATCTCGAAGAACACCAGTTACGCAAAAGGTAACTGTCTTTTCTTCTTCAAGTGATTGCTCATGTGTATTCCACAATAGGCGATTCCAAGCTATATCTGTTGGAGGTGGGTAGGAGTTCACAAGTTCTCGGGACAGAGTATCACCCTGCGAACCTGGCATCATCCCTGGCCTGTTAGACGATCACATAGTGCTAGGTGAACGTGTGAACTGAAGACCACGTGGTGGCCCTACAAATGTCCTGGATGGGGTCGTGGGCCATGAAGGCAGCTGAAGAGGCCTGCGCCCAAGTCAAGTGTGCCCTCACAACGGACGGCAGGGGAACCCCTGCCAGCTCATAACAGGAACAGAGGCACAAAGTGATCCACTTAGAAAGCCACTGAGTGGAAATGGCTGACCCTTCACGCGCTCAGCTGAGGCGACGAACAGTTGCGAAGACTTTCTGAACGGCTTGGTCTGCTCGAGGTAGAAAGCCAGAGCTCACCTCTCGTTGAGCGTGTGGAGATGGTCATTCCTCACTAGTCGCGTGAGGCTTGGGGCAGAGGACTGGCAGAAAAATGTCCTGACCCATGTGGTAGGTGGAGACCGCCTTCGGGAGGAACACGGGGTGTGGGCGGAGGTACACTTTGTCCTTGTCCTTACGAAAAGCTGTATACGGCGGTTCGGGCTCTGAGACCCACCTGGCCGACGTGATAGCTACCAGGAAGGCCACCTTCCACGAGAGGTGAGACCAGGAACACATGGCCAGTAGTTCAAACAGGGCCCCCATGAGACGAGCCAGCACCAGGTTTAGGTCCCACTGTGGAACCAGGGGCTTGGAATATGGGTAGAGACGGTCCAAACCCTTAAGGAACTGGCCAGTCATAGCATGGGAAAAACACCATGTTCCCTTGCACCGGGGGATGAAAGGCCGATATGGCTGCCAAGTGTACCCTGACCGATGAGGGTGCATCCCTGGGCCCTCAGGTGGAGGAGTTAATCAAGGATAAGCTGGATCGGGACGGCCATCGGGGAAACCGCGACCACTTCACCACATAGGAGCGGCAAGTGGAGGGCCGTCTACTTTCGAGGAGGATGCGCTGAACCTGTTCCGAGCATGTCCTTTCCTCGCCACCTAGCCACTGAGCAGCCACATGGTAAGGTGAAGCATTGCTAGGTTGGGATGGAGGAAGCGGCTCTGGTCCTGAGAGAGCAGGTCTGGGCGGAGCAGCAACTGCCATGGCAGAGCTACCACCAGCCCAGAGAGGGTCCTGTACCAATGCTGCCGGGGCCACGCCGGGGCAACGAGGACGACCCTGGCTTTGTCCGTCTTTATTTTCTCCAGGACTTTGCTGATCACAGGGAACGGGGGAAAGGCGTAGAGGAGCTGGCCTGACCAGGACAGGGTAAAGGCACTCCCTGGAGCAGAACCGGGCGCCCAGCAGGTGGAAGGCTTTTAGGTAGATGTCGTGGGCTATATAGAAGTCCCACAGACTGAGGGCTTCATGGCAGAGGATTGGGCCCTGCCTTGCTTGTTGATATAGAACATCAAGGCCATGTTGTCTGTGAGGACCCGGGCTACCTTACCCTCCAGGTGCGAGTGGAAGCCCATACATGCCAGTCGCACCGCCCTGAGTTCCTTGACGTTTATATGAAGGGGTAGGTCTTGTAGAAACCACAGGCCTTGGGTCTGAAAATTCCCCACATGGGCCCCCCAACCCACGTCCGATGCATCGGACACCAGCTCCAATGACAGGGCCCTGTCCCTGAATGGGACCCCTTGGAGCATGTTGTTTGGGGCGGACCACCACTACAGGAGGTGACCACTACAGGAGGTGTTTTGGAATAGCCTTCCAAGGGAAGCAGTGGGGGCAAAAGATCTATCTGGTTTTAAGATTCTACTCGATAAGTTTATGGAGGAGATGGTATGATGGGATAATGGGATTTTGGTAAGTAATTGATCTTTAAATATTCAGGGTAAATAGGCCAAATCCCCTGAGATGGGATATTAGATGGATGGAATCTGAGTTACTATAGAAAATTCTTTCCTGGGTATCTGGCTGGTGAATCTTGCCCATATGCTCAGGGTTTAGCTGATTGCCATATTTGGGGTCGGGAAGGAATTTTCCTCCAGGGCAGATTGGAGAGGCCCTGGAGGTTTTTCGCCTTCCTCTGTAGCATGGGGCATGGTTGACTTGAGGGAGGCTTCTCTGCTCCTTGAAGTCTTTGAACCATGATTTAAGGACTTCAATAGCTCAGACATGGGTGAGGTTTTTCATAGGAGTGGGTGGGTGAGATTCTGTGGCCTGCGCTATGCAGGAGGTCGGACTAGATGATCAGAATGGTCCCTTCTGACCTTAGTATCTATGAATCTATGAATCACCGAGTTCGGCATGATGAGGACTTTGTCCATTCTGTCCGTGGCTTTGGAGAACTACGAGGCCAGCCAGACCTGGAGGGGCCTCATTCTGAGTCTGGCATGACAGACCATATATGTGCACGCAGACATGTGACCCAGCAGTTGCAGGCAAGCCACCGGGAACCTTGTGACCGAGTCAATGAGCCCTTTCAGGATCTCGAACCTGTCTGGTGGAAGAGAGGCCCTGGCTGACGTGTCCAGCAGCGCCCTGATAAACTCTATGCATTGGACCAGGACTAACGTGGACTTTGGCACTGTTTATCAACAGGCCCAGGGCAGTACATGTGGACAGGAGGAGCGCCACATGATCCCTCACCTGCGACTGGGAGGTGCCTTTGACTAGCAAGTCGTCCAGATATGGGAATATTTGGACCTCTAGTGTCTGAGGTTGGCCGCTACCACTGCCATACGGATTGTAAAGACCCTGGGGGCAGTGGACAGAACAAACGGTAGGACCGTGAATTGGTAATGACTCTGTCCCACCATGAAACCGAGGAAGCATCTGTTCCCCTCAAATATGTGGATGTGGAAGTAGGCGTCCTGTAGATTGAGGCAGCGTACCAGTCCCCGGGATTCAGGGAGGGGACGATGGAGCCCAGGAAACCATGCGGAACTGAGTTTCAACATGTAGTGATTCAGGCCTTGCAGGTCCATGATGGGCCTGAGCCCCCATTGGCCTTCGGGATAAGGAAATACCGGGAGTAATACTCCTTGCCCAGGAACGCCTTGCCTCTATAGCTCCTAGGTCCAGGAGCCGCCCCACCTCCTACTCAAGCAGAGCCTCATGAGAGTGGTCCCCCACAAGGGATGGGGGCGGAGAGGAGGTAAATTGAATAGTGTAACCTCGGGAGATGGTGTTGAGGACCCACCGGTCCGAGGTGAGCCACGACCATTCTGGGAGGAAAGCACACAACCGATTGGAGAAAAGGAGCTTTATTGGGGATAGGTCCCTGCTGAGAACTGGTGGGGTACCCCCGAGCGTCCCGTCAAAAGCGCCTTTTGCCCGCCTGCCTGCCCTTAGAAGACCCAGACCGGGGGGCAGGCCGGGATTGCTGTTGCGGGCACTTTCTATAGTCCCGCTGCTTTTTGTGGGCGGCCTTGTACTTCGGGAGGGCGGCCTGGGCGGGAGCCTGCAGCGGCTTGAACTTGGGTTTTGCCAGAGGAGGGACACAGAGGCCCAAGGTCTGGAGAGTTGTGCGGGAGTCTTTCAGGTCATGCAGACTTGTGTCTGTTTCCTCAGCAAACAGAGCCTTTCTGTCGAAAGGGAGATCATGCATAGACGACTGCGCTTCGCTGGAGAGCCCAGAGAGCAGAAGTCATGACGCCCGCCATGGACCGTGCGGCCGTGTCCGCTGCATCCGAAGCGGCCTGCAGGGATGCCCTTGCGGCAGCCACGCCCCTTCCTCCATGAGTGCCTTAAACCCCTTCTTATCGTCCTCCCGGAGAGAGTCCTCAAATTTGGTGAGGGATTCCCAGAGGTTAAACTCATAGCAACCCAGGAGAGCCTGATGGTTTGCTACTCGTAGCTGAAAGCTTGACGACGAATAAACTTTTCTTCCAAAAGTATCCAGCCTCCGAGAGTCTTTGGTTCTTGGGGGTCAGGGCTGATTGCCCTGATTGCCCCTGCCGCTCCCTGTGGTTGACCGAATTGACCACCAAGGAGTGGGGCGCCGGGTGGTTATACAGATACTCGTGTCCCTTCGTGGGTACAAAGTACTTGTGCGCCGCCTTTTTAGAGATGGGGGCCAACGAGGCTGGTATTTGCCACAGGGCATTTGAAATTCTTGCCACCCCTTCATGGAGCAGCAAGGCCACCCTGCCCAGTGCTGAAGGGGACAGCACATTGAACAGCGAGTCTGAGGGCTCTTCCATCTCTTCAGCCTGGAGGTGGAGGCTCGCTGCCACCCTTCTTAGGAGGTCTTGGTGGGCCCAGTCGTCCTCCTGCGGGACGGAGGGGGGCGGGGCCGCAATCAGCTCCTCTGGACAGGGTGAGGCCGGTGCGGTGCTTTGGGTGTCGTCCGGCACTGGAGGATCCACCACCTGGTCAGACTCAGGGCACGGTACCAAGGACACAGGTCCCCCCGACCTTTTTTCTGGCGGTCGAAAGATGGACGCCGATGGTGCTTCTGAGGCCCTGGCCACTGAGCGAGCCTCCACCAGAGGCCACGGTGCCCAGTGGTACCACTGGGCCAGCCACGACGCTTGGTGCCATTGTGCTTGCCAAGGCACCGGCAGGGCTGGCTGGCTAGCTAGCTTGGCCTGTAGATGGATCGCTGTGAGGGGAGGTTGGCCTGGCTACGGTGCCTTGGCGGAGACTTGGAATGGGAGTCTGAGCGGGAACGGTATTGACGATTGTGCCGCGACCGACTGCAGTATCTCCTGCGAGACGAGGACCATTGGTGATGTCTGTCACGGTCTCGTCGATATTTGCTTTGTGAAAACGAGCAGTGCTGGGAGTCCCAGTCAGATGGCACCCATCCGGATAGTCTGGCCGGTGTTGAGGGCAATCCACATGGACTGAGCCCTGAACGGTCGCCGGGCGGTGAGGGGTGTTGGGAATGTTCCCTCGACTGAGACTGGTACCGGGCTGGTGGCGACAGCGGTGCTCCCACCAGTGGCTTGCCTCTGGAGCATGGGGCCGACACCGGCGGAGCTCCAGGCACCAGCATGGACATGACATCCCTGGCTGCCTGGAGGGCTTCGGGCATAGATGGCATCCGAACACCTAGAGAGGCCTGCTCCGAAGGGGCCGGGCTACTCCGCTCAATGTGAGTCGGAGGCCTAGAGCCCAATGGGGATCAAGGACTACCTGACATGGGCCTAGCCTCTGTCCCAGACTTCCCTCGGTGCCATTGTGAAGAGGGAGTCTTTCCGGTCTTCTTGGCGTGCCCCGTGGACGGGGAGTGGTGCCGACTGGATGATGGAACTGGAGGGTCTCAGTGTACCGACACCACGATGTCGGGTATCAGTTTGGAGCAGCGTGCCGGGGTCGGGGCCAGCGCCGATTCCATCAGGATGGCCCAGAGCCTAATGTCCCTTTCTTTTTCGGTCCGGAGCTTGAAAGACTTGCAGATCTTGCAGCTTTCGCTGATATGGGTTTTTCCCAAGCAGCGCAGACAATCCTTTGCGTGCGGATCGCTCTGTGGCATAGAGCACCTACAAGAGCCGCACGACTTAAAGCCTGGGGTGCAGGGCATGCCTCGGCTTGGGCGCAATGACTAACTAAACTAACTGAATTAGCTAACGGAAGACAGGTATTACTGAACAAACGAAGAGTTCTGGGGACGAGCTGCAGCAAAGCTGGAGCCGAGCAGTTCCGATGCACCTTCACTGGCAGCAAGAAGGAACTGAGGGTGGGGGGAGCGCAGCCCTCCTTATACCGCACCAGGCATGTGCTGCAGGGGGGGGGGCGTTCCCCCCTACGGGTACTGCTAGGGGAAAAACTTCTGGCACCGGTGCACGTGGCAAGCACACACACCTATTGTGGAACAGACATGAGCAATCACTTGAAGAAGAATACATCCGTCAGACCCACTCATGGTCTTGATGGAAAATTCTGCTCAGCTGATGTGCGATGGTGTTCTGTGATCCCGGCAAATAGACCACGGAGATATCTATGGACTAGGGTATGCACCAGTTCCATAGTATCAGTGACCCTTCGCATAAGAATTGGCATTTTGCTTCTCCTTGGAAGTTTATATAGTACGTGGCCGCGTGGTTGTCCAACCTACTCTGATTGACTGGCCCCACATAAGGTAGGAAACAAAGGCAGGCATCACGGGTGGCTTGAAGTTTGAGGATGTTGATGTGTAGTGACAACTCTCAAGGAGTCCATCTGCCTTGCACTGTATGATTCTGTCAGTGAGCGCCCCAGCCCAGAAGAGAGGCGTCCATGGGGATGACGTGTGGGAGGTGAATGCGAGGGGGGTTCCCACACAGACTCTTTGAGGGTCCTTCTACCAACTGAGGGAATCAGGTGCCATCCAAGGGACTGATGTGTCCCTGGAGAGCTTGTGCTTACTGGGTGTAAGCTGTCCTAAGCCAGGCTTGCATGGGGGGTTATGAAAGTGCAGGCTGCCATGCATCCCAAGAGCTAAAGACAAGCCCACACCATGGTTTGTGGGCTCTGCTGTCATGCAGAAATCAGGTGAGACATCGAGGTGAACCTATCCACAGGTAGGTATGTTTTAGCTGCCAGAGTCCATGGTGGCCCTGATAAAGTCTTTGCATTGCATAGGGTTGATTTCTCTACACTGTGGTGAAGGCCTAAGGAGTGGAACAGAGCTAGGTCCCTCTTGGTGGCGGACTGACCTTTGAGTGAAGGATGGCCTTTGAAGAGCTAGTCATCCAGACATGGAAAAGTTACTGTTCCCAGATGCCAAAGGTGGGCTGTGATGATGGAGGGAACTTTCGTAATGCTGGAGGGGACTTTCCCCTCAGGGCAGCTGATAGGCCAAAAGGCATGGCACAGTACTGGTGATGATCAGTGCCCACTACAAACCTGAGGAAACACCATGGTGCTAGGTATATGGCTAAATGGAAATAGGCAACCTGGAAGTCAAGGGTGATGAAGAGCTAACAACAGAATGATGGCAGCTAGGGTGGCTATCCAGAAGTGCTGCATGTGAATCAAAGTGTTTAGAGATGGAAGGTCTGCAATCGGTCTCCAACCTCCATTTTCCTTTGGGACCAGGAAATAGAAACCCTTACTGATGAAGTCTGGAGGAATGGATTCTACCTCCTGCTTTAAGGAGCTCCTCCTGAGTGGGGTTCCTGAATATGAACAGGGAGGTGGGATGGAGCTGACCTAGATGGAATAGCCAGTCAAGTTTACTGCCAGTACCCATTTGTCTGAGGTGTTACGCTCCCAAGAATCATAGGGTAGGAAGAGACCTCAGGAGGCCATCTAGTCCAACTCCCTGCTCAAAGCAGGACCAACCCCAAATAAATCATCCCAGCCAGGGTTTTGGGAAGAAGGGAAGACATGGGCAAGATGATCTCCAAAGAGTGGGTGAATGGAATGATGTAGCTGAAGATCCAATAGGGAGGATATGTGGGCCTCAACCAAGGTGTCAAAATGGTTGTTTGGATGAGGCAGCCACCTGGGAGGTGACAGTGGAGGATGCGTCTTTCTTGTATGGCCTAAACCTCTTTCCGGGCGGCTCAGCAATTCTCTTGGGCAGCGTTGTGCTGTCTGAGACTTGCTGTATTTCCTCCTTGTAGCTGGATACAAAGATACCAAGAGTGCGCAACACCACCCTGGAATCCTTGAACGGGCGAAGAGAGCCAACTGTAGTGCCACTGAAGAGTTTAGGCTCTTCAAAGGGCAAGTCCTCCACACTATTTTGCACTTCCCTGGGCAAGCTGGAGGACTTTAGCCAGGAGGCTTGACCCACGACTATGGCAGTAGCCATTAATAAGAGGCCATATCTGCCACGTCCAGGGAGGCCGCAGGAGGGCTTTGGCTATTGTCTGGCCCTTTGTAATCAGAGCATGAAACAGCTCTGTCTCGTCCTAAGGCAAAAACTCAATTTAGTGTGAAAATTTACTCTAGCTGGTAAAGTCACATTCGCCATCAGGGCTTGGGAGCAAGCGCCTCAGAACTGTGGCTCTTATGTTCTAGAAGGTCCAGACACTTGAGCTCCTTGTCAGATGTTGTTGCCTTGAAACAATGTTGCCTACTCCTTTTGTTGGCAGCTCTCATGACCAGGGAGTTGGGTGTGGGATGAGTAAACAAGTACTCTGGGCCCTTGGCTAGACACAATACGTTTTTATCGGCCCTCTTACAGGTGGATGGGATGCTGGCTGAGTGGGCTGGCAAGAGGAGGATCTCATTAATAGGTAAGGCTACCTTGCCCTGGGTAGAGGCGTGAGTGATGTCCACCAGGGAGTGCTTCTGTTCCTGGATTTCCTCCAAGGGATTCTGCAAAGCCTCTGCTATGCGTTTCATCAAACCCTGAAAGGCCCTGAAGTCATCCACGTGGGATGGCAGTGGGGGGGACAGTCGCCTTATTTGGGGAGAAAGAGGATAGTGGCACCTCCCCATCTATTCTCAACTCTTAATGCACTGATGGCTCCTCTTGAGTAAGGAGGCTCCCCAGTTGTTGGCAGAAGAGACTCCAGCAGGACCTCTTGTGTGTGAGGGTACCCTGTAGACTTGGTCCCCAAAAGAATGCCAGAGTTTCCAGAAAACCCACTGTGGAGGGGCATAAGGGAAAGGTACTAGACCTCATGGGTGGTCTCACCAGGGCTATCGGTCAAACATCTGCTGCTTTCTAGAGTCCCTTTCTCAGGGAGGAGGGTGCACCGGGCATTACTAGCAGAAAAACCTCTGATTGAGAATTTATGGGCATGCGTATCCTCACATGGAGCACCCATAGGGACAACAACTTGGAAAAACTTAAGTGTTCATATAGATAAGCCCACGCTCTCTCTTTCATCTTCTAACAAGAGTCTGGTTCAGCCAACCAAGACAATGGCATTTTTTGCAATGCTGCTCTAAGCCCATGACACGAGAGGCAGCTAAAAGCAATGACTTGGTACAAGTTTGCCAGGGCTTGGAGTAGCTGATCAGACCATGGGCTGGGCCTGCGTTTCTCCAGCAGTGAGGTTGCAAGTGAGAGTCAGCACCAGAGACAGAAGCTGCATTTTCTATCTTTGCTGGTCTTTTCTCGCCCCTCTTGTGCGCTTGCCTTGTCTTACAGGAAGAAGGATCAGACTTTAAGAGCAGCAGTAACAGCTCCAGCCCATCTCAACTAACTTCTTTTCCTTCCCCCAACAAGGACAGTTATCACCATCTTTAATACCACCTAAAAACTGTCAAACAAGGACATTTTTCCAGGTAAAAATTCTCTACAGCTAAATGGGAAGGGTACAAGAGTTACTATTAAAATGAAAATCTTAATAATTTGAACTGTAAAATACTAATTAACTTTTTTATTTTCTTATGTATCTGTAATACATGGTTAAAAATATTCCTGGGCATTTGCCATGGATCTAAGCAGGTGGAGATCTCTGCACTCTAAAGCCCCGACCACGTTTGACTGTTTAGTGCTATACAATAACTGGGCCACGTTCACACCTTGACTCTCTGGGCCCACTTGTTACACCAAAATTAATACAACTGGTTGCATGGCTGTGCGAGGGCACCAAGAAAGAGCTCCCCAGCCATGCCCCTGCTCAGCCAGTGTGGAGGGCAGGCTGCCCCCTCTCTCACCTTGAGCAAGACACGGGTGGGTGCTGAGGTACCAGCCGTGCCATAGCTGTTGTAGGGGGTGCAGGTGTAAAGCCCCAAGGCGTCGTCGTTCCCCGTGGCGATGACAATGGAGCTGTCGGGTGCCATGGACCAGCCAGGGAACTGCAGAGGGAGAGACAAGTCAGAATGCGGCCCCCTGCCAGCGGGTGTGTGGCAGAGGCTGAGTTTCCAGGGAGGCCTGGTGTAGTCAGTACCTTATCAAGCTCCAGGGGATGCCCGTCCTTGGTCCAGCTGATGGAGAGAAGAGGCGGATTGGCCTTGGCGGGGCACTGGATCATGCCCTGCATCCCCATGGGCAAGAGGGTCTCTGGTGGCATGGTGGTCACCTGGGCTGGATCTGCAAGGCACCAATGGGCAGGACGTGGTCAAGGCCTGGGTGAGCTCCCTGACCTGCAGCGCAGGGGCTGCGGAATGGGGTGTGGCGGCCATATACACAATATGCTGCTGGCCCACGAGGCAGAGATGAGCCCAGGTGGCAGCAGCACCAGGGACGGTGCCTTCTCTATGCGATGGGCTTCTCCATGGCAAAGCCCCCGGAAAGCTAGGGACACCCTAGGATCTACCCATGGAGAGAGCCCAGATCCTGGCAATTCAGCACTGCTCCCCTGGGTGCGTCTAGGGCCATGGTCACATGGGCTCCTCAGCTCAGAGACCTGGGCCAGGTGGGAGGCAGGCACACCCCAAATCAGGGCAGGCGGATAGGGAGGCCAGCCAAGGACCACGGCAGGGGATGGGCCCTTCTCTTCCAGGTTTCAGGCCACAAAGGGGGAGGTCACAGGCCAGAGGCGTTTCCCTGTCCCTGTCAAACAAGTGGGGCCACCAGGGCTCAGCTCAGGAGCCAGGATGTGTGGGTACGGTAGGATCCCTGAGAGAGGGCGGTGTGGGACGGGGTGGCCCTTACACAGGACAGGGAGGGCAGGGATAGTGGGGCCTTACACAGCACCGTGAGGAAGGCCGAGGCAGAGGGTGGTTTCCACAGCCCATTGCTGGGAACACAGGTGTATCTGCCAGAGTCGTCTGGGGTCGTTTTCTGGAGCAAAAGGCTCCCGTCCACCAGGACACGAACACGAGACTGCAGGTGGCTAGAAGGAAAGAAGGGGGCAGAGTCAGCAGCCCAGCAGGAGCTGCCTCAACGAGCCAGCGCCCAAACTGCTGGCAGTCTCCACTGCAGGGCTCAGGGCACATCCACATAACTTGATCCCAACACAATCGCATCGGCTCAGCAGCACCCCCAAGACCAGCTCCCAGGGCCCTGCCCACTGCCCCCACAGTCCTGCCACTAGCACCTAGTCACTTCCTCCACAGCCCTGACACTGTGACCCGGTTACTGCCACTGTGGCCATACCACTGTCCAGCCAAATCCCCACAGTCCAGCCATGGCCACGTCACTGGGACCCAACCACTCTCCCCACAGTCCCACAGCTCTGCCATGGCCGCCATCACTTCGTTACAGCTGCCATCACCACAGCCCTGTCCACACGCTCATCACTGTTGACTGTCCCGCTGACTCCTATGACTCCAGCAGCACCACTTCATCCTCCCATCACCAGTCAATCAAATCACCCCCTGAGCACTCACCGGGCAAGCCCTTGGCCAGGTATGTATGGTCTGAATGGTGCTGCGGGGGGTCCCTGCCCCGATCTCCTCCCTCTACCCTGCTCCAGCCACGGGCTCCATGTGCTGCCAGCACTGTCCGCATCACAGGCCATGCATCACCACCCGTGTCTGAGCTGTCAGGCCACCAGAGGATCTGAGTCCCCTTTTCAGCACCACCAGGCCTAACAGGGAGTCCTCACACTCCCACCAGCACTGGCACATCACAGGAACCCAGCTGGGGTCACCGCTCCTGTCACCAGTGCCAGCACCATACTGCCTGTGTACATCAGCCTTGCCACACAGCTTTGCGTGGGCTGGTATCCGTGTGCACACACGTTCTTGCATGTATCTGTGTGCTTAGGGACTCTAAACATCTCCCTTGCTGTAGGCCTGTGTGCATGCCTGCATCTCTTGGTGTGTATCCGATGCCATTGTTGTGTGTCAGCAACTATACATCTGTGTGCGCACATCTCTTCAGGTGTGTGCTTGCATGCATATGTCTCCACAACATTCCGTGTGTGCATGTGCAGCAGTACCTCTGCCATTGTGTTGTGTATGTGTATCAGTGTGTGTATGTGTATGTATACAGGTGTATATCTCGTAGTGTATACACTTCTCTATGAATCAGTGCATGAGCGTGTTTATGGTGTGTGTGTGTCCACGTGCCAAAGTGTGCGTAGCTGAGGGGAGTTCAGGTGTGGGTCACTGAGTGCATGGGTGTGTGTGGGGGAGCAGCATATGAGTGCACAGGTGTGGGTCCATAAGCGCATGGATGTGTGTGCGTGGCATCAATAAGTTTAGGCTTGAAATTAGACAAAGGTTTCGAACCATCAGAGGAGTGAAGTTCTGGAACAGAACTCAAGGGGAGCAGTGGGGACAAAAAACCTACCTGGCTTCAAGCCTGAGCTTGAGAAGTTTCTGGAGGGGATGGTGTGACGGGACTGGCATGTAGCCGATCTGTGACTACTAGTAGCAAATATCTCCAGTGGCTGGAGATGGGATGGTAAATGGGAAGGGCTCTGAATTACTATGGAGAATTGTTTCCCAGGTGTCTGGCTGGAGGGTCTTGCCCACATGATCAGGGTCTAACTGATCACCATATTTGGGGTCAGAAAGAAATTTCCCCCCAGGTCAGATTAGCAGAAACCCTGGTGGTTTTTCACTTTCCTCTGCATCTTGGGACACGGGTCACTTGCAGATTTAAACTAGTGTAAATGGTGGATTCTTTGTAACTTGAAGCCTTTAAACCATGATTTGAGGACGTCAGTAACTCAGCCAGAGGTTATGGGTCTATTGCAGGAGTGGGTGGGCAAGGTTCTGTGGCCTGCAGTGCTTAATTTGTGCCAGGACTGAGCTCCAGCACCGCTAGGCTGGACAGTTCATAGCCCCGGCACCGCTAGGCTTGCTGCATCAGTTATGAATGTAAAAAAATTGCTTGAGCCCCGGGAACTCTTTCATTACAAATTAAGCACTGGTGGCCTGCAATGTGCAGTCTAGATGATCATGTTGGTCCCTTCTGACCTTAACATCTATGAGGTATGTGCTTCTGTGGCAGTGTGAGAGTGCACGGGTGTGTGTCAGTGAGTGTTTGGGTGTCTGTGCGTGCAGCAGTGTGAGTGCAATATCTGTGAATGTGGTAGCATGTGAGTGCACATGTGTATGCACACGTGGCAGTGTATGAGTGCATGGGTATGTGTCAGTGAATGCATGGGTATGTGTGCATGCAGCAGTGTGAATGCAATGGGTGTGTGTGTGGCAATGTGAATGCAATGGGTGTGTGCACGGCAGTGTGTGAGTGTGCGGGTGCGTGTCAGTGAATGCACAGGTATGGATGTGTGCGTGGATGTGGAGACTCCAGTTCCCTGACGCAGCTCCTGCCCATCCCCACAAGAGGCCATTCTGCCCCTGCCCGCTGCCCCGTGCCACCCCTTCGACTCCCGGCGCGGTGTACCTGAGGTGATAGACGTTGCTGCTGCCCTGGAACCAGCTGTAAGTGAGGTTGCCAGGGTAGGCCTCGGCTTGGCATGCCAGGAAGGCATCCTGGGTGATGTTGACTGTGATGTTCTGTGGCGGCACCACGATGACCGGCGGCCCTGGCGCACACAGGGTACAGAGTGAGGCTCTGGGCAGAAGGGGGCAACAGCTCACTCTGACAAGGAGGGAAAGCGCTGACTGGACCAATGGGACATGGAGAACAGATTCTCAGAGAGGCTTCAGTTCCTCTGCAGAGACTTGGAAAGGGGAGCGAGCAGGGTCTGGCTGCAGGGGATGTGGGGGGCTAACATGGCCTGAGGGGGAGGGAGAGGACTATCCCTGCAAGATCCTCTGAGAGAGGCCAAGTTCTGTTAACAGACTCCCACATCTCACTAAAAAAGAAAAAGGAGGACTTGTGGCACCTTAGAGACTAACAAATTTATTTGAGCATAAGCTTTCGTGAGCTACAGCTCACTTCATAGAATATCAGGGTTGGAAGGGACCTCAGGAGATCATCTAGTCCAACCCCCTGCTCAAAGCAGGGCCAATCCCCAATTTTTGCCCCAGATCCCTAAATGGCCCCCTCAAGGATTGAACTCATAACCCTGGATTTAGCAAGCCAATGCTCAAACCACTGAGCTAACTTCATCGGAGTGAGCTTTAGCTCACAAAAGCATATACTCAAATAAATTTGCAAAAAGAAAAGGAGTACTTGTGGCACCTTAGAGACTAACAAATTTATTAGAGCATAAGCTTTCGTGAGCTACAGTTCACTTCATCGGATGCTGTAGCTCACGAAAGCTTATGCTCTAATAAATTTGTTAGTCTCTAAGGTGCCACAAGTACTCCTTTTCTTTTTGCAAATTTATTTGAGTATATGCTTTTGTGAGCTAAAGCTCACTCCGATGACAGGCTGGTCTCTGCAGTGGAAGGTAAGAGGTGCCCAGATGACAGGACCTCACTGACTATGGAAATCACCCCTGATCAATCAGAGCCCCAGAGATAGACCCCTCCCCTTACCTTGAACAAGCAGCCGGGTGGTGTGGGTGACAGAGCCTTCCTTACTGGAGGCGTGGCATGTATAGATGCCAGCGCTGGCCCGCTCCACGCTGGTGATCCTCAGCGTCCCATTGCTCACCTGTGAAGGCACAAAGCCGTACAGGTAGGAGTGCAGGGAAGGACATTCTCAGGCACTCCCAGCCTGGCAGCAGACCAGGGCTCGGGTTTATGAGCTGTACAGGCCATTTCAGCATCCCAAGGAGCTGAATCTCTTGCCTTCCCTAGGCTCACAGTGCCAACCCTAGCATGGTGCTGCGAGATGGGGCCAGTATTTCACCTCCCCTTCCCCAGTGATATTCTGTCCTATACAGAAGAGTTATGTTGCCCAGCACAAAAACACAGCCACCTCTGGGATACAACATGGTGGCTGTTTAACAGCAAGATGACACAGCAGCTCAGGACAAGAAATGAAGAAGACTCCTGTTCCAACTGAATCTACAGTGTGGGTTAGGGAGGCAGAATGAAAGTGTGACAAAATGGGAATTATTTGTATGAATGCTGTGCGTGCCTCAGTTTCCCCTATACTTGGCATGGCTACCGGGGGGAGGGCGGGGGACAACGTTTTCTCTCAGGGAAGGCTGGGTGGAATGAAGAGGTAAGGAAATGGCTGAAACTGACCCAGATCAACAAGGAGACCAGCGAGACAATGCAAGCTTCAATGACTCAAGGTCAAAGAATTTCCCCACCTCTCCACAGGGAAGCTGAGCAAAGAGCCCAGAGGGAGAACAAATGACTGGAAGGTGTGAGGTGAGGAGATAAGTGCTGGCTCCTGGAGGAAGCTGGGAGCTCTCTCACCTGGAACTGACTGAGGAGGCCAGACAGATACAAACACAGCCTGAACATGGGCTTCACTACAGTGTGGCTGGGCTCTGGGCTGACCAGAATGCCTTACTGTCTCTGTGCTGACCTCTGGCCTCCAGCTGCTGTGTTCCAGCTGACTGATAAATCCAGCTGTTTTGGAGACGCTGTGTGAGCATCACTGGGAATGCTGGGGGAGATGCGTTAGGTCTCTCCCAGGGGTCCGGCTCAGCTGGACTCGCTGAGCAGACCTCACAGCGTGAAGCAGGAGTGCTGGACCCCAGAGGGTCAGTCTCAGAAGGTGACCCTGAAGGAACAGTGAGACCTTTGGGAGCCTGGCCCATCAAAGGGTTTCCACCGACAGACTGTTCCACCAGTCCTAAGGATCTGTGACAGAAAGTGGCCAGGACAAGCATGTGGATCAGCATCACTCCCAGACAGCTCTTGGGGGAGAGGGGATTGTGGCCAGTGCTTGGGGCATGTGGCCTGTGGGGACTGGCCCCACCCTGGTTTCTATGCTAAGCTGGGCAGCTCCGGGGGAGGCAGAGAGGGGCCTATGCCTCAGGGGCTCAGCTCGAGCCTGGGTCTCCACCAAAGCAGGCCCTTGGTGCACTTACCTCCCCACACAAAGTTTCGCCCCCCCGGGCTGGGAGAACTCTGCAGTAGTGACAGGGGGATTCTCCTCCCCGCACAATGCCACCCCTCTGTCTGCCTGAGCCCCAACCCCCTCTTAGCACTTGCTGGGGGAGGAAGCCCCAAGTGAACAGCACTTGGGGAGATGCAGGAGACAGCCTGGGAAAGCTCCATGATCTCCTCCCTCTTTGGGGCTGCCCCTCCCTTACCTGCACCTTCTCTCCACTCTCAATGGCCAGGTCATTTCTCTTCCAGACAATGACCGGCTGGGGGTTGCCGATGGCTGAGCAGGTGAGACTCACGGGTTCTCTGTCTGGCACCTCGACAAGAGCTGGCGGGGTCCCTAGGAAGGTGGGGGCAGCTGCGGAGAGAACATGGAAACAGTGCTTCAGAACCGCGCTGCTGGCCCCAGGGCAGGCTGAGCTCCCTTGTGCAGCCACACCAGCTGATTCTGCTGCAGAGAGCCCCAGGCACTCACTCTGCTTAGTCCTGGTGGGCCAGCAGCACAGGGCAGGGAGTGTGATCTGAGGGTCAGAGCCAAGGGCTAGGAGCCAGGACTCCTGGGTTCTATTCCTGGCTCAGGGAAAGGATGTTGTGAGGGTATGGACAGGGGGCGGAGTCCAATCCTGTCTGCGGCGCTGGGAAAATTCCTTCCTCTCTCTCCCACCCGTAACCCTGCCAGCCTCAGTGCAGTGTTGTGCAGGGAGCATGTGGGGAAGCGAGGAGCAGAGCGGGGCCGAGGATGGACTGGGGGCTTCACTGGCAGTGCTGAAAAAAATAAACTGGAAAAAGTTTGTTTCAGCCCAAACTGAAACTGTCAACGCTGAGAAACGTCAGCGAATGGGAAAAATCGACAGATTTGTTTTGGAGTGAACAAAGTCTGTTGTGTGACGGGGTATTAGACTGTTTGTTCCCAGATGCTTTAAACTATTTTTTTTTTTTTTAATAACAGCAAAGAAAGTGAAGGGCCAGATCCCCAAACAAAGGGCCAGAAGAGGAGCAGTCCCTTTTAACCTTTAGCAGCCTAAGTGACCCTGATGTGTGTGTGGGGGGGGGTGGGGTGTCACACAAGCTTGAAGACGTGAATGAGTCAGCCTCTAAGTCTCAGGAATCCCGAATTCCAGGAATACTGCGCTCATCCCACCCCCGTGAGGGGAGCTGGGGTCAGGAAGCCCCTCAGGGAAGTGAGCAGCTAGTGCTGACACACGACCCTGCTGTGCGCAGTGGGTGCTGAACACTCCTCCCACGGGAGTGCAGAACACTGACACACTCGGTGCACAGCTGTCGCTGGTGGACCAGTTGTGGGGCAGGACTTGTCTGCAGGGAGATGGCAGACTCCTTGGGGCAGGGCCTGTGTCCATTGCACTCAGCTGTAGAGTTCCCAGGGCACTGTCGATACTACACCCAGGGCCCAGCCTGCATCCAGGCGCACAGCTCTGCTGGTCCTGATGGGTCCGGGATTGCTGGGACCCTGGGGCAACCACTGGGTTTCTGTGGCAAAGGGGAGGGGAGGCACAGACTGTGCCAACGCCTCTTACAGAGCAGGGCTCACTCCCTTGGGCCTGTGATGATGGCAGGGTGCCTGCAGCCCCCAGGCCAGGGCTGCTGGGCTGAGCCAGAAAAGAGGCATTCGGGGACCTCCTCTGCCTCCCCAGCTGGATAGGATGGGAAAGCCCACAAGGCATGAAGTACAGGCTCAGGGTGACTCCTGCAGGCCAAGAGCAGGGAGGGACCTGCCCTGGGATCCAGGCCTCCTGGTCCCCACCCCCAGTTGCTATAAATGGAGAAGAGGCTCAGCACAAAGGCTCATTGTGTGCTGCCTGGGGTCCAAGGGTCGGACCCAGCTCTTTGGGAGGTTTAATAGTTAGGCTGGGCCTTTTACAAGTGTTGACTCAGGAGGGAGGGTTTGGGTCCCTTTGCAGGCTTCTCTGGGAAGGTGGATTGGGAAGGGGGAGTGGAGGTCGGGGCCCTGCAGGAGCTGTGTCTGCTCCAGGAACAGCATCCTCAGGCCAAGGCAGGACGATCCCCTCCGGGCTAGCACTTATGCTGAGCAACTTGGGCTGTACAGACCTGGAATGGGACCCTGCAACCCAGCCACGGGGCCCATGTGCTCAGATCCAGTGTGGAATGCTGAAGCCAAGGGCTGTGATGGCAGTGCAGCCTGGCCAACATCCCCAGGGCTAGCACTGCCAGTGGGCACAGGAGAATTACACCCACACGTCTACCAGGGACCCCTAATGGGGGCTGCCTCAGGCATGTGCAGAGGGTTCCCGGAAGAGTCTCAAGTTGGGCTCCCAAGAACTGAGGCTCCCCCAGTCTGGAACCTTGTCAGAGCGCTTTGGCCTTGGAGCCCTGGCCAGGAGTTTGTGTGTTGTCATGTAAGGAGTCTAGAGACACCACGTGGGCAGTGCAAACTCTGGGGTGGGCTGGGCGTGCTCGGCCAAGCTCAGCAGGACCCCTGGGCTGCTTCCTGCAGATGCATTGCCTGGGCCCCAGCAGGTAACCAGCCCCCAGTTGGGGGAGGGTCCAGCCAGGTGCTTGGCCCCCTGCTCCTCAGCTCATGGAGCAATAAGCTTGCCTGCTGCTCTGCTAATGTGCTTGGCACAGAGGGGAAAAGTGGAGCTTTCGAGGAAAGCAGCTGCCAGGGTTGTGAGCTGTAGCTCATGAAAGCTTATGCTCTAATAAATTTGTTAGTCTCTAAGGTGCCACAAGTACTCCTTTTCTTTTTGCGAATACAGACTAACACGGCTGCTACTCTGAAACAGAGGCTAGCAAAGGCAAGAGGGGCGGGGACCTGACGGGGACCTGCCTCACTGCTGCTGTCCTTTGGCCGTGTTTACCCTGACCATGTGCTCGTTCTGCTCAGGGCTAAATGGAGAGCCCAGGGAGGATTGGGCCCAGGGCATATCCGGTGAAGGGGATCAGGCCTAGAGCGTACCCGGGGGAGGGGTGGGGGGAAAACTGGGCCCAGAGCATTGGGTATAGCCACTGTGGGGTGGAATTGGGCCCATAGTGTACTGGGAGGAAGGAGGGGGGAAACTGGGCCCAGAGTATACCTGGGAAGGGGGGGGTGAGGATCAGGCCCAGAGTGCAGTGGGGGGGAGCAGAGATCAGACCCAGAGTGCAGTGTGTACCTGGGGGAGGAGAATCAGGCCCAGAGTGCAGCGGGGCGGGGGGAGGGGTAGGGAGCAGAGATCAGCCCCAGAGCATAGTGTGTCCCCAGCACACTCAGCCCTCGCTGCACCCTGCCAACAGCTGCTTCGAGTCTACTACAGGGTTTGGGAACCCCCCATTCCAATACAAGAACTGGGATCCAACACCCTCAATCACCCTGGAGCACCATCAGGCCCAGCCCGAGACATGACATGGAGCCATGATGGCCTCAGCAGGCCCTGCCCAGCACTGCCCCTGCCATGATGCAGGCAGGCACCCACACCACTGCCTCTAGGAAACCTAGGCCCTACGTAGGGGAGGCAATGCCTCCTTCACACAGAGCTGGGGAGACCAGTGCCAGTGCCAGTGCCTAAGAAGGCTGTAATAGCTGCTGGTGCCAGGCAAATCTTGTGCCCAGGATGGGGAGGGAGCTCGTCACTCCCCAGGGCACCCCTGCATGGGGAAAGGCTGGACACGCCTGGCACGGGGACTTAGAGGCCCTGTCACAGGGGAGGGAATGGTCATGCCTGGAACCAGAACCCAGAGACCCCCAACGCAGGCAATGGCTGGACATGACTGGCACCAGGACCCAGAGTGCCCTGACACAGGGATGGGGGTGATCATCAGGACCCAACATGCCCCAGGAAGGGGGGGAATTCGGTTTCACTGGCACCAGGACCCAGACAGCTCTGGCATGAGGGGCAGGGGGCTGATCATGGCTGGCACCAGGACCGAGCATGTCCCTGCGTGGCAGAGACTGGTCATGGCTGCCACCAGGACTCAGAGCATCCCTGCATGGGGGAAGCTGGTCACAGCTGACCAAGAGTCCCTGCATGGGGGAGGCTGGTCACGGCTGGCATGGTCTCTATCTCTCCCCATGTCCCTGTGGCACGGCCCAGCCTCCCCACCAGAGCACACCAACGCCTGGCCTGGCACATACAGTTGACAGTGAGGTGGGTCCAGGTGCCATTCTGGAACTCGTCGTCGTTGCTGTGCCTATCTAGGAAGAGGACGCGACACTCATACCAGCCTTGGTCCTCAGCGCGCAGGAGGTCGATCCGCAGCGAGGCGCCTTCCTGGATCCGCACACGACCTGCCAACACAGAGCCAGCCTGTCACTCAGCCACTGAGCTGCTTGGGGTCAGTGCCAGGCACCAACAGGGGAAGCTGCCTGGCCTGGGAACACCCCCTACCTGAGGGCAGTTGCCTGGGCCAGCCGTATGCTGGAGGGCACATGCCCAGCCTGCGCCAACCCCTTCTGTGCAACGCTGGCAGTGCCAGCGCAGTATCTCGCAGCCCCCTAGGCTCCAGAGCAGTGAGCTCTACCCGGTCCCCGTTCAGCACATCCTGTCTTCTCCCAGCACAGTACCCCAGCTTCCTCCTCAGCCCACCCAAAGGGGCCAGCTGGCTCTTGGTCCAGGCTGAGGCCCTACAGCTCAACCCCCTGCCTCGCAGCCCTGCTCCTGCTCCAGACTGGGGTGTGGGACTGGAAACTGCCCGGCAAACAAATGCCTGGCAGAGGACAAGATCAGATACACAGACTCAGCATTAGACACATTGCTGCTGGCCCAGCGGGGAAGGAGGGGCAAGGCAACGGGGGAGGGGAGATGCAGAAAGGGGGCTTGGGATAGAGGAACTAATGAGGCCCCCCAGAATCATCCTCTAGTACCGGTCTCCTCTACCTATTATGGCATGGGAGCCCCTGGCCGCAAGTCCTGCAGATTGCTGTGCGCTGAGGGTCCCCTCCCCAGCAGCTGCTGCCTCCTTAGGGAGCCCCCTCCAGCCCCCTTTGCCCACTAACCACTAGTGCCACCCCCCAAACCCTTCCCCCCCAGAGTTCTTGTTAACCCCACCTCCCTGGGAGCCTGAGGCCACCCCCTCCCCATCTCCAGCATCGCCAGAAAACCCTTGCCCCTCACCCTGCCTCAGCTCTGGCCAATCCACTCTCCCCTGCCCCTCCCCCCATAACCCTGGAGCCCTCACTGAACCCCTGAAAGTCTGAACTTCCCCTCCTCTGCTACAGTAACTTCTGCCTCCCCCAGGAGCTACCCTCCCCCAGCAGTCCCTACCCCTGCCAGCCACCGAGCTGCTGGTTCCCAGCCTGACTCCATCTCCCCCCAGCCCCCCCGTGGGGGTTGCGGGCCTCAAGCATTGCATCCCAGTCCCTGCTCTGGAATACACACCGTAGGCTGGGATGGCACTTGCGTGCGCAGGGTGGGAGGGCAGCAAGCCAGATGCAGGGGCTGCCCTCAGTCCCACTGTCTGGGGCTGCAGGGCACCCAACTGGGGGCCCAGTGCGCAGACTCTTTCATGAGCAGGAGGATAAGTACCCTAAAGAAGCAGCAAATGCAGCCCCCTAATCTCCAGGGCTATTATCAGAGCCATAATCGGCTCAGGAGCGCAGTGGGCAATTGGCTCAGTGCAGGGGCTGTGATGCACTACGTGTACACACACCCTGCTACGCAGGGCTACACCGCACCCCCCTGCGATACACATAGCTACCCTGCTACTCACCACCCACACAAATACACACTGCTACACTCCCCAACACACACATATGACCACTGCTACACCTCCCATACAGTTACCCCAATACATGCTGCTAAACACTCCCTGCTAGACACTGCTACACATCCTCCTGATACACATAGCTACCCAGCTACACACTGCTACACTCCCCAACACAAATACACACTGCTACAGCCCCCGACACACATATATGCACACTGCTACGCCATCCCATACATAGTTACTCCAATATATATTGCTAAACACTCCCCGCTAGACTCTGCTACACATCCTCCTGATACACAGCTACCCCTGCTACACACCCCCACGCAAATACACACTGCTACACCCCCCGACACACACATATGGACACTGCTACACCCTCCAATACATAGTTACTCCAATACATACTGCTGAACAACCGCCGCTAGACACTGCTACACATCACCAATTCACACAGCTACCCCCACTACACCCTGCTACATCCTCCCCACACAAATACACACTGCTACGCCCCTCTCATACAGTTACCCATACATACTCATACATGCACACACTGCTAGACACACACATAATACACACAGCTACCCCAATACACAGTGCTACACAACCCCCCAAATACACACTGCTACATCCCTGATACACACGCACCCCTGATACATATATTACACACAACAATATCTTATCCATCGACCCAACACACACACGCAGAGATATAGACATATACACACACACCCTAATACACACATACTAACACACCACGCACACCTTGTTCACCTATACAGACCCATGTCTTTATGCTCACACACTGACATGCACACACATACAGTACAATTAAATAATACGTCATGACAAGCTATGCAAGGGTTCACAAAGTGTAAAAAAAAGACTGTCAGGGAAAGAGAGACATCTGCTTAGGACTTGTATGCATGCGTACACACTTGCATGCAACCCACAAACACACATGCATTGCCACCCACCCATAAGCATGTACACCAAACATATCCTCGCCCATGGCCACATTCCTGTATGTGCACACCAGGATCCCTACCACAGATACCTATCTCTACTCGCACACACCCATATAAATGTGAGTGAGCACACACACTTTGTCTCAACATAGATCACTGCTCAACTGTCCCTCATTTCACACCCACACCGGCTCCGCACCTCGCAGTCTCTGAGGCTCGTCCCTTTTAATGATGGTGCTGACTCTGGCTGCATGGGTTACACACCCCAGAGTCCCATAATCCCTCTCCTGCATGGAGGTGGGATCTGTACATGGAGGTTGAGAGGAACACTCTGCAACATGGGCTTACCGCACAGTTCACTGAGAAACACTCCCCACCAGCTCAGCATAATCCCATTCCAAGTTACCATAGACAAAAATGGGCAAGGGGGATGCAGAGTGGGATAAGTAAAGAACATATCAGAGATCTGACTGATCTGAATGAATTAAAATCAGCGGGGACGGATGCTATTCACCCGAGTACTGAAGGAATTAGCTGAAGAAATCTTGGAGCCAATGGCAATAATGTTTACAAATTCATGGATGACAGGAGAGGTCCTGGAAGACTGGAGAAGGGCTAACGTAATCCCCATCTTTAAAAAGTGGGAAACGGAGGAGCCAGGAACTATAGACCAGTCAGGCTGACCTCAATACGTGGGAAGCTACTAGAGTAATGTAAAAACATTCAATTTGCAAATACCTGAAGGATGATGGGGTGATCACTAGCAGCCAGCATGGATTTACCAAGAACAAATCATGCCAAACTGGCTTGATTTCCTTCTTGACAGGAAGAAAAGGAGTACTTGTAGCACCTTAGAGACTAACAAATTTATTTGAGCATAAGCTTTCGGATGCATCCGATGACGTGAGCTGTAGCTCACGAAAGCTTATGCTCAAATAAATTTGTTAGTCTCTAAGGTGCCACAAGTACTCCTTTTCTTTTTTCAAATACAGACTAACACGGCTGCTACTCTGAAACCTTCTTGACAGGGTAACTGTTTGGTGGACAAAATATACCTGTACTTCAGCAAGGCTTTCGACACAGTCCCGCAAGGCTTTCGACACAGTCCCACATGACATTCTGATAGATAAGTAAGCTGGAGAAATGCAGACTTGGCAGAACTACCATTAAGTGGATAGATAATTGGTTAAACCAGGGGTTCTCAAACTTCATTGCACCACGACCTCCTTCTGACAATAAAAATTACTTCACAACCCCCAGAGGGGGGACTGAAGCCTGAACCCACCCGAGCCCCACTGCCCCAAGTGGGGGGCCAAAGCCTGAGGCCTACCACTCCAGGAAAGGAGGCCAAAGCTAAAGTTCAAGGCCTTCAGCCCCAGGCAGGGGGCCTGCAACCTAAGCCCTGCCAGCCAGGGCTGAAGCCTTTAGGCTCGGGCTTCGGCCCTGGGCTCCAGCAAGTCCAAGCCAGCCCTGGCGACCCCATTCAAAGGGGGTCGTGACCCACTTTGGGGTCCTGACCCAGGGTTTGAGAAGTGCTGGGTTAAACAATCGAAAACAAAGAGTAACTATTAATGGAATGATGTTGGAGTGAAGTGCGGTCTCAAGTGGGGCAGCAATCTGCTCTGGATCCAGTGTTGTTTAATATCTTTACCAATGACTTGGATGTAAGACTAGAGTGCGTACTGATCAAATCTGCAGATCAAAGCTAGAGGAGGTTGTCAACACTTTGGAGGATAGAGCTAAAATGCAGAGGGATCTTGATAAATTGGAGAACTGGGCTATAGACAACAAAATGAAATTAAATAAAGATAAATGTAAGGTGCTACACGTAGGGAAGAAAAACCAAATGCACAAATACGGAATGGGGGATACCTGGCTTGGCAGCAGCACTGCTAAGAAGGATCTGGTAGTGGTGGTAGATCACAGCCTTAACTTGAGTCAGCAATGCAAAACTGTTGCAAAAAAATCAAATGCAATTTTAGGTTGCATTAATAGAAGCAAAGCATGCAAGCCATGGGAAGTGATAGAACTGCTCTACTCAGCGCTGGTTAGGCCTCAGCTGGAGTACTGTGTCCAATTTTGGTCACCAGTGTATAGAAAGGATGTAGAGAAATTGGAAAGGATCCAAAGGCAAGCGACAAAGATGATCAAAGGGATGGAATGCAAAACATGAGCAAAGGCTGAAGGAACTGGTTTAGTTTAGTTTAGTTTATGTTTAGTTCGGAAAAGAGGAGATTAAGGAGGGATAGGATAGAAGTCTTCAAAAACTTGAAAGGCTGCCATAAAAAAGATGGAGAAAAGTTGTTCTCTTTTGTCACAGAGGACAGGACAAGAGGCAATGGATTCAAACTAGAGCATAGAGATTTAGATTAAATCTCATGAAAACCTTCCTAATGGTAAGTACAGTAGGACAATGGAACAGACGCCTAGGGAGGTTGTGGAAGCTTCTTCACTGGAGGCTGGAGCCATCTGTCTGCGATGGTTTAGACACAAATCCTGCATCTTGGCAGGGGGTTAGACTAGATGACCTTTGCAGTCCCTTCTAACCCTATGATTCTAAGCTCCACTGGCAAACCCGTTCTAGTGAGGCCGCAGCCAGCATGTCACAGAGACCCCAAACACAGGGCTTAGATGTGCACCAAGAGGGTGCCCTGCTGGATTTGTGCCCATTTGTCAGTAGTGTCCATTCGTGATCTGGTGGCAGGTTGCTACATACTCCCCCGCCTTCCCCCACCCCCCAGACGTCCATGCACTTTCATGCACATGTGTGTGCTCACAAGCCCTCTGCCCCAAGCCTTATGCTCACAATCCCCTTTCAGGCTGGGTACACACCAGCATTTTGCTGGGATTCCCTGTCCCTGCACCAGCCCCTCTGCAGGGTTGTAGTGATAAATAATGAAATGGCTAAACTACCCTAAGCTAAACTCCACAGCCCCAAACAGGAAGTGGGTAAACTCAGTTTACCCAGGTTTACTCTCAACTACATGACCAGACTTGTGGCACCCATAGTGAAGGGCACCAGTGTAGACCAGCCAGTAGTGCATTAACTGCCACGTGGCCTAACCCTGCTCGGAGTAGGCCCTGGGTAATGCTGGTACGCCCAGTGCTCCCCCAGCTGCAACTGATTGCCAGAGGGGCTGCACCAGAGGGAGCTGAGGCAAATTGCCAGTGTAAACAAGGGGCCAGATCCCAGCCCTGCTGTAACGGTGCCCAGTGCAGGTGCAGTACAGGTTCAGCATCCCCTTTGCTGACCTCTTGCAACTGCCTGGCAAAGGGGAACATGCTCCAGCAATTCCGGTCTGCAGCCTGGGTCAACTAGAGCAGCTCCTGGGACTGCTCAAATTTAGGCCCAGGGCTGCCTGGAATCCTTCTCCGCCATCCCACTCTGCCCTTTCTGTGCCTGCCGAGAGGTGCCAGGCCTTCAGGCAAGGAGGAGGGGTGCTGGGTATCACACATGGGCAGGGCCAAGTGGGGGTGAGTAGCAGAGTCAGTGAGGCAGGGAGCTCCGGGGAATTCCCCTCCCCTAGCCTGGAGCAGCGGCCAGGCTCCTAAACAAAGGCCCCATTGGAAGGAACTAAACCCTGCAAAAAGACTGCAATGGGGACCCCTCCCCGATCCCTTCCCCCAACCCCTCCATAATCCCCTGCACTGGCTCTGCCCATTCCTTCCCCCTCACTCACCAAGAGGATTGGCAACAAAACATCATTGACTTTAGCAACCCCAGCCTCGCATTGCTTAGCAACCACCTTTCAAAGGCTGCAGCTCCCCCCATTAGCTGCTCCTGTGTCTGGAAGCAGGAGTGGCAGGTCAGGGCTGGGAGAGGAGGGCAGGGGCTGCACTGACTGACATAGGGGTGTCACGGAGTCCCCGGGCGATGCTCTGGAACTGCTCCCTACGAAGCCAGTCAGGACTCTGGGGAAGTCTCCTTTCTGGGAGCAGCCTGTCTGCAGGACACACAGCTCACACAACTTCCACCTTTCTGGATCTGACCTCGGAGCATTCAGCATCCTCTGCCCCTCCGTGCGCTTCCCACAGCGAGTCCGCCCAGGCAGGATCCTGTGGAAGCCAGAGGGTCCTGACCCCCAACTCTGCAGTCAGACGTGACTCTCAGCCAGCCAGTAAAACAGAAGGTTTATTAGACGACAGGAACATGGTCTAACACAGAGCTTGTAGGTGCAGAGAACAGGACCCCTCAGCTGGATCCATTTTGGGGGGCAGTGAGCCAGACAACCATGTCTGCACTTCACTCCATGTCCCCAGCCAGCCCCCAAACTGAAACTCTCTCCAGCCCCTCCTCCTCTGGGCTTTGTCCCTTTCCTGGGCCAGGAGGGCACCTGATTCCTTTGTTCTCCAACCCTTTAGCTCTCACCTTGCAGGGGGGAAGGGCCAAGCCATCAGTTGCCAGGAAACAGGGTGTCGGCCATTCTCTGTGTCCAGACCCCCTGCCCTCTAGGGCTCTGCAAGGATCATACACCCTTATCCCATCACCTAGAGACTTAAGAACTGCCTAGGGGAAACTGAGGTACCCCCCACACTATTCAGAGGAAACATTAAGAACAGTTCCGCTTCCTCACAGGGGGAGATGGGGAAAGGAGGAGGAAAAGGAGGGCAGGAGAGAGGAAGAACTGTTCACACCTCTCCAGGCAGCAGCACTGGTGCCGCATCCTTGTCCCAGGTGGGGATTTACGCGGGGCTCGGCAGCTGCCCCCTCCATGCCCCACACTCAGTTCCTTGCAGCAGGCTGGAAGCAGCTCCCCCAGACCTTGCTCTACTCACCTGTATCCATGGTGTGCAGGCACCACTTGGTCTGGATTGAATCCATTCCCAGGGGCCTCCAAATGCCACCCCAAAGCAGCCCCCATGGAGCCATCCCTAAGTCAGGCAGACAGAGGCTGGCAAGATCAGGACACCTGCCGCCGTTTCCGCAGGAGAGAGGAACTCCATGCCCTGCCTTAGCCAGTCCTGTCTGAGTGTGGTTGCGCCCAGCTGCCAGGCAGGGACAGAGGGCCATGGCTCAGGCTTTAGGGCCTAGATTAGGAAGGGCTTGCTTTGTCTAGTGGCACTAAGATCCTGCATCTTTGGGCCTCTGGGCAGGGAGAGTGATTCTGTGGCCTGTGTTGTGCAGGAGGTCGGACAAGATGATCAGAATGGTCCCTTCTGACCTTAGTATCTATGAATCCCGGCCCCCAAGCCCCCACCTTGGTTTCACAGGGAGCCCAACTAGCAGCACATGGGAGCGTGGAGGAAGCAACCTTCCAGGAGACAGCAAGAGTCATGGCCTGCCCCAGGCCCTGCAGATGCACCTGCCTCACCAGCAGCAGCTGCATCCTGAGGAACTGCCTTCCCCTGCTCAGAGGCCCGGGGGGCATGCCACATGGGGGGGGTGAGATTCTTCCTGGCCCCTGTCCAGCCGCTCCCACCAACGGCTGGAGCTGTTTGAAAAGCGCCACATGGGAACTGCGGCAACAGGACTGAAATCCCATGTGAAATCCCAGCCTGCCCTCCCTGGTGAAACCGCAGGCGCTTCCCATTGGCAGGCCCCGCCCCCCAACTCACCCCCATCCCCCACAGAAGATTGAAAATAAGCAGCCAGTTGCCATGGGAACAAGGGTGTCACCGAGCTGCCCCAGGACTCTGCCCTGGGCTCAGCGCCCTCCCCCCAGCACAGCACAGCTCTGCCCTGGGCCTGGCCCTGCCCCCTCCTGGCTCTCCCCTGGGCCCAGCCCCCAGGCCCCAGCCCTGCCCTCTGCCCCCAGCACGGCCAGCACCCTCCCAGTCCTCCTCTTCCCAGCACGGCTCTGTCCTGGGCCCAGCCCTGCCCCTTCCTGGCTCTACTTGGACCCAGCCCTGCCCTCTCCCCCCAGCCCGGCCCCGCCCTGGGCCCAGCGCCTTCCCAGCCCCTCCCCCCAGCACAGCTCTAGGCCCAGTGCCTCTGGCAACCCACCCACCCACCCCCAGTGCAACTCTGCCTTGGGGCCAGTGATCGTCACAGCTGCACCCCCTCTGCCCTTAATTGGGTCCCTCTGGTCAGTATCTGTCTAGCCAACCAGCTTTTCCATGTGCCAGCCCCAGCTCCCTCCATGCACTCCATGAGTCAAACCAGGCTCTTCTCTTTCCCCCATCAGTACCAGGAGAGGGGCTCTTGCTGCCCTCCCCTGGGTGGCCCTTTTGCCCCAGTGTGGCCAACTTGAACTTCTCCCAAGTTGCATTGCCGCTGCCCCCGCAGGAGTGGCTCCTGGAGCATGCAGGGCTGCTGGGAATTGCTACATTCTGCAGAGCTGGCTGGGGCGGGGAGGAAATGTGCCGTTATTGCAGTCACTATTGGGAGCAGAGACACACTATCAGTATCCCAGTCCACCACAAAATACATCATCCCCCCAACATGGTCTCTGCCGCTGGAGCATGCTTCCATGCATGGCACTGCACCTGCATTAGGGCTGATTCACACAAAAGTATTGAAGTGCAACCACCTTTGGGGAGGTGGCAACCGGCCAACACAGCAAATGTTTAGCATCAAGAGGAATTGCCTGGGATCTTGAACTGCCTGCACAAAGCAGACAGAACCCAAGGCTTTTAAATCCTCCTCCAAGAGACCTAAAGGCCCAGGATGGTGCCCTGGGAGGATGAAGCATTGACTGGTTGGCATTGCATTATGATTCCAGGGAGCTAAGACAAGCCAGGCTCTTAACCAGTGACAAACATGCCTGTAGCATCTTTCTCCATCTCAGGGGGGGGGAGGAGAGATAGCTCAGTGGTTTGAGCATTAGCCTGCTAAACCCAGGGTTGTGAGCTCAATCCTTGAGGGGGCCATTTAGGGATCTGAGGCAAAAATTGGGGATTGGTCCTGCTTTGAGTGGGGATTGGCCTAGATAACCTCCTGACGTCCCTTCCAACCCTGATATTCTGTGATTCTACCTAGCATGCTGGGAGCCTTGGCTGGGCTGTCCCCACACAGCAAGCTGCTGTGCTTTCAGGCCTGGCAAGTAGGTAGCATCAGGGGAGCCCCTCACTGCTGCAGAGATGCCGCGAGCAGCACTGAACCCTGCATTCAACGGCCCTGGCGAGACCCCTGCCCTCAGCAGCTCACAAACCTGGAACAGCAGCCATGGCTGCAGAGAGAAAGGAGCCAGCTCTGAGCCACAGGCTGAGTGGGGCAGCTGGGGCAGCTCTCTGACCAGGGAACCAACAGGGCTGGTGGTGCCTCTGGATCCCAGAGCCCGGCCAGCTAAGAATGCCTTCCAGACCTCAGGACAGACTTGGAGCCAGATGCCCTAGAGAGGTGTGGGGAGGAAATAGTTGGTCTCCACAGAGACTAGGTCAGAGCGCAGGGGAAAAGGCAAAGCAAGACCATTCCCCAGTCATAAGTGAGCACCAGGAGGCAGAGACCCCCCAGACTGGGGAGGTGTGCAGCTGCCCAGCTGAAACCCGGCACAGCTGCTGTGAGCCAGGAGTCGTGGTGAGGAAGCAGGACTGTGAACAGCTTGGTATAGGCTCCCCTCCTATGGCCAGCCGTGCAGAACGAGCAAGCTGAACCATGTGTGGTTCCCGCTGCCAGGAAAGAGCCTAACTCAGGGCCTCTACAGCCCAGCCGCAGCCCAGAGGGCAACTCAACTGCCCAAACCAAGAACAGAGCAGTGCATGCTGGGAGCAAGCCTCTAAATATTAATGTGCACACATTCCTGCTCTGAAGATTGGCTATTTCAAGGTAGTATCTTGCTACTCGACAAATCACTCCCTTTGTCCAGAGTCCCATCAGCTCCCTCACGAGTCAGCACAGCCACAGGAGAGGAACTGGATTCCAGTCTGGCTTGTGCTTCATCCTGGCAGTGGGAATGGGGTTTAAAGGCATTAGGAGACAGACAGGTGGAATTAGCTCCATTCTGAAGGCAGAGTCTTTCCTGCTGGTGATCTGAGAGTGGGCGGGGGAGCCCAGTGGGACTTGCCTAAGAGCTTGGGGGCAGTACTCCATACTTGTCAGCTGAGCAGCAGAGCTGGGCCAAGTTTTTCAGATAAATAGTGTATATCAACTCCTCCCACCTCCACGGCAGCGTCTCTCCCATGCCAGCTGGCTGAAATAGAATGATCATTTTTTGCCTAAATCCTCCACAACTCAACCCATGTTGAAAGCTGTGATTTCCGTGGGTGCAGGGCCACCCTGCTGGCCATAGGCTTTTCTTGGTCTGCATTTTGGTGTCCAAGACGCCAGCTCTCATTGGCCAGCTTGGGCACAGGACGGTTTTATTTTTTTTTTAAATTTTTGCTTTTGAAACAAAGTCCAGGAATATTTTTGCAGCCAGCCCTGCTCACGCTGGAGGGATACTCCTGCTATAGCTTGCCAATGCAGCCTTGCCTGGGCAAAGTTTGGGTGCCCCAGCTCTATCCCACCCTGCCCCCCGGAGTCTGGCTGTGACAGATCTTTATTGGGATGTGGTTTGTGTTAATGCCCCCAGCCTCTGCCCTGGCCTGCAGGGCTGTCAGTCTCCAGCCCCATAGCCAGCCCTCCCACTCCACCCCAAACCAAAGCTTTCAGCATTCCCTTTCACTAAGAGAAGATCCTGTTGCTCACGCCTCTGTGTTTGCAAAGAGCCCTGAAAATCTGCCACTGTTCCACTTTAAATACCCTCTGAGTAGGAGAACATCCCCCTCCCACGCCACTGCCCCGTCTCCAGCAGCTTCGCTCCAAATCCCACTCCACCCAGTACTGCCAATTAGCAGCTTTGCCGAAATCCCCTCCCCAAGCTCAACCTTCAAGTGACCCACCAGGCAGGGCTGAGCAGGCAGCGCGCACGGCCCCAGGAGTCCAGCAGCGATCAAGCCACAAAAGTGTGGGGAAAGGCTAGCTCAGTCCCAGTGTGTGTGGCAGGGACAGAGGGGCTAGAGGACCCTTCAGCCACAGAGATCCTAACCCAGGGCAGACTTGAGAGGGGGAGCGGTGTGCATGTGTGTGTCCTTCTGTGTCTCCCAAGGAGATTTTAGTTTTGTCCCCAAATACTGAACAACTCTTGGAGCTGCGATTGGCTGGGCCCTGAACAGGCAGGACTGTGCCCAGTCCCATGGTGTTGTAGGACTTAGTCCTCTCCTATAGGAGGAGCTGTCTGATACTCAGGGCAACAAGGGTGGGGTGGAGAGCAGGGAATATTGGCCATACTGGGTAGGTGCAACTGATGAGCAGCACTGTGACACAAGGCAGCATGGATGGGGTGGAGGGATGGGACGGGTCAGGGAGTGGGGGACTGTGACACAGACAGTGCGCATGGAGCTGGGACACAGGGGCAGTGTGGATGGGGCAGCAGGGGGGACTGTAACACAGGAGTGGGGGTCTGTGACACAGGGCAGTGAGGATGGGACAGGGGGCTGTGACACAGGAGTGGGGATCTGTGACACAGGGGCAGTGTGGATGGGGCGGGGGTCTGTGACACAGGGGCAGTGTGGATGGGGCAGTGGGGGGGCTGTAACACAGCAGTGGAGATCTGTGACACAGCAGTGGGGGTCTGTGACACAGGGGCAGCGTGGATGGGGCGGCGGCGGGCCTGTAACACAGGAGTGGTGGATGGAGGAGCTGTGAAGAGAAGGGCAGGTGGGGTGTGGGTATAGTAACAGGAGCTGGGGGCTGTGATGCAGGTGGGTGTAGATGAGGGTGGGGGAGCTGTGACTCGGAAGGTGGGTGTGACACATGGCACTGTGGATGGGGCAGCTTGTGGACTGTAACAGGAGCCAGGAGGCAGTGAAGAGAAGTTGGGGGGGGGGGGAGGTGAGTGGTAACAAGGGGCAGGGGGCTGTGATGCAAGGGCAGTGCAACTAGGGAAAGGAGGAGGCTGTGACTGTCACACAAAAGCCCACCCTCAAGGTTGTGCCAAGGGCTCCCTGCGGCTCTTCCCCCGGGTTCCCAGCTCATCCCAGAGCCCTAGGAACTGCCAGGAGGCCCAGGTGGCGGTTGGCTCCCAGGCATGAATTTCCCCTGGCAGCAGCAGGCCCCAGTTGGGATTACGGGATTAGAATGCAACAAAGATCCCAGGAGCAGTGTCAATCTGATCTCTGACCCTGGCAAGAAAGAGCCTTTGTGTGGCCCAGGCCCTAGGCACCCAGCTCCTGCGCACAGCACAAAGGGGCCAGCAGCTTGTTCAGGCTGGGACCTTCATCTACTGCCAGCCTTCTCTCAGCAGCCCCAGCCCCATGATGCCCCCGCAAGGTCCAGCTCCCCGTGTGGCCTGCTGCTTCCTCCTGGCTTCCCTTTGCCCTGCGCCGAGCAGGACGCATGCACGTTGGGCAGCAAGACACAGACCAGCAGAGACTAGTACACTCCGATGCAAGGCAAAGATGTACCACCGAGCCACTGAAACACTCCCATTCAAGTGCAGACATGTGACGCCATGCATGGATGCAGGCTCAGAGCCTTGCAGTGCACCGTCTCACACAGCCCCGGACAGGCCTGTTCCCAGGCTGGAGGGAGGAGAGTCTCCCTGCAAGTGGAGGCCACCAGCACATCAATAAGGGGAGGGTCACGCTATGGGAGTTTCCTGCCTCAGCAGGTGCCCATTGATGTGTCCACAGCCCCATCCCCTCCCCCACACTCAGCTGGGCTGTGTGTGGCTGAGGCCAGATTCACATCCCCCACCCCCCTCAGCACAGAGCCTTAGGCATTAGAGGGTGGGGGAGGGAACCCCCTCTGTAGCCTCTCACAGCGCCCCTCCCCCCACTTCCTCCACACTCCCATCCCTACCAGCGGAGAGGGTCAGACCAGTCAGTCCAAGCTGCAGGGACAGACCCCTTCACCTTCCTGCCTTGCCCCATGGCCATCTCTTCCTCAAGCTGGCATGGGCAGGGGGAGAGCCCTGCCTGCTGCACTACACAGCCCATGGGGCGTGACTAATGCAGCCTGACAGCAGCAGCCCTCGGCTGGGGCCCAGCTGGGGGAGCGGGGAGGAGCATGTGGCAGGTAGAGCACTAGTGCGCTGTACACACAGGAAGACCCAGAGCTAGTCCAGCACAGGGAATGCCATGGCCTCACCCTCCTGGGGCCTGGCCAGTCACCACATACTGCAGTCACGGGAGGGAACCCAGGGCTCCTGCCAGGAAACTCCTCTGGGCCCCAGGGTGGGATGGGCTCGCCTCAGGGAAGGCAAACACCATGCAGCTGTGCAAGGCCAGCCCATGGACTGCACCTCAGACACTGGATCACATGCCACAGAACCAGCCACTGCCCTACTGCTCCCCCATCGGTGTGTCCCACCTAGAGAGCCTCCAGCCCTGAGACATGCCAGCATGTCCTCTGCTACATTCCACCCTGCCACATCTACCTCCGTATACACCAGCATCCCCTCTGCCAAGTCCCAGACCTACCCCCGACTTCCCCTACCTCCATATACACCAGCATCCCCTCCGCTACCTCCCAGCCCCACCCCCAATTTCTCCATCCCCAATAGACACCAGCGTCCCCTCCGCTACCTCCCAGCCCCACCCCCAATTTCTCCATCCCCAATAGACAACAGCATCCCATCCGCTACATCCCAGCCCCACCCCCTACTTCCATATACACCAGCGTCCCCTCCGCTACATCCCAGCCCCACCCCCCGACTTCCCCTACCTCCATATACACCAGTGTCCCCTCCGCTACCTCCCAGCCCCACCCCCCGACTTCCCTACCTCCATATACATCAGCGTCCCCTCTGCTACCTCCCAGCCCCCAGGTCCTCCCAACGGGTTCACCTTTTCACTGCTGTCCCAGCATGCACTCACCTATGTACTTCGGATCAATGCGTGGGGAATAGAGCCCAAATTTGATAAAGATGGGGAGGAGGAAGCCAAAGCGGACCCACTCGATCACGTAGAGATGGGGACGCGCCTCCTCTGCGTTCAGGAGGTCACAGCCCAGGATCACGCTCTCTCCGACACGCCCCACCACAGCCTGAGACTTCACCTGGCTGTTACCTGTAGGGCCAGCACAGGGAGATTTCACACTCATGGGGAGGACATCCCATGAGCTGCAGCCCACCGTCTCCAGTGGAGCCCCTGCTATGTCCTGGAGCTCAGACACAGCACCGCATCAGCCAGCCAAGCCCCAAGTTGGGATGCTCCCACAGGTATCCAGGTTTTGCAAGGAGAGCCCGTGTACCCTGCCCCGCCCAATACCCTGCAGCGAGGCAGGGCCCATCACACCCAGCACCCTGGGCACGGCACTCTTGGAGCAGAATTCAAAACCCTGAGAGGGAATGGCTCCTGGGGCCATAAGTGACTCCTGGAGAGTGCCTCACACTATTCTGCTGATGACGAGGGAGCCCCGTGGGATGCAACTCACACTCCAAAAAGGCAGAAGGGGAGAGCTAAGGCTGCATCCTGCCCGGCTTTGCCTGGGGCCCTGGCTTTGCAGTGTGTTCCAGCCCCACATCCCAGCACCCTTCACAGAGGAAGGGCACTGTCTAAACCCCCCTTTTTAGAGCTCTGCATGGATACAAAGTTTGAAACCACAACTTATCCACAAACATGGTCCGTGGATACCCACATCCACATCACTGCAGAATGCAGGGCTGAAGGGAAAGGAATAGAGTAAGTGTGCGGGGGGGGGGGGGGGTACTGCATTCCCCACCCCAGACCCTCTGCAGCAGGAAAGAACTCGCTCGAACAGCCCTGCAGGCTGCTTGCTGGAATTCCAGGGCAGGGGCAGTGCCGGGGCCCTCAGGGATCCAGTTGTCATGGTCAGTGAGATTGAGCATCCCCAGTGGAGCTCCCTTAATGTAACCTGCTGCCTGGGCATCTGGGCAGGGCACCACCTCCCCAGCAAGGGGTGAACGTCTGGGATTCCCTCCCACCCCCTCCTCTTTGGCAGTTCAGCAGCATCACTGTCTCTGCTCTTCATGAACATGGTCCCCCAGAGGAGCACTAGCCTTCTTTGCTGCTCTAATCGTGACCTCAGTGACTCCTGCACCCTCCCCTCTGCACACCCCAAGTTCTGGGGCCTGATCAAATCCAATTCAAACTCACAGAAAGGCTCCATTGGGTTCAGTGGCTCTGGGTCAGGCCCCTGGTGCGTACAGCTGTGGGGCTGCACAATACAGCGTGCTATGTTCACCCACTTACCTTCAGCAAAGTTGTTGGCAAACAGGCTGAGGTAGGCAATCCATAAACACCAATTCATAGCACAGCTCCCCTTACAGCCACGTCGCACCCCCTGTCCCAAGTCCTCCGGCTCGCCGCACTGCCCAATTAGAGACCAGACCCGGGGCGGGGGAGGAGGGTGGGAGGACGAAATGGCTGTGCGATGGGACAGAAGGGTCTGGTGTCCCCCCAGGTGAGGCCCGTTAGGGCCAGGAGCCTCCTTGGCACTGTTCCTAGGTTCTGTGCTCCGGTGGCCTGATGGGAAAGTACCACTCCTCAAACCAAGAGCCCTCGGCTAGCACAGACCAGGCGCTGTAATCCAGGCAAGATCCAGCTTGTCTCACCTCCCAGCTGCCCTTTGGTCTCCTGTGGGCTATCGGGAGCTCGAAAAAACACCTAGGAAATAAACCAGCACAAAGCCCTTAGGGAGCAGCTCCCTAGCTGGTCCGAGCAGAGCTGTCTCGGCATGTTCCTGCCCCAGCTAGACACAGCATAGCCGAGTGCTCAGAAAGCATCTGCCTCCCACTTGCACCCCTTTCTCTTCCTGCTCTGTTAACAGGAGAATGGGATGCAGGGAGTTGCTAGCCTTATTTCAGGAGAGCCCCTCAGCCTCACCCTCAATCAGCCAGCTGTCTGTGGGGGAGCAGGAGGAGGTCTTGCAGAGTGGGGCAACCAAAGGGAGATCCTTGCCTGCAGCTGTTTCAGCCCCTCCTCCCCTTCCCATCACAGCTCTCCCCTCCCCTGCCTTCTTTCATCCTTCATTTGCTCTTCTCTTTTCATTACTTCTCTCTCACCTAGTTCCCCCAGAGTTTGTGCCCTTCTAGGTACAGCAAGAGCTCCCTCAGGGACAGCCATGGAGCCCTCAGCCAGCCAGCCCCTTTTGGGTACCTTACCTATCCCCAGCCCAGGGACCCCAGACCCACAGCCCTGCTTCTCCAGTCCTCTGGCGGCTGGGAGCCGTTGCATTCCGCTTTGCGGAGGGCTCTTCCCAGCTGATGACTCCGTTAATAAGAAGCACATGCCCGGCAGGAACCCCCCTCCAGCTCAGTGCCCTGGTGTAGCATTGGACCTGCCTCTCTTCCCTAGTGCCCTCGTGCTGAGATCTGGGCATGAAGCCTGGCAGAACCCGACAGGGGAGGCTCTCGCTGTCCTTTCCCACCAGGCCATTTTTCTGCCAGCCCCAATCCCTGTCCCTGGCATTGCCAGGGCCTAGTGCTCCTGGGCACATGCAAGGGGAGCAGGGCTCCTACCTGGCCGCTGCCTTTGTTCTAGGTCCCGGATCCGATTGCCATGCAGGGCCCCGAGGGGAGATTTACTTCCCTGCTTTTATGCGGAAAACAAACCAACTTTCCTGCGGGGAACGAATGTGCCTGCAGCCAACGGCAAAGCCCAGCCCCTGCCCACGCCCAGCCACCCCCGCCCCGCCGCCATCGCCGGGGCAAAACATTCAAAAACAAACACGGTGGCGTCCAGCGCGGGCAGCCCCCATTGGCCAGGCTCGCCCCCCACCGCAGCCTCTTCCCTCGCACCTCCCTGTGCTCACCCTTCCCACGGGATCTCAGCGCCTCCCCCCCCCCCCAGGCTGGGTCACTACAGACGGCGAAGCGGAGGCACAGAGGGGGCAGAACCCAGGAGTCCCTCATCCCTGCTAAGGTACCTAGAGAACCGCCCCCGCCAGCAAGAGAACCCAGGAGTCCGGCCCCAGCACAACCGCCTCCCCCGGGCCGGCGCCCCCGGGATACCTGCGCGCGCGCTCGCCAGGGGCACTCAAGGTTCCTCCGCGGGCAGCGAGTCGGCGCCGCGCGAGCTCCCGGGGCCCCTGCGCTCATCCCCAGGCCGGGCCGGCCGCTTCGCTGGGACGCGCCTGGCGGGCGGGGAGGCAGCTAGCGAGGGCCCCCGTGGCCCCGATCCCGCCAGCAACACAATAGGGGGCGGTGCCTCCGCTCCCCCCCCCCCCCGCCCCAAGCCGCCCGTTGCCACGGGGACAGCCAATGCCCTGCGAGAGCTCCGGGCGCCCTCCGCGTCTCCAGTCGCCGGGCCCGCCCTGCCGCTCCGGGGGCCGGCTGGGTGCGTCGGTCCCGGGCTCCGCCTGGCGGCCGCGTCTGCCCTGCGCGGGGGCCGGGGGCGCCGCGCATGGGGAGGCGACGGGCCAGCGCCGCGGGGCGGGCCGGGGTCTCGGTCATGGCCGCGCTGGCAGCGCAGGAGCTGGCGTGTGAAGTTCGCTTGGCTCCTGTCTGAGCCAGGGGATGGCAGCGCGGCCAGCCGGGAACCCCCGGCTGAGCGTGGGAAGCCGTTGACCGGGTGCTGGGAGCAATCAGGGCTCCTGGCTTCGGGGCGAAGTGCGTCCACTCTCCGTGCCTCAACTTCCCCAGCGGTAGCAGGGAGCTAGTCTGTGAGCGTGCGCGGCTGAAGGCATTCCTGCTAGCGCCCGGCAGCGGGGTCTTAGGTACACCAGGGTTGCGTTCCCCGTCAAACCCCACCGCCTCCCCTAGCCCAGCCGCAGCTGTGTTGTCTGCTGGGGAATTAGCAGCGGATCGTCCAGCCCAGTGCAGGGCGCTCTCCCCTGAACAGCCCCCCTGGCACAGAGACCACCCACTGGCCAGGGAGACCATCCACCTGCCTCACTGCTTTGGGAGTTGGAAACTAGACTGAACCAGACGCTGATGATTAGGAGCGAGCTCGCCGTTGTCCTAGCTAGGAAGAGGGACCGCGGGAGCCAGCTGGGCTTTGCCACCCTGGGTCCTGGGATGTTCTAACCCAGCTGCCCCCAAGGTGTAAGCCAAGGGCTGCTTGGGGCCTAGGCACGCGATTCACAGAAGCTTAGGAGGGACCAGTCTGTCTCTCCTCATCCTGCCTGTCACCAGGACGGGTCACTCTGGTTCTCCAATTCTCCTCCCCTGCTCCAAGCTGATGCTCCGTAGGCCTCCTAGCACCTTGCATTGTTGCACAGATGCCGCACAGCCCAGACCTGAACTCTGTGTAGCTTGGAAGCTTGTGTCGGTCTCTTCCACCACTAGAAGTTGGTCCAGGAATATGTATTATCTCACCCATCTTGTCTCTTCCATATCCTGAGATCAACAGAACTACAAGCCTGCACACACACTCATCTTGTCATGCTGGGTGGGCACACTCCTCTATGTGCCAGTCATAGTCGTGAAGTTACGCTACATACTCTTTACAGAAATATAGTTATGATATGAATATGGCATAATTAAGATATACTTTATGCAAGATGGCCCCTGTAAGATATATTTGGAAGGGTTATGATTTACTGAATGTGATTATCCAATTTGTATGCATGTATCTAAAGTTAAGAATATTGACTATGTAACAATCATAGCTGTGTATGTATGTATTTGGGAGACACCCGCCAGACAACAGGCCATCAGTTTTGAGGGACCATTGGGAAGAAACAATAAGACTTTAAAAATACTAATCTCTCTCCTTCCTGAGAGGTGTCCTGGGACCTCGCTGTGACACTACTAGGTCAGGTGGTCCTGTCACCAAGGTCAGGCTTGACAAAGCCCTAGCTGGGATGATTTAGTTGGGGATTGGTCCTGCTTTGAGCAGGGTTTGGACTAGATGACCTCCTGAGGTCCCTTCCAACCCTGATCTTCTATGATAAACATTATCTTGGACTTCTAATAATTTTCCACTAAAAGGAGGGGGACATCAAGACTGGGAAACAAAAGATTTCAGCCTTATGTAAATCTTATTAAAGGCTGGGGAGTAAGGAAAACAGGGCTTACTCCTCCATTGCCTACCCATGAAGAAAGACTGCTGAAAGTACCTGAAGGGATAAAGGAACTAGCCTGAGAGAAAAAGCAGAGGTGAAGCCAGAATGACACAGGGGTCCAGTCTGTAAGAAGAAATACCTGGAACTCTAAACTACAGAAACTCTGCAACTTGCCTAAAATAACATTTAGGGTGAGAAATTTTGTCTTGAAACCAGTCTCTTTAAGATCTTAAGCTTAGTATGCGTGTTTTGTTTTATTTGCTCAGTAATATGTTCTGTTTGCTATCCCTTATAATCTCTGAAAATCTGCCTTTTATAGTTAATAAATTTGTTTTGTTCATTATTAAGCCCAGTTTGTGCAATTTCTAAATGGGGGAGGCAAGAAGTTGTGCATATCTCTCTTCACATTGAGGGAGAGGACAATTTTTTATGAGCGTGCGCGGTGCAGATCTTTCTATAGAGCACAATATGGTATTATTAGACAGTATTATTTTGGGTTTATTCCCCAAAGAGGGTGTGCAAGTTAGTGCTGGGTAAATCCTCTCACACAGAGCTGACTTCAGTCTGTGTCTGCTGCTGCATGTGGCCCTACCTGTGTGTGTGTGTGTGTGTATGTGTTGCAAGAGGCCGGAGAGCCTAATTCAGCAAACCAGGGAGAGGGAATCCTGGCTGGTGGAGCAGGAGGGGCTCAGTGAAACCCCAGTACATCAGGTAGCATCCCAGAAGGTAGTGCCCATTTGTGAAATTTATCTGTGTTCCCCATCCTGAGTTTCCAACCCCCAGGACTCACTCTAAGGCCAGATGCAGCAATGATGTACAGATAAGGGTGAATGACTGCAGCCCCGTCTAGAGATGCCCACTGTGTGGATATTCGCTGACACTTGGATCACATGGTGATGGGCTCCAGTACCAACCCAATAGAGCAAGGATGTGGGGATAGATAGGTATACAGATAGAGGAGGTGTATAGGGATAGATAGATAGATGGGTGTGCAGGGGATAGATGTTGAAGAGAGAGAGATAATGAAGGTGTCTGGTGATAGATCTTCTCCACAGGTCCATATCTTAGGAATCGCTATTGTATGAACTGATGCCAGGAGATGCCTATCTTCCCTGGATTAGGCCCTGCCTGGGATTCAGGGTGATGCATGTTTCCCTGGAGCTGTCCTTGTTGATTGTATACATGGAAAGGGCTCGGGGTGCAGTGGAGACAATGGTGCCTAGGGGTTGTGTCTGTCTCTTTCTCTCTCAGGAGCCATCCCCATGGGGCTGCTTTGCGCTCTGGCAACTCACTGCCCTGGTAGCTGAGCTTGGGCTGGGTTAAGCAGCCGTCCCCCAAGTGGTGTGTGCTGCCTGGGAGCAGGACAAGATAATGGAGCAGCTTATACAGGATTCGATTAATAAAGAATTAAAGGGGAGTAATATAATTAATGCCTTGCAACATGGATTTATGGAAAATAGATCCTGTGGATATAACTGGATAACTTTTTCTGATGAAATTATAAGTTTGGTTGAGAAAGACAAAGTGTTGATGAAATAGACTTCTGTAAGGTGTTTGACTTGGTACCACTCAACATTTTGATTAAAAAACTTCAATGATATTGTAACATTGCACTCCATATGTTTTATGGAAATATGCTTATGAGTGTGAATATGATGCAACTGGAATATGCTTTATGCAATAAGATATTATAACAAAGGTTATAACCTACTGAATATATTCCTCCTATTTGTATGTATGTATGTATCATTCTTGTATCTGAAGCTAGAAATGTGAAGTATAACTCCAAGGTCCTATTGTAATTATGCAAAGTGTGGGCCATTAATGGTGGCTTAGAATCTTGATGGCTACCCTTAAATAGGACAACTGGTTGTTTATTTACCTGCAAGCCATCCTGTGTATGTGTGAGCCAGCCCATGGGTAATGAAGAATGAAGTCTCACAGGACATGTGACCATGTCACATGATACTGGAATCCATCTTCAATCTGTTACATTTCCATTTAGAAGGAGGGGTGGGAACCCAGAAAGACAAAAGATTCCCGCCTTGTGCCAAAGCTACAAAGGGGGGTAGAACAGAACAAAGGGGCTGCAGTCAGGAGAACACGCCTGCTTTCCATCTAAGATGTCTGCTGGAACTAACAAGGACTGTACCGGGGAAAGGATTGGGCCCAGACTAGAAAGGAGTCTAGTCTGTGAAAGAAGCATATTGGAACATTTCTGAGGGTGAGATTTTACCTGTAAACAGTTTCTTAATGTATTAGGCTTAGACTTACATGTTTTTGCTTTATTTTGCTTGGTGACTTACTTTGCTCTGTCTGTTATTACTTGGAACCACTTAAATCCTACTTTTTATACTTAATAAAATCACTTTTGTTTATTAGTAAATCCAGAGTAAGTGATTGCTCCCCCAGGTATTAAACAGCTGTGTATCTCTCTCTGTGTGTGTTTATAGAGGGTGGACAATTTATGAGTTTATGCTGTTTAAACTTTATACAGAGTATAAGGAATTATTTGGGGTTTGGATCACATGGGGAACTGGGTGTCTGGGTCCTGGAGATAGGTGACCTGCTGAGCAGTTTTTGGTTAAAGCCTGCAGCTTTGGGGGCATGGACCAGACCTCGGTCTATGTGCCAGCAGGCTAGCATGTCTGGCTCGACAAGGCAGGGTTCTGGAGTCCCAAGCTGGCAGGAAAACAGGCTCGGAGGTAACTTCAGCACATCAGGTGACAGTCCCAAGGGGGTCTCTCTGACCAAACTGGTCACAGATACAAAATTAACATGATACACATGAAATGGATTACAAGCTGGTAAGTGATAGGCCTCAAAATGTAACTGTAAATAGGGAATCATCATTGAATGGGTGTGTTTCCAGTGGGGTCCTACAGGGATTGATTCTTGGCCTCAGACTATTTAACATTTTTAATCAATGACCTGGAGGAAAACCTAAAATCATCACTGATAAAGTTTTCAGATGGCACAAAAATTGTGGGAGTGATAAATAATGAAGAGAACAGGTGACTGACACAGAGCGATCTGAATCAATTGGTAAACTAGGCACATGGAAACAGTATGCATTTTAATATGGTTACATGTAAATGTATGCATCTAGAACAAAGAATGTAGGCCATGCTTACAGATTGGGGACTCTACCCTGGGAAGCAGTGACTCTGAAAAAGATTTGGGGGTTGTGGTGGTGTGACCAGGTGCAGACTCACCACTGCTGCACCTCCTGCTGGTTGCCCCAGGAATTAGCTCAGTCCAGCTCCAGAGCACCCTCAGCGGGTGGTGTCTTGCCCAGTGTCTGCTCTACTCTGCTGTTTCAGACCCACATTGCTCCCCCACTCGGTGGTATCCTCTTCAGGACACTGCCCTCTGGCAGTGCCCACTACTTCTTTCTTACCCCGTGACGGGGCAAGGCCAGATGGCTATGGAAGAGTAGTCCTTTTGGGATCTGGGAAGTGTGCGGGCAAAGCCCGTCCACTGTTAAAGGATCCCTCCCAGCATAGAAGGGGGATCCACAGGACCTAGATTCCAAATAATTCCGGGGGACAACTAATGAAATAATAGGGACAGGAGTGTGGTCAAACGGTCAAATGAAGGGAACCAGATGGGGACACCGAGCAGAGAACCCCGGACAGCACCCACTGCTCCTCAAAGGCATCAAGGGAGTCAGAGGATGCTGCCCAGAGGAACTCTGCCCGGATACGTGAACGGAGCAAGGATCGGAAATAAGCCCCACAGTCACAGGAGACTCCATCGGCCAACCTCCTCACTCTGGTTTTGTGGATGGCCATTTTAGCTAGGGCCAGGAGGAGGTTGACCAGGAGATCCCGTGACTTTGTGGGGCCACGGATAGGGAGTGCATAAATAAGAAGATGAGGGGAAAAGTGCAACCAAAAGCGTAATAAAATATTGGTGAGGAGCCGGAATAGGGGCTGCAGCCTGGCACACTACAGGTATATATGTGCCAGGTTTTCCCTCACGCCGCAAAAGGGGCAGGTGTCTGGGATTGAGGTGAACTGTGCCAAGTACACGCCCGTGCTCACGGCTCTGTGAAGGAGCCACCAACTGACATCCTCGGTGGGCCTTGGGACTAAGGTGGAATACAGGCTGGCCCACCGGGGCTCCTCCCCCTCCAAAGGTGGCAGGAGGTCCTGCCATTTTGTATCGGGGTGGGACAGGAGGATGAGGGCGTGAAGGATGTGGAGCACGAGCGTGTATAGATGTTTTCTTGGCGCGGTTTGAAAGCAGACCGGCTGCATCTCGTGCAGCCGGCTTACAGTGAAGGGGTGAGGGGGTCGTTGGGTCCACGGGGCAGGGGTCCAATTAAAAGGTCCGGCGGGTGTGGGGTAGGGGGTGGGCGAGGCATGCCCTCATGCAGGACCCGGTCGAGATAAACCCGAGCAGCGGGTGGCAAAGCGGCCTTCATCTCCTGAAGTATGCGCCGGGAAGTAAAAGGTCTGGAGAGCCCCATGCGCTGAGCGAGCGTCTGCGGATCCAGCCAGTCTCCCTGGTCATAGTCCAGGAGGTCTCCGACTCTTGTGACTTCTGCCAGGACCAAACTCTGGCGCACCGAGCGGGACTCTGCCACCTGCACACGGAGCTGGGGGTTGTGTAGATTCATAGATACTAAGGTCAGAAGGGACCATTCTGATCATGTAGTCCAACCTCCTGCACAGCGCAGGCCACAGAATCTCACCCTCCCACTCCTATGAAAAACCTCACCTATGTCTGAGCTATTGAAGTCTTAAATCATGGTTTAAAGTCTTCAAGGAGCAGAGAAGCCTCACTCAAGTCAACCATGCCCCATGCTACAGAGGAAGGCGAAAAACCTCCAGGGCCTCTCCAATCTTCCCTGGAGGAAAATTCCTTCCCGACCCCAAATATGGCAATCAGCTAAACCCTGAGCATATGGGCAAGATTCACCAGCCAGATGCTACAGAAAATTCTTTCCTGGGTAACTCAGATCCCATCCATCTAATATCCCATCTCAGGGGATTAGTCCTATTTACCCTGAATATTTAAAGATCAATTACTTACCAAAATCACATTATCCCATCATACCATCTCCTCCATAAACTTATCAAGTAGAATCTTAAAACCAGATAGATCTTTTGCCCCCACTGCTTCCCTTGGAAGGCTATTCCAAAACTTCACTCCTCTGATGGTTAAAAACCTTCGTCTGATTTCAAGTCTAAACTTCCTGGTGGCCAGTTTATACCCATTTGTTCTTGTGTCCACATTGGTGCTGAGCTTAAATAATGCCTCTCCCTCTCCTGTATTTATCCCTCTGATATATTTATAGAGAGCAATCATATCTCCCCTCAACCTTCTTTTAGTTAGGCTAAACAAGCCAAGCTCCTTAAGTCTCCTTTCATAAGACAAGTTTTCCATTCCTCGGATCATCCTAGTAGCCCTTCTCTGAACCTGCTCCAGTTTGAATTCATCCTTTTTAAACATGGGAGACCAGAACTGCACACAGTATTCTAGGTGAGGTCTCACCAGTGCCTTGTATAATGGTACTAAAACCTCCGTATCCCTATTGGAAATACCTCTCCTGATGCATCCCAAAACCGCATTAGCTTTTTTCACAGCCATATCACATTGGCAGCTCATAGTCATCCTATGATCAACCAATACTCCAAGGTCCTTCTCCTCTTCCGTTACTTCTAATTGATGCGTCCCCAACTTATAGCTAAAATTCTTGTTATTAATCCCTAAATGCATAACCTTACACTTCTCACTATTAAATTTCATCCTATTACTATTACTCCAGTTTACAAGGTCATCCAGATCCTCCTGTATAATATCCCGATCCTTCTCTGAATTGGCAATACCTCCCAGCTTTGTATCATCTGCAAACTTTATTAGCACACTCCCACTTTTTGTGCCAAGGTCGGTAATAAAAAGATTAAAAAAGATTGGTCCCAAAACCGATCCCTGAGGAACTCCACTGGTAACCTCCCTCCAACCTGACAGTTTGCCTTTCAGTAGGACCCGTTGCAGTCTCCCCTTTAACCAATTCCTTATCCACCTCTTGATGTTCATATTGATCCCCATCTTCTCCAATTTAACTAATAATTCCCCATGTGGCACGGTATCAAATGCCTTACTGAAATCTAGGTAAATTAGATCCACTGCATTTCCTTTATCTAAAAAATCTGTTACTTTTTCAAAAAAGGAGATTAGGTTGGTTTGGCACGATCTACCTTTTGTAAAAACGTTGTATTTTGTCCCATTTACCATTGACTTCAATGTCCTTAACTAATTTCTCCTTCAAAATTTTTTCCAGGACCTTGCATACTACAAATGTCAAACTAACTGGCCTGTAGTTACCCGGATCACTTTTTTTTCCTTTCTTAAAAATAGGAACTATATTAGCAATTCTCCAATTATTCGGTACTACTCCTGAGTTTACAGAGTCATTAAAAATTCTTGCTAATGGGCTTGCAATTTCAGGTGCCAATTCCTTTAATATTCTTGGATGAAGATTATCTGGGCCCCCGATTTAGTCCCATTAAGCTGTTTCAGTTTCGCTTCTACCTCAGATATGGTAATATCTACCTCCATATCCTCATTCCCATTTGTCATGCTACCATTATCCCTCAGATCCTCCTTGGCCTTATTAAAGACTGAGGCAAAGTATTTGTTTAGATATTGGGCCATGCCTAGATTATCTTGAACCTCCACTCCATCCTCAGTGTTAAGCGGCCCCACTTCTTCTTTCTTAGTTTTCTTCTTATTTATATGGCTATAGAACCTTTTACTATTGGTTTTAATTCCCTTTGCAAGGTCCAACTCTACTCGACTTTTAGCCTGTTTCACTTTATCCCTACATGTTCTGACCTAAATTAGATAGCTTTCCTTGCTGATCCCTCCCATCTTCCACTCCCTGTATGCTTTCTGCTTCTTCTTAATCACCTCTCTAAGATGCTTGCTCATTCAGCTTGGTCTACAACTCCTTCCTATGAATTTTTTCCCCTTTCTTGGGATACAAGCTTCCGATAGCTTCTGCAGCTTTGATTTAAAGTAATCCCAGGCCTCCTCTACCTTTAGATCAATAATTTCTTCAGTCCAATCCACTTCCCTAACTAATTTCCTTAATTTTTGAAAGTCAGTCCTTTTGAAATCAAAAGCCCTAGTTGCAGATTTATTTTTGTTAATCCTTCCATTTAGTTTGAACTGAATAACTCATGATCACTTGAGCCAAGATTGTCCCCTACAACCATTTCTTCTATGAGGTCCTCGCTACTCACCAAAATTAAATCTAAAATGGCATCCCCTCTAGTCGGTTCAGCAACTACTTGATGAAGGAATCCATCCATCTATCGCATCAAGGAAAATCTGAGCCCTATTATTATTACTAGCACTGGTCCTCCAGTCTATATCTGGGAAGTTAAAGTCTCCCATGATCACGGAGTTTCCATTAGTATTTACTTTATTAAAGACATTAAAAAGGGCTCTATCCATATCCAAATTAGATCCTGGAGGTCTATAGCAAACCCCAAGCACTATCGTAGGAGAGGCTTTACTAGTTTTCTTCCCCAATGTAATTTTTGCCCAGACGGACTCTGTCTTATCGCTTCTTATTTCTTTACATTCTACCTCATCATTGATATACAATGCTACTCCACCACCTTTACCTTTGTTTCTGTCTTTCCTAAACAGCACATACCCTTCAATACCTGTAGTCCAGTCATGACTACTATTCCACCATGTTTCTGTTATCCCTATAATATCTGGTTTCACTTCCTGCACCAGTAGCTCTAGTAGCAGGAGCTCTGCGAGGAGATCTGTCCCCTTGGTGGCCGCCACGGACCTGGTCGTTGAAAAGAGTTTCCAGGTCCAGAGGAGGTCCTGGTAGAAGACCAGCAGCCCGGAGAGGTCTCGCAGAAGGCGAGATAAAGGAGATAAAGGAGCTGCCGGTCGTATCGGAGCCCTCGGAAGCGGCGCAGGAAGGCGTGCGCCAGTATGCTCCACGCCGGACTACCTGCACCATAAAGGAGCCTCTGCAGGGCCTGGAGGCAGAAGACATGGACCTGAGTAAGCAGACATTTCAGGCCCTGCCCTCCCTCCTCCAGGAGTAGATGGAGAACCCCTGCAGGGACCCAGTGCAGTCCTGACCAAAAGAACTCCAGAATCGATGTCCGCAGGTTGGTCAGGAAAGCCGGGGCCGGGACCAGGGTGTTGAGCCGGTACCAGAGCATGGACAGGACTAGTTGATTAAGCACTAGCGCTCTCCCTCGAAGGGAGAGGCACCGGAGTAGCCCTGTCCATTTCCAGAGTCGCTCTACCACCCTGCTCTCTAAATTCTTCCAGTTCTCCGGCGGAGAGGGATGCGTGGCAGAAAGGTAAAAGCCAAGATAGAGCAGCGGACCCGTGCTCCACCAGATGGCCTGAGGCGCGGGTGGGAGGGAGCTCGCCTGCCGCCAGTCCCCTATCACCAAACCAGAGCTCTTGACCCAGTTGACAAGAGGGGTCATGCCATCTTCTGCCAGAAGGCAGATGACATGTTTCTTAGCCCCCCTCTTTTTCTCCAGGGAGTAGAAGAAGCGGGAGCCGCGATCCATCTCCCGAAGGAGACGGATGTGGGATCGAACAAAGGCACCCCGGGCCCGATGGTCCTCGAGGGTCCGGAGCTCCTCCCGCTTCTCCCAGCACGCTCTGCAGAGGAGTGGATCCTCGGGGCTGGCGGCCAGATGCCTCTCCAGCTCTAAGACCGCCCATTCCAACTGCTTTATTGCCGCATCCCTCCGTCGGCTGGCGCCCCGAATGTAGTCACGACAGAAGAGCCGGGCGGGCACCTTCCCTAAATCCCACCACCGCTGCGCCGAGGGAAAGGCACCCCGCTGCCCTCGCCAGGCCAGCCAGAACTCCTGAAAGGACGCCACGAAGCCCGCATCCTCCAGCAAGCTGTTGTTAAAATGCCAATAGGCCGGCCCCGGCCTCTCCGCGCAGAGGGAGGCTGTCACGGTGGCTATATGATGGTCAGAAAATGGGGCTGGCCGGATGCTGGAGGAGTGGGCTCGTGAAAGATGAAAGCGTGATAAATAAATGCGGTCCAACCGGGAGTGGCGCGACCAATGGGCCTCCACCTGGACAAAGGTGAACGTGGAAGTGTCATCCGGGTGGTGGTCGTGCCAGACGTCCACCAGGGTGTGGTGTTCGACTATCTCCTGGAGGACGGCCACTTCGGCCGGGCTCTGCTCGGTCCCCGAGCGGTCCCGTTCCTCAAGGGTGATGTTAAAGTCCCCTCCCAGGACCAGGCACTCCTGAGGATCCAAGGTGCCGAGGAAGGCGGATGCCTGCTGATAGAATTGCAGCTGCTCCGGGCTCGCTGCTGGGGCATAGATGTTGACGAGGTTGACTACGAGCCCCTCCATGTGGACCTGGAGGTGCAGCAGGCGGCCCGGCACAGCCTCGGCGACCCCCAGCACCTCGGGCCGTAGGTCGGGGGAGAACAGGGTCGCCACTCCAGCCGTACGAACTGTGAGGTGGCTAAAGTAGACCCTATCCCCCCAGTCCAGCCACCAGTTGTCTTCGGCGGTCGGATCCGTATGAGTCTCCTGCAGGAAGACCACAGAGTACCTCCCCTCTCAAAGGAAGGAGAGCACCTGGGACCTGCGGAGACCCATCCTACAGTCACGGGTGTTCAATGTTGCGATGGTAAAGGGTGCCATGAGGAGGGCTGGGGGAATCCTCGCCAGCAGGGATGCTCGTGGCTCCCTGCGGGCCGCGCAGCAGTCCGTGACCCACCCCGTAGGTGAGTAAGGAGTCACGGAAGTGGCGGACCCGCTGGTAGGCCGCGGCGCCCTGCCTCCCGGTCCTTTTCCCCTCCCCCATGAGGGTCCTTGCGGCCCGGAGGATTTGATTAAAGTCCCCCCATCGCTGGAGGGCAAGCTGGACTTTGTTGCGGGAGCCACGGACGTCTTCTAGGAACTCCCGCAACTCCTCTCGCAGCGCATGGGGGGCTGGGGTTATGGTCTGGTTGCTCCCCGATGGGGCCCTTGGTACAGTCCCGTGGCCCACCGAGACGGGCAGACAGGGTGTGGACCCCTGACGGGGCTCCTGATGGGTTGACCTGAATGCTGGGGCGATAGGGGGCGGCGGAGGGAGGATAGCAGCCCCTGGTAGGTCGGGACGGGTAAACACAAAGGCTGCTCCCTGGGGGTCATCTGTTGGCAAGGGGAAGGAGACAGCCCCAGGGGCGGTGATAACATCTCGGGATGTGGACGGGATAGGGACAGGGGCAGGGGCAGGGTTAGAGGTGAGATTCTTGGCGGGTAGAGGGTTCTCAGTGATGCCGGGTGCAGGCTCTCTGGTGATTTGGAAGCCACGGCATCAGGGGGTGGACTCTCTCCTGTAGGGCCCTCTCCCAGGAAGGAGGTCGAATGCTCCTCACCAACGACGGGTGCCTCTGGTTGCTCAGGTCCTGGCTGCATGGCACTGGCCGTCGCCTCAACAGGTTCGGCGGCCCTCAGTGGGGTGCCATCTGCAGCCGGGTGGATGGAGGAGTCCAGGGGCCCCTCGGAGGTGGGAGCGGAAGCCACGGTTAGGGGGAGGGAACATGGGGAAAGGGGGGCTGGAGTGAAGTCGCCCAGATCGAGGCCCGCTGGCATAGGGTTCTCCTCCCCCTGGGTGACTGGGGTCAGACCCAGGGCCTCGATCTCCTCGTATATTGATGGGAGATCAGTTTCCGCCACCCTGGGATTCTCCCCGCTGCCACCTGACGTCACTGTTGCCTCGGGGCACACTGAGGTTTCAGATGGAGCCTCGGGGGTCTTGGAGGGGAGGGACTCCCGTGGAGGGGAGATGCCGCCTTCCAGTGCTGCCACGTCTTCCCCAGCCGGCTCTGGTGGATGGAGCACACCCGTGGGTAGAGCGGAAGGCTCGGCATCGGTGCCCCCCTTCCTGGTCTTCCGGGGGGCCTCCGCATCAGATGGGAGGAGCGGAGCTCGAGCCTTCCGCTTGCCCCGCTTCCCCTGGACTAGGGCCCAGCCCTCCCTGACATCATCCGGGGGCTGGCTAGCAGGGGTTATGTCAGGGGGCAGAAGCGATGGCTCAGGGACTCGAGGGGCTAACGGTGGGGCAGCACAAGGGAGGGAAGATTCCCCTTGGGGTGGGCCCTCTCCCATGCCCGGCAGTGTCCCTGCCGCACCCTCCTCCACAGGCCCCGCCAGATTGCAAGCAGCAGGGGCGGGGTTCTCCCGCTCGTCTGGGCATAGTTGGGGAGGTGCCCCTTGGGCCCGAGTGGGAGCAATGGTGGACTGGGAAGGAGGAGGGGTGGTTTCGGGTGCTGGGCAGCCAGGGGTGCCGGCGATGATGAGGCCGATGCCCTGCCGGGGCTCGGGGGTCCCGGATGCCCCTCCTTGCCGGGACAGGGGGCAGTCCCTCCGGACGTGCCCCATCGCCTGGCAGAGGTAGCACCGGGCCTCCCCCGTGGAATAATGCACCCAGTAACGGGCCCCCTGGTAGGGGACTAGGAAGGACCCCTCCAGTGCCTCTCCGTCGCGCGCCGCCGGCAGCAGTTGAAGCTGCACTTGCCGGCGGAAGGAGAGGACGTGACGGAGGGCAGGGTCTTTGCAGCCCAACGGGAGAGGGCTGATGACAGAGATGGGCTTTCCCAAGGTAGAAAGGGCGGGTAACAGGGTGGCATTGGGGAGAAAGGGAGGGACGGAGGTCAGGACCAGGTGAACGCCCAGGTCCTCTAGCGGCTCTAAGGGGACGAACACGCCCCCCACCGCCAGGCTCTTCTCCACCGCCTCCTGGGCGGCGGCCTCCGATGTTAAGAAGAAGACGACCTTGCCATACATTTTGGAGGCCGCCACAATGGCTGTGGGCCCCACCACCCTCGCCAACGCCCGCACATAGGTTTCCACGTGGGGCGAGGCGGGCACCAGGAGGCAACGGACGCCATGCTTCCTGGTCATGGTGGGAAAGGGGCCCCGGCCGCTATAGATGGTAGTGGAGGCAGTGGGCTGGAGAAATGACGTAGCGGCAAGCGGGGGGGCTGCCGCCACCTGGGCGTATGCTCTGGGGGCCGGGGGAGGGAAACCTGCAGAGCTGCTGGAGGGAACAGCGGGGATGGGCAGCCCAGCTGGAAATGTGGCAGGGGCATTGGGGGCAGCCCCTGCCATGGAGGGCCTGGTCTTTTTGGTGGGGCCCTTCCCCTTCTTCTTCCCCTGGCCCTTCCCGCCAGCTGGGGGGGCTCCCCCCGAATCTGAGGGGGTGAGAGACGTGGCAGCAGTGGAGGTCACCCTGGTGCCCGTCGCTGCTGGTGCCCCAGCGGGGGCGATGGCAGATGGTTCGGCGGCGGAGGTGGAGGCTTGGGGGGGTGAAAGAGGGGCAGGTGGGGGAGAGGTAGCTGGGGCTGCTGGAGGAACCCCAGCCGTCTCATCCCCCGCCATCATGAGCAGGGAGGGAAGGGGAGACACCAGAAGGAGGAGGGGAGAGGGGAAGCAGGTCGACCACTCCTCCCCGCTAGGCTGCAGGCAGGGGAGGAGGGCACCAAAAGGGGTGGGCTGGACGGGGGGCAATCAGGGGTTAGGGGTCAGTTACGGACACAAGGTGGAATTCCGGCTCCTCTTGGTGCACTAGGGTAGCGTGGGATACAACAACATTCGGGGTGCAGTGAAGAGGGTTGAAACTAAAATGGGGAGTTGCACAAGCGCATGGGAGGGGACATGGGTACACAGAGCAAGGGGCTAAGCGGTCTGGAGGTAGAACAGGGAAACCAAGGGGCTAGCTTCAGAGGCTGGGGCGGGGCAAACAAACAAAGGCTGCAGAAGGAAATGGGCGGGGCAGGCAAACAAACTGAAGCTAGTAAGGGGGGCTGGGGAAAAAGAGGGGGCAAAGCTACAAGTGGCAAATGGGGCAGGTAGTAAAGGGCAAAGCTGGGGGGGTAGGCAGTCCGGGGGAGGCACATGTGCCCACGTGCACTTGCACAGGACTTTTTTTTTAAGCTGGCTGCTGCTTCTGGCCCAAAGGGTGGAAATAGGGCGTGGCAAGCCAAGCAAGCAGCTGAGTCCAGAGGCAGGAGCTGAGGCAGATGGTATACAGCCAGTGGGGGTGGTGGAGGGGGCAGCGATGGTGGTAATAGTGGTGGGGGCTGGGGGGACACACAGATGGATTGGGGGGCAGCTCCACGCCACACCCCCTGTGTCCCTGGAAACACAGTCAAGACCTCCACCACAAGAGCACAGTTTGAAAATTACTCAGTCTTAGGCCCCCTCCACGGTGGTCTGCAAAGTCTCTAGGTGCTCCCCCACTGGTAGATGGTCCCCTTCTTCTCCTCCTTGGGCTTCAGCAGCTCCAGGCAGCGGCCTCTGCAGCAGCAGCAGCTCCAGGAACTCCAGGTGGTGGTCCAGGCAGGCAGAAAGGACCCCTCTCAGGTGGTGGTGGTGTCCACAACAGCAGTGACTGGAGTCCCTCACTCCTCCTCTCTGGGGAGTGGGCTAGCAGCCCCCCCCCCCCGGGGCTGCAGTTGCAGCAGTAGCAGCACCCGAGAGTGGGGGATCCAGCAACCAGATAGCAGAGAACGGGGGGGGGGTGTCTGGCCCAGCCAGGGGAGCAGCTGGAGCAGCAGGGAGAGCTTAGAGCCCAGCAGCAGGAGTAGCAGCTTCCCACCTCCCTCCAAGCTAGAAGGTTATGGGAGAGTCGTGGGGGAGAGAGAGAGAGATTCGCTCCAGGCTAAACAAATCCATGGTACTAGGTTAAGTGAAATGGTAGCTGCTCCAGGTCAATTAAGACACCTGGGGCCAATTAAGAACTTTCCAGAAAGCAGGGAGAAGGCTAGGTTGATTGGTACACCTGAGGTCAATCAGGGGCTGGCTGAAACTAGTTAAAAGCCTCCCAGCCACTCAGGTGGGGGTGCAGGTCAGGAGCTGTGGGAGGAAGTTGTGCTGTTGGAGAGGCTGAGTAGTACACACCATATCAGGCACAAGGAAGGAGACCCTGAGGTAAGGGTGAAGTGGAGCTTGAGGAAGTGAGGGCTGCTGTGGGGGAAGTAGCCCAGGGAATTGCATGTCATGTTTCTAAAAGGTCAGCTACCATAGCTGATACTATTAGGGTCCCTGGGCTGGAGCCTGGAGTAGAGGGTGGGCCCGGGCTCCCACCCGCCCACCTTTGCCCCTGATTAATCACTGAGGCTGGGAGACAACAGAGACTGTGCAAGGAAGGATAACTTCTCCTCACCTCCCTCGCTGGCTTATGATGAAAATGGCTCAGTAGACTGTGACCCTTGTCTCTAAAGACAGAAGGGTTACGTGGAGGGTCACAATGAGCCTCTGAGGCTAGCGAAATCCTCTAGGAAATGCAGGACCCACAGAGCCAAGGACAGAGCTTTGTCACACTCCCTTCTGGGGGTCACGGCAGTCCTTTGGCTTGCACCCACCACAGGGGCCAACCACAACCCAAAGTCTAGCCCTTCACTTCACTGGCAAGTTGCAGTCTGTATTGTCCATGCCCCTCTGTGGCTAGGCGCAGTGCAAGGCGGGGACTAAGGCCCCCCCGCTACTCTGGGTCCAGACCCAGGGACCCTTTATCGGCAGCCTCTCTGCCCTCCTTCTCTCCCCTTGTCTGCCTATCATCCCTGGGCTACTTCCCCTTGGCCCTTGCACCTTCTTGGCCCTTTCTGGCAGGGGCCTGCAGCCTAGCAGGTAACAAGCCACTAGCTCACTCTGGGCTCCCCTGAACATGCCAAGCACTGCTCTAGCTCAGGTGCTATCCCTAGGAGCTAGTCCTCCCCCCCGCTTGTCAGGAAGGGACTCTCTGCTCTGCTATACAGCACCTTAGATCTGGGCTGCCCCAGCAGCTGCCTCCTGTCTGGCTCCTAACAAGCCTTGCCCCAATTAGCTGCAGGTTTCCACAGCCTCCCTGACTGGTTCTGCCCCATCCCCTACTGGAGTGGGCCACCTGCACCACCAGAGCTGGCTCTAGGTTTTTTGCCGCCCCAAACTCCGAGAGCGCAACTGCCCAAGCAAAAAAAAAAGGATGGCTGGAATGCCAGCCCTGGAATCGTGTCGCCTGAAGCACGTGCTTGCTTTGCCGGTGCCTAGAGCTGGCCCTGTGCACCACTACAGGGGGATAATCAGCAGAACATGAGAACCCAGTGCTGTGGCTAAAAGTGCTAATACGAGCATGGGATGCCTACACGGGAATTTCAAGTAGGAATAAAGAGATTATTTAACCTCTGTATTGTCACTAGTATGACCACTGCTGGAATCCTGTGTCCAGCTCTGGTGTTCACAATTCAAGAAGGATGTTGATCAGCTGGAGAGGGTTCAGAGAAGAGTCTTGAGAATGATCAAAGGATTAGAAAATAGGCCTGATAATGATAGACTCAAGGAGCTCAATCTGTTTAGTTTAACAAAAAGAAGGTTAAAGAGTGACTTGGTTACAGTCTGTAAGTACCTACGTGGGGAACAAATATTTACGAATGGGCTCTTCAAGTAGCAGAGAAAAGTCTAACATGATCCAACGGCTGAAAGTGGAGCTAGACAAATTCAGACTTGAAATAAGGTGTAAATTGTTAACTGTGAGGGTAATTAATCACTGGAACAATTTAGGGAGGGTTGTAGTAGATTCTCTGTCACTGGAAATTTTTAAATCAGGATTGGATGTTTTTCCAACAGCTCTGCTTTAGGAATTATTTGGGGCAGTTTTCTGGCCTGTGTTGTACAGGGGTCAGATTAGAAGATGATCACACTGATCCCCTGTGACCTCGGAATCCATGAATCTTTGCTCTTGAGGGTAGGGTGCCAGGGTTGCCACTTTATCACTCCAGCAAGTCAGCTCCCTAGCACCTGTTCCCAGTGTAGATCTAGGTGCTGTGGTCCGCAGAGCCTTGACCCGCTTTCCTGCCTGGAGCAGAGATGGGAGATAGCAGCGAAGTGTCAGGTTGAACGTGACATGCCATGTACTTGGCAGGACCGGGCCTTTTAGGGGTTCTGGAACAGTTGCAGCCGTTTGGACGCAATGGCCAGGTGAGGCCAGGCCTGGGTGGAATGTGTCAATGCTTTGAGCAGGGTTTGGACTAGATGACCTCCTGAGGTCCCTTCCAACCCTGATATTCTATGAATGTGGCCTGGTGACTTTGGGAGCAACATCCTTCCTGGCACTGCTAGCCTGTCTAAGCAGCAGAGGGTAGATTCAATTTTCAGAAGCAGCTGCTCAGGGGATGTGAGTTCCATGCACCAAATCTCCCCAGCAGGGCAGTGCAGAACACGACAAAGCCCGGCACGTTGGATCTACCCAAGTCAGCATGCTGCAGAGAGGTCAGTCCTCCCTTTGCCTCTGCCAGGGTGGGGAGTACAGCACAGGGCTGTTGCCCTCCCAAGGGCTGCATCAGCGGGTGCCCTCCCTGGTTGCCTTTGGTGCATTGGAGTGGGTTTTGCCCTGCTTACCTCAGGAGATGCAGGGCTGTGGGGAGAGGTGGGAGGCAGGGGGCAGCTAGCTTTCTCCCATTCCCAAAGATCACATCCCTTCCCTGAGAATTTCAGTCTGAGCCTGTGATGTACCAAGAAGCAGCGGTGGCGGGGGGGGGGGGGGGGGGAGCAAGCCTGGGTAGCTGAGGGCTTGGGGTTTCTGACCAGAGACAAGTGCTGCCCATTTCTGCTGAGTACTTTATAAGGCCCGCAGGAACAGGCTCCCCCACTGCAACCTTGGGAGGGCCGTATGCCTCAGACGATCCCTGAGAGACACACCCCACCTGGTCCTGCACACCAGGAAAGCACAAAACCTTATCAACCTGCCTTCCTCCTGGGGCCAGGATCGCCTCCTGAGGATCTCCAGGCACCTGGGGCTGGGATACCCTGCCATGGCCCTTATCCCTGGGGCTATGAGTTCCCCCCCCCGGCTGTGAGTACCCCCCTCCCTGGGGCTGTGAATACCTCCTGTCTCTGGGGCTGAGTGCCCCCCATTTAGGGTTTAATTTGTCCCCAGGCTTGCTAGGGCTGAGTAAGTCTGCTTTGAAAAGTGAAACTTGTATGTTTGTTAATATCACTTTTCACAACAGATTTACTACCTAGCAATGAGAAAAGGAGTACTTGTGGCACCTTAGAGACTAACAAATTTATTAGAGCATAAGCTTTCGTGAGCTACAGCTCACTTCATCGGATGCATCCGATGAGCTGTGAGCTGTAGCTCACGAAAGCTTATGCTCTAATAAATTTGTTAGTCTCTAAGGTGCCACAAGTACTCCTTTTCTTTTTGCGAATACAGACTAACACGGCTGCTACTCTGATACCTAGCAATGAATAAATTACAATAATGTAGACATGTTTCTGTGCATATTTATTAGTTTTTCCTAAAACTAATCAAGTATTTTAGGAAAAAAAATATGAGAGCGGCCACCAGCAAAAGTTGGTGGCTGCACTCTCAGGCCACCAAAAAATTTGTCCTGAGAACCCCTGATCTGGAAAAAGGGATAAACAGTGAGGAGCAAATTTGCAGATGATACAAAACTACTCAAGATCATTAGGTCCAAAGCAGACTGAGAAGAGGTACAAAGGAATCTCACAAAACTGGGTGACTGGGCAACAAAATAGCAGATGAAATTTAATGTTAATAAATGCAAAGTAACATCCACTCAATGTGTAGTGGCAATCAAAAAGCGAACACAATATTGGGAATCATTAAGAAGGGGATAGATAATAAGACAGAAAATATCATATTGCCTCTATATAAATCCATGGTATGCCCACATCTTGAATACTGCATACAGATGTGGTCACCCCATCTCAAAAAAGGTATATTGGAATTGGAAAAGTTACAGAAAAGGGCAACAAAAATTATTAGAGATATGGAACGGCTGCTGTATGAGGAGAGATTAATAAGACTGGGACTTTTCAGCTTGGAAAAGAGACAACTAAGGGGGGATATGATAGAGGTCTATAAAATCATGACTGGTATGGAGAAAATAGATACAGAAGTGTTATTTACTCCTTCTCATAACACAAAAACTAGGGGCCACCAAATGAAATTAATAGGCAGCAGGTTTAAAACAAACATAAGGAAGTATTTCTTCACCCAATGCACAGTCAACCTGTGGAACTCCTTGTCAGAGGATGTTGTGAAGGCCAAGACTATAACAGGGTTCAAAAAAGAACTAGATAACTTCATGGAGGATAGGTCCATCAATGGTCATTAGCCAAGATGGGCAGGGATGGTGTCCCCGAGGATAGGTCCATCCATGGCATTGGTGTCCCTAGCCTCTGTTTGCAGGGGATGGATCACTTGGTAATTGCCTGTTCTGTTCATTCCCTCTGGGACATCTGGCACCAGCTGCCGTCGGAAGGCAGGATACTGGGCTAGATGAACCTTTGATCTGACCCACTGTGGCCGTTCTTATGTCCCCAGGGATGGGAGTGCTCCCTGGTGCTGTGAGTGCCCCCTCATCCCTGGGGCTGAGTGCCTTCCTGTCTCTGGGGCTGAGTGCCCCCGTTCCCAGGGATGGTAGTGCCCCCCAGGGCTGTGAGCGCTCCCCCCACCCCCCTGGGCTGTGTATGTCCCCCCCGAGCTATGAGTGCCCCCTCGGCCTGTGAGTGCACCCCCCACCCCCTGGGCTGTGTATGTCCCCCCCAGGCTATGAGTGCCCCTCGGGGCTGTGAGTGCACCCCCCACCCCCTGGGCTGTGTATGTCCCCCCCGGGCGATGAGTGCCCCCCAGGGCTGTGAGTGCACCCCATCCCTGCGGCTGGGAGTGGCTCTGTGCCCTGGGCTGTGAGTGCCTTCCTATATCTGGGGTGAGTGCTCCCCCCATCCCCTGAGGGCTAGGAGTGGCCCTGTCCCCTGGTCTGTGGGTACAACCCCCATCCCTAGGGCTGTGAGTGCCCCCTCTGTCCCCAAGGTTGTGAATGGCTGTGCGATGCCCTTTGCTGCACCTCCCTGTTCATTGCTCTTTGCTGTTCCAAGGAAGTTTCTGGATAGTCCCCTCTTAAATGGCTCTGCAGGGAGAGGGGACTGTTGCTCTTGCCCTGCCCCACCCCACCCTGCTGGGCCTACCAGCCAGGACAGATGGGCACAGGTGCTGCCAGTGACTCCCTGGGCACAGCAATGGGTGCCAAACCTCCTAGCTCTGCACCAGTCACCTGGGATCAAAGTGCTCCAGCAGGACCAAGGGGTGGAAGGAGCTGTGAGCGGGCTGGAAGCTCCGAGGCTGGAAGTGGGAGTGATGGCCCCACTGCTGATGGGGCTGAGATCTCAGCCCCCACCCCCTCAATTCTTTTCTTTTCCATCAGCTGCAAAAAGGAAGGAGGAAGGGATTCCCAAAAGGCAGGTGGGCAGTCTGCAGATTGGAGTGGGGGGAGGGGAGGACTGGGAGTCTAGGATTCCTGGGTTCTTGCCCCAGTTCTGGGAGGGAGTGTAGCCTTGGGCCCTGATCCAGCCAGTGGAGTGAATGCAAGGGCCTGCTCCAGGAGCTGTTGCAGGGAAAGGCTCTGGTCCTGAACAGAACTGCCAGTGTGTGTGTGTATGTGTGCGCGCGCGCAGGAGGTTTGCACATCTCTGTATGTCCATGTGCATGCAGGGTGTGTGTGTGGGGGGGTGTGCTCATGTGTGGGCCGGGCACTGCTTGGCACTGGGGTTGAGTTGATGTGGAAGCTGTTGTGAACTGTTGAGGGCACTGGCTGCTCCAGCACAACGGGTTCGTAATGCTTCTCCTCCCATTCACCGCACCCCCCATTCAGCCAATCAGCATGGCACAGTGGGTCTGAAAGCGGAGCCAGGGGCACACCGCACAGTGGCTCATGCCTTGCCCTGGCAGTGGGCAGCAGCCCTCCCTGCGTCACTGCCCTGCCCATCACTTTGAGCCCAGGAGACTATTAAGGACAGAGCTCCAGTTAGAGGAGTTAAGAGTAAATAATACTGTGGTAAGCAGCTTTCCTGCATCTCCCGGCCCATGTGAGTCAGGCAGCTCCGCTGGGTTTAGAGGCTGCTTGTGGAATGACTCCTGGCTCAGCCCTGCCCTCCCCACGGCCTTCCCTCCGGTCACAACCTTCCCTAAGCCCGGTCCCACTGGGGCACGTGGTCTGGGAAACCGGGGTTAACCAGAAGCAGCCCCTCTGCCAAAAAGGTGCCTCCCCATTCTGCCAGATCCATTCAGCCAGGTCAAAGCTCCCAGGCTGTGACATCACAGCCCACAGTCGTACATCTACAATGCTGAACACAGTGAACACAGGAACAAGCCTCAAAAGATCAGCGTCCTCTCTGGGGGAGAGGGACACTGAAGTCTGTGGGGGAAGGGGAGCTGTGGATGGGGCAGAGGGAGGCTGCCCGGCTGCTTGCTCCCCGCAGCCAGAGAATGGCAGAGCTTCCACAGGGTTCTGGGGGCAGGAGATGCATGTGCCAAGCAGGGGTTGGCACTGCCTCTGTGTATCAATAGCAATCCTGGTGCCCAGGACAGGGAGCCGGGGGGAGGGGGTCTGTGCCCAGGAGCCTCATCCTGGGAATAGAGGAAACCCTGTGAGAAAGCCTGTGGCTTTGGCCCAGCAGCGGGGGCCTGTCATGGGCCATACTCCCAGCTGAGCAACATCTAGCTACCCTGCCCCCCACAGCAGAGCCCAGTGCGGCACTGTTTATTTAATCCCACCCCCGTCCCACCCCGCAATACCCACCCCCACTCCTTCCCCCGCATCGTTTCTTGCCTTTTTATCCTGCTCCAACCTGCAAAACCCTTAGATTCTGCAAATCCCGCAAGAGAGACAGATTCCCCCATGCTACTAACAAACCCAAACCAATGATCGGTTAATATATGTTACAAATAAGCAGAATTCAGACACAATTGTTATCACTAAAAGAATAAAACAACTCTTGCTTAAACCATGTAAAAATACTCCTGTTATAAAAGACATCGTCTCTTTCTATCCCTCACTTAAATGTAAGTCATAAAACATTTATTAATAAAAAAGAAAAACTTGCTTTACGTTGCTGAAATTCTGTTTCTGACACTCTGAGGAGCAATTTAGGGTTTTCCCTGCAAACTCCTGCAGTCTTTTTTTTTTTTTTTTCTCCCCACCCAATCCTGCCCATAACAAAGTAAATTTTACATGCTCCCGCTATTATGGCAGTGGGTCCTGGAGAACCTGTGGGATCCCAGTCTTGCTGCAGGGTTCTGTCTCACAAGCCAATACATGGCAGCCCCAGCTTCCTGTCAGCCAAGCCCGAGAGAGACACCATCAGCTGGGCACCACTACTCCCAAGTGGCACCTGTTTAGCTTGAAAAGCAATTACACATAATGGAGCCGGCTGTGTTTCCTGCAGTGGGAGCAGCCCCCTGAGACCAGATAGCCACTACATGGACTGTATGAAAGCAGAGGCCCAGAGTAACGTGTCTGCTGGGAGGGTACACACAGACACGCTGGCCTGGGACATGGAGCCACGGATAACACACATCAGGAGATAGGCTCCGGCCAGGCCACGAGTGCTGCTTAAATGCCTGTTGGTTTCTCTTAGCCCATCGGAGATGTAGCAGAAACCCAGGAGCGATTCTACAGACAGGCCAGCAAATAGCTCTGCCAGCACAGTGCTTCCACCCACACCCATCTGCATGGGCAGATGCCAGTGCTCTCCAGTCAATAGGGAGTGATCACCAAAGCACAGCACCTGTCCCTTGGGTAGATCCTTACCAGCTGATCATCTGGATGCAGCATACGCCTTGGAGAGCAAATGCCAACCAGCCCCTGTATTGTGGGGCCACAGGGGGACAGCAGGGACATGCACCCAGCCACTGCTCTGACCACTCTGCCATGAGCCCAGCAGGTCAGACAAGGGGCTGCATTGGAGAAAGGCTGTGACATTCACGGCCCAAAGCATGCTGATAGCTGGGTACCGATTGGATAAAGGGAAGCTCCCCACGCATGCATGGACAGACTGTCCCGGCCAGCTAGCATCATGGTGTGCCAGGTCCTGGGGAGGAGAGAGCTCCAGACCTTGGGCTCCAAAGGCCCTGGCTCCTGCCACTTGAGTTATACAGACCTCTCCCGTTAGCGTGGCAGTCCTCAGCCCACGACCCTCTGAGGCACCGTGCTCACATGCAGTGCTGGTACATTGCATGCACCTCCTCCCTGCAGGCAGAGCCCACTGAGCAGCCGGGCTCTTTTCTGTGCAGTCTCAAGGCCTGGCTGCATTGCAGCATGGCTGGGAGCAGGGCTGGAACCTGGGTCCTTCAGCACTAAAAGGACATGCCCCTAGTGCTGCAGCAGCTACCCCAGCAGGCCATTAAAAGTTTGGTTGGCATGGGGGCCTGGGGCTGGCAGGCTCCCTGCTCAGCTTCGTACGACTCCCAAGAAGCAGCGACATCTCCCTCTGGCTCTTAGGCGGAGAGGCAGCCATGGGGGCTCTGCATCTGCGCACTGCTCCTACCCCCAGCACCAGCTCAGCAGCTCCCATTGACAGAAACCGCATCGGCCTGGAATTGGACTATCCTTGCTTTGGGGTAATTACACCTTTGACCCCCATGTAGTCTACTCAAGGGATGCCCTCTCAGGCCTCTAGCCATCACCTCTCTCCAGGCAGGCACCTGCGTCCCTCTCCCTCCTGATCAGGAGTTTTGGTGACAGCTCCCCTGCAATTCACTGTGATTCTCCCCAACAGGAGAGACCAGGTGTCCAGCCCCTGCGTATAGCTCTAGCCCTTCGGCAGGGCTGGTGCTCCTGGGACACAAGCTCATCCCTCTGTGCTGAATCAAAATGATGGGCCCTCTGTCAGAATAGACTCAGCCTTTGATACCTAAGGCCCTTTCATTGTCTCCTGTGCCTCTGGGACCAGGGGGTGCTTCTATGATGCTTTCCAGAGACCCAGGCACTGCAGTTATCCCCCACCCCATGTTTAGTTCCTGCAGGAGCCATAGTGAGTGGATTGCAATGTCTTGCCAACAGCGACCCACAGACCCTTCATCATTTGAATACAAGAGTCCACGGGGCACTGCCTGGGGTCACCATATCTGTCATGTCTCCCCCCAAAAGAAGTGAATGTGGTTAGAGGTTTCAGCAGCAGCCTAGAGGAACCCACACACTTTTCCCTACTGGCCCTTCTCATAAGCCCCCTCCTTGTCTGACCTCGTTGTGACACTGCACCCCATATTCTTCATAGTGCGATTAGAGCATAATTATGCATTTTATGCAAGATGGGTCATGTGAGGTGTCATTGGAAAAGTTATGATTTGCTGAATATGATTATCCTATTCATGTGCATGCATCATTTTTGTATCTGAAGTTATGAATATTGACTATGTATCTGTATTTCACATGTAGTTACACCAGGGTGACACCCTCCAGGCAAGATGCTTCCAGTCTAGATGGTGGGTTGGGAAGGGCTGATTCAGGGTAACGAGCCATTAGAAAAAACAATAGGCCTTAGAAGAAGCTTATCCCCCACCTGGTGAGCCCTCCTTAGAAGCCTGTAGGTAATAGCCGCTATGATGCCACATGACTCTGGAATCCCTCTTGAAATGTCAGTGTTTTTCAGTGGGACACAGAAATACCAGGGTACAAAATATATTGGAAGGACAGAACAGGTTGTGTTGGTGGGGGAGTGGCACTATATGTGAAAGAAAGCATAGAATCAAATGAAGCAAAAATCTTAAATGAACCAAACTGTACCATAGAATCTCTATGGATAATAATTCCGTGCTCGAATAATAAGTATATAGCAGTAGGGATATATTACTGAACACCTGACCAGGATGGTGATAGTGACTGTGAAATGCTCAGGGAGATTAGAGAGGCTATTAAAATTAAAAAAAAAACCTCACAATAATAATACGGGATTTCAGCTATCCCCATATTGACTAGGTATATGTCACCTCAGGACGGGATGCAGAGATAAAGTTTCTTGACACCTTAAATGACTGCTTCTTGGAGCAGATAGTCCTGGAACCCACAAGAGGAGAGGCAATTATTGATTTAGTCCTAAGTGGAGCACAGGATCAGGTCCAAGAGGTGAATATAGCTGGGCCGCTTGGTAATAGTAACTACAATATAATTAAATTTAAAATCCCTGTGGTGGGGAAAACACCATAGCGGCCCAACACGGTAGCATTTAATTTCAGAAAGGGGAACTACAAAAAATGAGGCGGTTAGTTAAACAGAAATTAAAAAGGTACAGCACCAAAAGTAAAATCCCTGCAAGCTGCATGGAAACTTTTTAAAGACACCATAATAGAGGCTCAACTTAAACGTATACCCCAAATTAAAAAGCATAGTAAGAAAACAAAAAAAGTGCCAAAAGAAAAGAAGACTTTGACTCCCTCAGGGAACTGATGGGCAGGATCCCCTGGGAGAATAACATGAGGGGGAAAGGAGTCCAGGAGAGCTGGCTGTATTTTAAAGAATCCTTATTGAGGTTACAGGGACAAACCGTCCCAATGTGCAGAAAGAATAGTAAATATGGCAGGCGACCAGCTTGGCTTAACAGTGAAATCCTTGCTGATCTTAAACACAAAAAAGAAGCTTACAAGAAGTGGAAGGTTGGACAAATGACCAGGGAAGAATATAAAAATATTGCTCGGGCATGCAGGAGTGAAATCAGGAAGGCCAAATCACACCTGGAGTTGCAGCTAGCAAGAGATGTTAAGAGTAACAAGAAGGGTTTCTTTAGGTATGTTAGCAACAAGAAGAAAGTCAAGGAAAGTGTGGGCCCCTTACTGAATGAGGGAGGCAACCTAGTGACAGAGGATGTGGAAAAAGCTAATGTATTCAATGCCTTTTTTGCTTCTGTCTTCACGAACAAGGTCAGCTCCCAGACTACTGCACTGGGGCAGCACAGCATGGGGACGAGGTGACCAGCCCTCTGTGGAGAAAGAAGTGGTTCGGGACTATTTAGAAAAGCTGGACGAGCACAAGTCCATGGGGCCGGATGCGCTGCATCCAAGAGTGCTAAACAAGTTGGTGGTTGTGATTGCAGAGCCATTGGCCATTATCTTTGAAAACTCATAGCGATCGGAGGAAGTTCCGGACGACTGGAAAAAGGCTAATGTAGTGCCCATCTTTAAAAAAGGGAAGAAGGAGGATCCTGGGAACTACAGGCCAGTTAGCCTCACCTCAATCCCTGGAAAAATCATGGAGCAGGTCCTCAAGGAATCAATTCTGAAGTACTTAGAGGAGAGGAAAGTGATCAGGAACAGTCAGCATGGATTCACCAAGGGCAAGTCATGCCTGACCAATCTAATTGCCTTCTAGGACGACCTAACTGGCTCTGTGGATGAGGGAAAAGCAGTGGACGTGTTGTTCCTTGACTTTAGCAAAGCTTTTGACATGGTCTCCCACAGCATTGTTGCCAGCAAGTTAAAGAAATATGGGCTGGATGAATGGACTATAAGGTGGATAGAAAGTTGGCTAGATTGTCGGGCTCAAAGGGTAGTGATCAATGGCTCCATGTCTGGTTGGCAGCTGGTATCAAATGGAGTGCCCCAAGGGTCGGTCCTCGGGCTGTTTTTGTTCAATATCTTCATAAATGATCTGGAGGATGGTGTGGATTGCACCCTCAGCAAGTTTGCAGATGACACTAAACTGGGAGGAGAGGTAGATACGCTGGAGGGTAGAGATAGGATACAGAGGGACCTAGACAAATTAGAGGATTGAGCCAAAAGAAATCAGATGAGGTTCAACAAGGACAAGTGCAGAGTCCTGCACTTAGGATGTAAGAATCCCAAGCACCGCTACAGACTACGGACTGAATGGCTCGGTAGCAGTTCTGCAGAAAAGGACCTAGGGGTTACAGTGGACGAGAAGCTGGATATGAGTTAACAGTGTGCCCTTGTTGCCAAGAAGGCCAATGGCATTTTGGGATGTATAAATAGGGGCACTGCCAGCAGATCGAGGGACGTGATCGTTCCCCTCTATTCAACATTGGTGAGGCCTCATCTGGAGTACTGTGTCCAGTTTTGGGCCCCACACTACAAGAAGGGTGTGGAAAAATTGGAAAGAGTCCAGCAGAGGGCAACAAAAATGATTAGGGGACTGGAACATGGAGGAGATGGTATGATGTGATAATGTGCTTTTGGTAATTAATTGATCTTTAAATATTCATGGTAAATAGGCCTAATCCCCTGAGATAGGATATTAGGTGGGATCTGAGTTACCCAGGAAAGAATTTTCTATAGTATCTGGCTGGTGAATCTTGCCCATATGCTCAGGGTTTAGCTGATCGCCATATTTGGGGTCGGGAAGGAACTTTCCTCCAGGGCAGACTGGAAGAGGCCCTGGAGGTTTTTTGCCTTCCTCTGTAGCATGGGGCACGGGTCACTTGCTGGAGGATTCTCTGCTCCTTGAAGTCTTTAAACCATGATTTAGGACTTCAATAGCTCAGACATAGGTGAGGTTTTTGGCAGGAGTGGGTGGGTGAGATTCTGTGGCCTGCGTTGTGCAGGAGGTCGGACTAGATGATGAGAATGGTCCCTTCTGACCTTAGTATCTATGAAACACATGACTTATGAGGAGAGGCTGAGGGAACTGGGATTGTTTAGACTGTGGAAGAGAAGAATGAGGGGGGGGATTTGATAACTGCTTTCAATTACCTGAAAGGGGGTTCCAAAGAGGATGGATCTAGACTGTTCTCAGTGGTAGCAGATGACAGAACAAAGAGTAATGGTCTCAAGTTGCAGTGGGAGAGGTTTAGGTTGGATATTAGGAAAAACTTTTTCACTAGGAGGGTGGTGAAACACTGGACTGCGTTACCTAGGGAGGTGGTGGAATCTCCTTCCTTAGAAGTTTTTAAGGTCAAGCTTAATCCCCTGGCTGGGATGATTTAGTTGGGGATTGGTCCTGCTTTGAGCAGGGGGTTGGACTAGATGACCTCCTGAGGTCCCTTCCAACCCTGATATTCTATGATTCTATGAACAAACAAAAGGAAGTATTTTTTCACACAATGCACAATCAACCTGTGGAACTCCTTGCCAGAGGATGTTGTGAAGGCCAAGACTATAACAGGGTTCAAAAAAGAACTAGATAAGTTCATGGAGGATAGGTCCATCAGTGGTCATTAGCCAGGATGGGCAGAGATGGTGTCCCTAGCCTCTGTTTACCAGAAGCTGGGAATGGGCGACAAGGGATGGATCACTTGATGATTGCCTGTTCTGTTCATTCCCTGGCATTGCCCGCTGTCAGAAGACAGGATACTGAGCTAGATGGACCTTTGGTCTGATCCAGTATGGGTCATTCTTATTGGTCACCTAAAAAGAATGCCTCAGGTGTGGTAATCTTCCTTACATCCTCCGCAGTGAACTCCAATGCAAAGAATTCATTTGACTTCTCCCCAATGGCATTGCCTACCTTGAATGGTCCTTTAGCACCTTGATCATCCAGTGGCCCCAGTGATTGTGTGACAGGCTTCTTGCCTCTGATGTACTTGAAAAAAATTGCTGTTAATTTTTATGTCTTTTATTAGTTGCTCTTCAAATTCTTTTTTGACCTGCCTAATTATACTTTCATAATTGACTCAACAGAGCTTAGGCTCCTTTCTATTTTCCTCAGTAGGTTTTATTTCCAGACTTTAAAGAATGCCTTTTGGACTCTAACCACTTCTTTTACGCTGTTGTTTAACTTGGGAGGCAGTTTTTTGGTCCTCTTGTTGTTGTTCTCTTTGATTTGGGGTATATCTTTAGTTTGAGCTTGTGCAATGGGGTCCATTTACTGCGAGCAGCACCTCCTGCTGGCCATCCTGGGGATTAGTTCTGCCAGCTTGCGTTCCTGCTCTGGTGTTGTTTTCTCCCATCTTGTCTCACTTTGCTGCCTTGCTCACTCCCAAGTCTGCAGTTTCCTTCTTTGTGGCTTGGCCATCTGGCCAGGTCACTAAAGTCCTCCTCTTCTGTGGGATTCACAGTCTTTCCAGGCCTGCTGTCTGGCTGGCACCTCCAATGCCCTTGCCACTCCCCAGTGGCTAGTAGAGGAACCCAGGCCCTCTACAATGGAACCCTCTACATAAAAAGCAGCAACAGTCCCTGTACAGTCTTACCCCTTACTGCTGTTTCCCTGGGCTTCTTCCTACTTATCAGGCTTCTCCCCGCTCTGGGTTTGCCATCTTCCAACCCCCACCATTCAGAGAGTGATTACAGCCTACTTCCATATAGCCTTTCCCAGCAGAAACTCTTACTGCAGCAAGCTATCTGGCTTTATACAGGCCTTGCCTCTTCCTGCACAGGTGAGCTTGTCCTTAATTAGCTGCCTCCAGCCTAAATCTCCCCTGCTTGCAGCCTAATTAGTTGTTTGGGCCTCATGGCCTAATTCAGCTCTTGCAGGGCTAGTGAGGGTAAGTTTACCCCATCAGAGCCTGTATTATGGTATTTTAAAATAGTTTTCATGAAGCTTGCAAGCATTTCACTTGTGACTGTTCCTTTTAATTTCCATTTAACTAGCTTCCTCATTTTTCTGTAGTTCCTCTTTCTGAAGTTAAATGCTATTGTATGTGTTTCTTTGGTATTCCCCCGACCCCCAAGGATATTACATTTAATTACATTATGGTCACTATTACCAAGCAGTAATACAGTCCTACTGCTAAGCTCTCTTTATTCGAGCATGGAATTTCTGTCCCTAGAGATTCTGTTAGTTATTTAAAATTTTTACTATAATTGATTCTTTGCTTTCTTTCATACATAGTGCCACTCCCCAACCACCACAGCCTTCTCTGTCAATCCTCTATATTTTGCAGCCTCATATTACTGTGTCCCACTGATTATCATCATTCCACCTATTATACCAATATCCTGATTTAATATTAGGCATTCAAGTTCACCTGTCTTAGTGTTTAGACTTCTAGCATCCATACACAAGCACTCATAAAATTTGTCACTATTTAGTTGTCTACCTTCATGTGATGTAATTAAATGGGACTCTTTTTCATTTGACTGTTTCTCTTCAGTTCCTTCAGTAGATTTTATCAACGTCTATACTCTCCTCTTTACAAGGATATAGAGAATACCTTTTAATAAATCCTTCCCTATGGGATGTCTGTGGCTGAACTGTGTGCTCCTCCACACCTGTAGGCTTTTCCCCACCTTTAGTTTAAAAACTCCTCTATGACCTTTTTGATTTTCCATGCCAGCAATCTGATTTTGTTTTGATTTAGGTGGAGCACATCCTTTCTGTCTAGGCTCCTCCTTTCCCAAAAGGCTCGCCAGTTCTTAGTAAACCTAAAACCTTCCTCCTTACACCATCATCTCATCCATACATTAAGACCCTGAAGTTCTGCCTGAAATTGGTCCAGTGCATGGAACTGGAAGCATTTCAGAGAATGCGCTGAGGGAGTTCCTGGACTTTAATCCATTACCTAGCAGCCTAAATTTGGCCTCCAAGACCTCTATCCTACCTGTTCCTATGTTACTGGTACCTATGTGTATCACAACCTCCAGCTCCTCCCCAGCACTGTACATAAGTCTGTCTAGATCAGGGGTTCCCAAACTATGGTATGTGTAGCCCCAAGGGTATGCAAGATGTCTCAGGGGGGCATGCGGGAGAAATTGTGTAATGGTGGATTTTGTTAATTATTTTCTTTATTGCATTTTCATAAGAGGCTACTCAGATGAAGCTTTAAAACTCTGTGGGAATTTGTTATATAAAATACGGTAGTTAATTTACTTTAAGATGTACCAATGAGTATCCTGATACACAGAGACGCTAATGTACAGAGCCCTCACCTCCAGTCACTGTACAGCGCGAGTTCAGTCGCCCAGCAAGTGGGCAGAATTTAGGGTTTTTTTGGGTGGGTTGTATATGTTGCACTGTAACTATATCTGTACACAACAGTGCAACATGGACAGATGGCTAATACAGATAGTGTGAAGAAGAGCATACAAAGGATCAGTGATGAGAAGTGAAGTGATAAAATTTGTCCTGCTTGCTGAAATCGCTGGTGAGACAACGATTACCGACTCAACATGCAGATCTCAGCCTGTGAAGCGAAACGTTGACACCAGGGACAAAACAGGATGCATATAAAAGAGACTTAAATATGATGAAATGGGCTTTACTTGGGCTGGAGACAGTGAATTCCCTCAGCTGCAGTGTGTGCTATGTGGTGAAATCCTGTCAAATAACAGACTAAAACCACCTCTTCTACACAGACACTTGGAAACAAAACATGAACAACAAAAGGGCAAACCACCAGCATTTTTCAAGCGGATGTGGGTGCAGCTAATGGCAAGCAAGGAAGTTTTGCGCTCTGCTGCCCCTGGTAACAATCTTAAGGCCTTTGAGGCATCACTAGTGAGTTGCAGAGTTGCGAAGTCAGGAAAACCTCACATCGTAGCAGAGGAACTAACACGACCTGCGGCTGCAGACATGCTAAGCACTATGCTTGGAGAGAAGGCCCAAAAATTAATTCAGTTAGTGCCATTATCAAACAACACAGTGTCACATCAAATTGATGACATGGCCAATGATGTCCCAACTCAATTAGTGGACTGTGTCAGGAGCAGCCAGTACTTTGCAGTTGGAAAAAAGCAGGTGGCTGAGTTTGGGATCCAGATGCTAGCAGAGGTCCCTGAACAGTCAGATGGGGCTGTTCAAGGTTTTGATGCCGTTTGCGACAATGTACCTGTGTGAAAGTGGATTTTCATCATGCACTGGAATGAAATCAAAGTATCGTCCAGTGCCTTTGTGTAGAAAACAACTTTCGACTCCAACTATCACCTATCACACCAAATATATACGCTGGTGCTCAAACAACCTCATCTGTCACGTTAATGGTGACTGGTACTACTAAGCCATTCTTTACGGGGGTCAAAAATACGCATACATTAAAACTAAAACCGCAAATGATATGTACTATAGTCCTTTATATCATGTGTATTTAGATTAATAGATTCATAGATATTAAGGGCAGAAGGGACCATCATGATCATCTAGTCCGACCTCCTGCACAACGTAGGCCACAGAATCTCACCCACCCACTCCTGCCAAAAACCTCTCACCTATGTCTGAGCTATTGAAGTCCTCAAATCGTGGTTTAAAGACTTCAAGGAGCAGAGAATCCTCCAGCAAGTGACCCGTGCCCCATGCTACAGAGGAAGGCAAAAAATCTCCAGGGCCTCTTCCAATCTGCCCTGGAGGAAAATTCCTTCCCGACCCCAAATATGGCAATCGGCTGAACCCTGAGCATATGGGCAAGATTCACCAGCCAGATATGCAGCAAAGAATTCTCTGTATTTGTGTATTATAATTTGTACATTTTGTACACTGCTTGGGCATTAAAAGGCTTTAATATAAAACCTGTATTCTGGTAGGGGGTACGTGGGCAGCTGGTGGATCTGGTAGGGGGTATGCAATAAGAAAATTTGGGAACCTCTAGTCTATATGGCTTGTGAGATCTGCAACCTTCACACGCAACAAACAATTCACCATGCAGTTCTCCTTGTTATGACAAACCCAGCTATTTGTATTTCTAATTGTAAGCAGAGGCAGGATGAGCTCTACCCTGACATCTGGTGGCGAGTCATGGTGGGTTGTGGAAAACAACTTCAGGGACTGATCTCATTTGCATAGGCACACCCACCCTGCCTAGTGGTCACTTTGGCTGCTGTAGGAGCCTCAGTTTCTCTTTTATTGGGGCAGGAATAAACTGCTATTATCCTGATTATGTGATTCAAGGGCAGTGGAACTATACTTGGCCTTTTGTTATGATGGAGGGACTCACCATCAACAAAGTAGCACTCGCTAGGCAAGAGTCATGGGTTCCAAAACCCAGTGAAGGGGAAAGGGATTAAGATTAATATTTAATACTTGGTGGCATGGGCCCCCTGGTTGGGGCTTTACATGCTAACTGAACTTTCTCCTCTCTCCACTGTGGAATATCAGAGCTAATTTTGATTTCATTAGGAGTCTAGTTACAGGCTACGAGCTGAATTCACTTTGGGCTAATGGTGCACCAGCACTGAGGCTCCCTTACTACAAGCTGAAATCCCTGAGTGTTGTGTAGTGGGGAGCCTGCAAATATATGGAGGAGCAGTTTATGGGACGGCGAGCAGAGTGGTTGGTGGAGCAGAGCAGTTTGTTGGATGCCTGGAGCAGCTCATGGGGGTGGCTGACAGAGTGGAGCCCCATGGAGAGTAGGGACAAATCAGCTTTGGCCCATGTAAGGTACCGCTTCCCCCCCATCTCCATCCAGTTTGGGAGGTAAAACTCTGCAGATAAACGTTCAAACTCTGGGGCTGCCCTGACCAGGGACAGAGACTTTTGGGTTGTTGGACTTTTAGGACTTCTGGTGATTTTGGGTTGCTGGACTCAAGAACCAAAGGGAAACGACAGTGCCCCAATTTGCATGGGCTGTGTTATGAATCCTGTTGGTGGTGTTTCCCCAACATAATGCCACATTGTTTCTGTTATTAAAAGGCTTTTTGCTACACTCAGACTATGTGCTTGCGAGAGGGGAGGTATTGCCTCTTGGAGGTGCCCAGCAGGGGTGGTATATATTTGTCCCAGGTCACTGAATGGGGGCTCGAGCCGGTTTTGCATTGTTATTGGAATGGAACCCCCTAGATATTGAACCCGGCCCTTGTTGCTGCCAACTCTGACAGGCGGAAGGATTACATAATCCAGTCCCCTACTATTACCTGTCTTTTCCTGATACCTCTTCGTGGGAGGGGAGCCCAGTTATCCTCAGTGCAAGACATCATCTGGAAGGAGAGTCCCAACTATGGGATCATTTCCCTCTACTCGAGCCTGATGTTCACCTTCCCTGAGATGTTCATCCTCCTCAGCTGCACAAATGCTGTCAGAATGGGCTTTCTGTGTCCCAGAAAGCCTCCTCTTTGTACCACTCTGTCGCACTTAGCTCCTCCAATTCAGCCATTCTGGTCTCAGGGTCCCGTACACAGTCTCTGCAGGCCAAGAGCTCCTTGCACGGAATGCACACACGCCACGGGCCCAGAAATATCCCAGAAATGGCATATGCTGCATTCAGTGCAATAAACTGGACAACTTCCCTCCCCCCGCTGAACTTCTGCCTGCATTCCTTTTACTCCTGCAGGCTTGGTGGGGATTTTTTCGAGGGGTTGTTAATTGGCCTGAGTTCAGCTCCTACATTCCCTCTCTAAACTCCCTGGCAAAATGCCTGAGGTCACTTAGAAGCTGGCTTTTTAACCCCCTGTTCTCCCTGAGTAGCCCCTCCCCCTTATTAAGGGACCCTAAAGGGAGGAGGAATCAGAGGACATGGGAAGCTCTCAGCCTTGCCTAGAAGGCTGCTTGGCTCAACACATGGCCCCTACACAGACCACACTATAAACCTCAATCCAGCAGGCGCACAGCAAACAACCTAACAGACCACAGATGAGGGAGGAGAGACAGATGCTTCCAACAAGAGAACTACTTGTCGCCCCTGGCTCCCAAGACACAGCTCCCTCCACTCCCTGCACACAGCAAAGGGAAGGCAGAGAGCTGATGCCTGATGAAGCCATAGCTTCAGGGGGCACTGCTGGGCAAAGGCCAGTAGAGTTTCCACTAGAGGAAAGCAGCCCAAACTCTTTTCAGACTTGCCAAGCACCTTGTATAGTGCATCCAGTCAGCCCTGTGTTCCTGCCCACATCTGAGAAAAAACAGAGCAAAAGACCCCTATAACGCACCATTTGGCCTAGAGCTACCTGCGGAGACTAGCAGTCCCAGCTCTTCCAAATGCCATTAATAGCTCTGTGCACTTTACAGTCCTTATCAGGCAACGTCTCAGACCCCCACTGCAGCAGCAGGAAACTGCCATGCATCTATCTCACAGAAGGGGCAGCTGCACAAAGTCACTGATAGCATGGCTGGGAAAGAACTCTCCTCAGCATGGCAGAGCCAGGTCTCATCCACTTGGCCATGCTGCCTTTCAGAAGGAATGTGCCACGCTAAGTGCTTGGCTAGGCTGCCTCTGACTTAGGCTACACTCTGCTCGGAGGGGAACACAACAAGGAACTTTGATTCCCAACAGCCCAGTGAATCTGCAGATTAACCTCTGAGTTCTGGGGCACTAGAGGGGAGGCCTTTGAGGCAACCAAAATGTAAAATTTGGATTGTAAGTGCCTCAGGGCAGGCACAGCACCTAGCACAAGGCGAACCTGGTCTAGAACTGCAGCCTCTAGGAGCTACTGCAACTCCACAGCTAACTAGCAGCCAGGACCCAGGCTAGTGGGCACTGCTATGATGAACGTTTACGCTCCGAGGCAAATGCAGCTCTGGGTAAAAGGGCAAAGGCTCACGCAGGCCTGCTCCCTTCTCTAGGAGTGGGAAGTCCTCATTCCCCTTCTCTGCCGTACTGACAAATCCTGCAGCCTGCCTATGTGGAGTTGGGGGTGAGGGGGCAAAAACAGGGCTCCAAACCACCCGCACCTGACTGGTTTGTATTTAGGGCCCACCGTCAGCCAAACAGCCTGGCACACAGCTATTGCTCCAGGCTGCCACAAGCCAGGCAGCTACAGGGGCAGCTCGGCTCCTGGGCGCTGTGACTGCACGGCCACTCCCTGCTCCCACCCAGGACAGCTATGCTAAGCATAGTGGCTTTAAGGCTATGATGTCTGGTGTGGGGGCCCTGGGGCAAAGGGAATGAACCCTAGAACCCTCTAACAGCCAGGCCCCCTCCGCCCAGCAAGGGAAGGACCCTGATCCTCTTCTAGCCATTCCTCTAGGTCTCCCTCTGTGGCAGGTACTTTCCAGCTTTAGCAGCAGGCGTGGCTTGCGGGAGGGGGTGACACAAGTGCCAGGAGGGAAGTGCCCCTCCAGTTTAGCCTGAGACTCCCAGTCTCTTGCTGGCCTTAGAGAAGATAGGCTGTGTGCTGGGAAAGCTGGTTTGCAGCACCAAGAGCCCAG